>NC_050511.2:1846981-2213231 GCF_012460135.2 Molothrus ater | reverse complement strand
CGGGCCGGGATGAAGCTCCCGCGGCATCCCCAGGCGCACTCGTGGGATACGTCGAAGGCGAAGTTATCCGGCAGTTTGGGGGGCCGGTTCTCCCCCAGGAAGGACTTGCAGAGCCGCTCTGCCTCCCTCTTGGTGATCATGCCGCAGCGGCGGGAGGAGATGGGCATGGCCCCGGCCCGCCGCAGGATCTCCAGCTGCACCGGCGTGCACTGCACGCAGGTGATGCCCAGGGCCACCCGCCGGTTGTGGATCTCGTTGTAGCTGAAGTTTTTGAGGAGGGTGTTGGAGATCTGCGCCAGGCACAGCCGCTCCTGCCCGTCGATGACCAGCGAGACGATCGGGATGCCGTAGAGGATCACCTGCCCCACCTGGTTGGGCTTCATGGCGGCGTGGCCGGCCCTCGGCTGGTTCATGGGGTCCGGCGGGTACGCGCTGGACGGCGACGGCAGCAAGATATCGGTGGGACCGGGCAGCGGGCTGGTCGCCATCGTCTCAGCGCCGAGGGGGCTGCTCTGCTCTAGCTGCGGGAGGGGAAGGGCACAGAGACACAGCGCCGTCAGCCGAGCGCTCACAGGGACGGGGGGGTCCCCGCCGCACGCACCCCGTCCTCCCCCCGCTCCTCTGGTCTGCCGGCATGCGGAGGCGCTGCCCGTGGGGAGGTTTGCTCAGCGACCCCGAGTCCCCCAAACCTCCTCTGTCCTCGCCGGGGGTGTCCCCGGAGCTGTCCGCCCCCGCGCATCCCGGCTCTCCGACGTGCGCATCCCACCGCAGGTGTGGAGATGGCGGCACACGAGCGAGCCCGTCCCCGTTTGGAAGAATCCCCGAACCCACGGGCGCTTCCACCCCAAACACGCAGCAGAGCCCCGTGTCCGTCTCCTCGCCCTGGAAACCCGCCGCCACCCGGGAGGCCTCCGCGCGGAGCCTCCGCGGGCACACGGCGACCGAGGAGGGGCCCCGCCACAGGGAAGAAGAACAAAAAACCCCAAAGTTTTGCTGCTCCCCGCGGCTGCCCGGGCATCCTCCCCGCCCGGCTCCCGTTACCTCCGCGGCCGCTCTCCCACCGTGCCGCCGCCGGACCTTCCTCCTCCTCCTCCTCTTCCTCCCCCTCCTCCTCCTCCTCCTCCTCCTCCTCCTCCAGCAGCCGCCGGCAGGGAGGGAAGCGCATCCCGCGCCCGGCGGAGCCGCGCGGCCGGACCGAGCCCCCCGCCCCCGGTGCGGCCCCGCGGGCGCTCTGACGTCAGCGGCCCGGGGGGGCGGACGGGCCCGGAGCCGCCGCACGCCCCCCCCCGGACGGTGGGAGGCGAGCGGGGCTGGGGGCGGCTCCCCCATCCCTCGCGTCCTCCCTCCCTCCTTCCCTCCCTCCCCGCTCCGGGAGGGGACGCGGGCGCCCCGTCGGGGCCCGGCCTCCCGCCGCCCCCCGAGCGCTGCCCCGCTCCCCGCGCACGGTGTCCCGGCGAGAGGCCGGAAGGGTGGAAGGTGGAATGAGCTTTGGATTTATTTTATTTAGCCTTTTTTCGCCTTCCTCTCTTCCCTCCGCCCCTTCGCGGTCTGAGACAAATCGCTTCCGAGAAACGGAATATTCTCCTTATGTACCCCGCGTCTGTTCGGAAACGGTGTTTTCTAAGGGGTCGGGAGAAATTACAGGGTAGGGGAGGAGAAAGAGAGGAAAAGTTGATTTCTCGCCACAACCGAGTCCACACGAGCACGAACAGCTTCTGTATCCTCACTGCCATTCCCAAAACCACCGCAGTCATTCACCAGAACCACTTTCACAAGCACCCGGGCCCAGATTCTCGCTCCCACAAAGACCAACACGGCGCAAATATGTTCTGCTGGGGTTTGTTTAACTTTGCCCCCTTCCCCCCAATTGGTTTATGTCCCCACCTAAGGAAAAAAAAGCCAAAAAAGCAAAACAAACAAACAAAAAAAAAACCCAGCAAATAGGCTGCAGAACGGTGGCGGCTTCTGCTTTTCTGCCTTTTTTTTCTATTTTTTTTTTTTTTTTTTTTTTTTAGTGAATACAGTGAACTGAAAATGTAGATTTTTTTTGCACGAATCACCTCCAAAAGGTTGTGGGTCCCAACTGCCACTCTGCGCAGGGCTGGGAGAGGACGGGGCGACCCCGCCGCGACCCCCCTACCCCAAGGCAGAAGGCCAATACTGCTCAACGCCGCTGCTTTCCAGGGAGGAAAACTGCAGAAAAACGGCTAAACCTCGGAAAAATTAAAAACTCATTCCTAGCCAAAATGGGGAGACAACTGGGCAGTCAAGTGTTTCCTAACACCCTTCTGATTTATTTTCCTTTTGCAAAAATATCTGTATCTCTCTTTTTCTCTCCATGCACATGACCAGTACTTAATATTTCTGCACATTTAACTATGAAAATTTTTTTATTTCCTTTTGGTTTGTCTCGGTCATTTTCTCGGGCATCACAGATCCAGACGGAAATCTCTGCACCGACCTTTCCCAGGACATCCACACTAAAAATCTCACACCCTCTCTCCTCTATCCGGATATTGCTCGGGTCCTCGATGATGATGATGATAATAATAATAATAATAATAATAATAATAATAATAATAATAATAATAATAATAATAATAATAATAATAATAATAATAATAATAATAAATCTCTCCGTATTCCTTCTGTCACTTCCTATTAAACCTTGCTCTTCCCCGTGTCGCAACTGTCACAGGGAGACTTCCCCCTTTCCCCTCCCTCCTACTTTTTTCCCGATCCTCTTCTTCACGGAGCCTGCTGCTTTCGTGTGAGCAATGGCTATAAGCCTCACATTGGTGACATTTTAATCAATGCTTCCTAGCCAGACTGACATGAATTTTACACTTCAAAACTCTCCTCCGCCAGCTAATTGATTCAAATTGTTTTATTGGTTAAACCCGTGTCACACATTGTGTGATCTATTACCACGCCTCGGAGAAAATCTCCCCTCCTGTCTCCGCTCCCAGGTCGGCTCCAGGAGGGACGGGGGGTTTCGGGGAGAAGCCGCTCGGTCCTGCGGGTGCTCGGTGCCTGCATCCCCGCGGCGGCCCCGGGCAGGGCGCTCCCCTCTGCCGTGGTCACTCGGTGGCTTTTCCCCGGGAGAACCGGGGATGGGCAACTTCGCCCCAGGCTCTGAGCCCGGCGTTGGAAGAGGACGAGAAGCGGTCGCAGGAGGCGAAAGGGATGAGAGGGCTTTGCAGAACGCCTTCAGCGAAAGGAAGAGGCGGAAAACTCAGGCTCGGGACAGGGTCGTCGCTAGCCAGCGACTGTGTTCTATTTTGTGGTGACTAAACGAAAAGTAAAACTAAACTGCCTTTTTTCCCCCCTTTTCTATTCTTTTTTTTTTTCTTTTTGTTACCTGCTTGGTGCTGTTGACCCTCCTTTATTCCGTTGTAAAAACTGAGTGGCTTCCTCCATTCCCTTTAAAGGGAAAACTCAAACCCGCGGCTCGGGATGTTTTAGTTCCCGGAGGGAGGAGGCGCAAGGGCCACTGAATTTGGGGCAGACACTGACCCACACCAGCACCGTGGAGAAGCGGGGCGAGAATACACCGTTCCCTACTTTTTCTAGCTTAAGCCTGCTGGGAAACCTCATGGGGTGTCAGGACCCCTGTATGGGCATGGCGGGGGTGGCTTGGCCGGGAAAGGCTGGCCCACACAGGGGCCGGGAGGCTGCCGCAGGTGTCCCCAGGCAGGCGGGCGAGGCCCGGCGGGGCTGCTCGGCCACCGCCAACGCCACCGGGGTCTCCGCGGGTCGGATGGAGCCCACCCTGACCAGGACGAGGGGCAGAAGGGAATTCCCGCTGGGGTTGGGGTGTCCACACTCCCCCTCGCGGGCAGGTGCCCATCTGGGGTCTCCTGTCCTGATGTCGACTCCCAGTTTCTCCGGTTCATTTCGTTCCTTGCTGTTGCCATTTGGCTTGGAGTCACCTCTCAGCAGAGGAGTGGAAAAGGTGGAGAAACTTCTCGCAGAAGCCTGGAAAGGCTAAGCAGGAGTCCTGACTCAGTTTCGCTCTTCCCTTCTCTGTCGCGATTCTGCCTCGGAACGGGAGGCGACAGCAGCGCCTTCTCCCGCCGCGGATCGCTCCGTGTGGAAACGAGCAGCGGGGAAAAGCGGCCAAGTCCAAACCACCCCAGCCCACCCTCGTGGCCTTTATTTACTTCCAGGGCGTTTAAATATTGTAGCAGAGAGGCCACGAGAAGCAAGATAACCTTGGTGCGTTTAAAAAACCACAAAGAAAACCACCCCCAACGCGAATCCATTCCCTCCTCCCACCTCTCTACATCCCATTGAAACTTCCAGCCGTGTAAGTAGCGGACACGCAAGGTATTGTTATAAAACCTCTTCTCCTAACAAAATTTAGACAGCAAAGTTTGTTTTTGTTTTTGGTTTTTTGGGGTTTTTTTGTTTTTGTTTTTGTTTTTGTTTTTGTTTTTTTTTTCTTTTTCTTTTAAATACTTTTGCGTAGATTTCGCTTGCATCGCTTGGTCTAGAGCGAAGCTCTTTTCTAAGTAGTGGTTTGTTTTTTTTTAATCGCACTTTATTATATTAAGCAGAAAGGGCATTTGGAATAGAGTTGGTCCCATCTGGAAAACCCCGGAGCTCATTTAGATCACATCACTTCGGGCTTTTGTCTCTGCTCTTGAATAACCCAGCTAGACACAACAAAAGGGTAGAGATCTCTACGTGGAGTTTTTTCAGTGGCAAAAGGACGCCTCGGAAAGATGCTTCTATATTCCTAATAACGAGGGGGGAAACGACTCAACGGGATCTTCTCTTGGCTTTTGAAAGACATCAGGAGAGTTCAGGGATGGGGCATTTTTAGATAGTCTTTTACCCCGCCGGTAGCTGTAAACCAGCACGCCGGCTGAAGGGAAGGAACCGAGGACGGCACCTTTTGTCTGACGGAGGTCTCTTAAATTCTCAGTTTAATGTGCTCGGAGCGACCCAAACCCGAGACTTCGGTCCTCGCCGAAGGTACGTGCAGACCTGAGCCGGGAGGAGCGGTGCCCCCGCCGGGGGGAGGCTGCCCGCCAGCCCCCAGCATCATCACCCGATAGAAACAGCACCTCGGAAAAAAAGCCATTCATCATTTTATTTTATCCTGCTACGGGAAGGGACCGGCGGCCCGGGAGGAGATGGGCGCTCCCTAACCCTCCGTTCAGCTCTTGGAAACACGAACGGGATTATTTCTGTTCTGCCTGAGGATGGGGAGGGAAAAAGAGCTGCAAGTTTAGGTGTGCGTGAATTAGCACCCCAGGGAGTGGTGGACTGGGGGGCAGGGGGGGTTAAGAAAGATCCCAAACGCAAAAAAGCCACCTCAGCTATTGATTTTTTTTTTTTTCCAAACGCATAAATTAAAGAGCTCTGAACATTTGCATGAGAAACATGCCTGCTCCGAAGTATTTAAACAGAGCAACAAATTTCCACGGTGGCGAAGCAGGGCCCCAGTCGGGCTGTGATGGGGAGCAGCGATCCCAAACTTCCGAGAGAAACGTGACGAAGAGTCATCACGTCAGTAAATAATTCAATTTTGCGTCTTTCAGAACCCAGTAACCTTGGGTGTCTTAGAAAGCAGATTGTACAAACAGGCAATTAAGATGAGCACAGAGACTTTCAGAGGAGATATAATGAACCAGCTTTAATTACTATCTTGAAATTAAAAATGTAATATACAGATTTAAATTTATTTTCACCTAAATTGTGTATAAAATTATATGGCGTTCCCCACCCCCGCCCCCCCCTTTTCCCAGGCTAAGAAACGAATTGCCACCAAGCTTGCCACTAAAAAGTCTGAAGTACTTTCCAAACCCTGCTCCCCAGCACGCAGTAATAATGATACATTTATCATTACTGATGACCGCCCACTGGTTTATTATTGCTTTGTTGCAACTATTACAATCAAGAGATTTCTTTATTTACTGTTAACATTCACTTAAAGCTGAATGTTAATGACTCTTCTGAATTCACCGAAGACTTTTCCGTTATATTTCAGGAGTAGTTACGGTTTGGGTTTCAGAAACGGCAGAAAAGGAGGAGAGATGCTGGGGTGGTGGTTTGCTCCTGGTTTTTATTTTCTTTTTTCTTTTTTTTTCCCCCCTTCTTAAAAGGCTGTTTAAGAGGATTTATCTAAGTCGGATTTTCAACAAAGAGTTGCAAAAGCCTTGGCGTAATGTACATACTTGACTGTAGCTAATTATGAGTGTATTTTATTACAGGAGATTCATTCATTATTGATAAATGTTTGCAGTAACTTCCTGCTATGTAGAGTTGTATTTTACGAGGAATAAACAACCTATGGGGATTGGGAGTGTTTGGCTTTTACGCTTCTGCACTCTTTGACAGTTCCCATTACCCACTTCGGGGTCTGGCTTGTCACCTTCCCTCTTTCTACACCCAAAAGCAACTTCTTCCCTCGTCCCCTGCCGCCGCATTCCTCTCGTTCCTTTACCCCTTGCTATCATTTCAGGGTTATCATTTTAAAAAAAGTGATTTGTATAGTACACGATTTTACTACAGGCACTCTTCCCTAAAGCCAGTTCCATATGGATGTCTCCAAAGGGTTGTACGGACCGGGATGAGCTCCCGTTTCGGGCCAGCCGATGGGCAGGAGCTGTGCAACAAGCAGGCAACTCACAGGGAGGGCTTGGAGGGCGGGGAAAAGGGTTTCCCCGAGGGCTCCCCGCTTCTGCTCCAGCTCTCGGACCCCCAAAGCTTTGGAGTCGCAGCCAGTAAAAAAAAATACTAACTAATCATCATTTAAAATATCTATTTTTCCCCTCCCGGCTTTTAAACACCGGAGCCGCTGCTTAAGCGGAGGAGACGCCTCTCACAGGCTGGTGGTCTCCTCTTATCCCACTTCTCCCCAAAATCAGCCCCTTCCCAGGCAACGAGGGTCGTTTCAGAGGGAAAAAGCCGAACTGTCTGGGGCAGAGGCGCAGCGCTGCGCTCAGCCCCGCATCCCCGCACCGCGTCCCGGTGCCGGCAGGACCCCGAGGGCTCCGTGCGCTCCCCTCCCCAGCAGGTCCCCGCTTTGCAATTGGGGACCAGCCAGCCCTGCTCGTCCTTTCCGACCTCCACACCTGGCCCAAAGTTCACGATTTGTGAGGAGAACTAAAAACCGTGTATATGTGGGAGTACACACACGCGTGAGAGGCGCGGGAACGACGAGCCGCGCACGGGAAGGGATGAGCGGGCGCCGCTCCAAACCATCGCCCCTTCCCTCCGCGGCCGCCCAAACTCGCGGGGGGCTCCTCTCTCCCCTCGGCGCTCTCCCAGCCAGATCCCACCCGGCAGCAGCGAACAGCCGCCTTCCACTCTCTTCCCCGCGACGGCCAGCGCGACCCTGCGACCTATCGCGACAGCGAGCGACAGCGCTACTTGCTCCGGGAAGGCACGGTTACACCCAAATCAAAAGGTTCCCGTTGGCCCCATCGCGCCCCAGCCCCAGGCTCACCTGGACACCCGGGCTCCATGGGCTCTCCGGGGCTGCGGCCGGCGCGGGGCCGCTCCCGCTCCGCGGCAGCTCCGCGGCGCTCAAGTTTGGCTCCCGCGTCTGCCGCGGCGGCTGTGCCGCGGGTGGGTCGGGTCTCGGACGCCTTCTAGCAGCCAGGCAGCGCCTTGCAAGCGGTGCGGGGAAGCCGCCCCCTTCCCCGGCCCCCTCCCCTCGCTGAGGGGAGAGCGGCGGCCGCCCCCGCCCCGCCGCTACCCCGGGGCAGGTCCGCCCCGACGGCTGCGGAGGATGGGAGGAGGGCACCCCCCACATTCTGCCCGCCTGGAGGGGGGGCGAGAGGGACCCTGTTGCAGGGGCGGACTCTGCTTCCCCAGGCTCCCCCCACCCCAAACTTCCCCTCTTCCCCCAAAATTTCCTTTGCCTCTTCCCCTGCAAAACAGAAATGCTGGCGAGCCCCGCGCCCCCCCCCCCCCCAGATTGTGAGTGCTTTGAGGGACAGCGGGAAGGGTGTCCGCACAAGTCCCTGAGGGAAATTAAGGGGGGTGTGGGGTTGGGCACTGCCGCCTCCTCCAAGCCCTCGCACTCCCGCAGAGGCCCCGTCCCCAGCAAAACGCTTCCCGCAGATCGCTCGACGTGCGAAACAAGGCGGCTGCTTAAAAACACAAAGCCGGAGCCCTAATGAGTTCAATTACAATGTGGTAAACACATTGCCTCTACGCTTTAATTAAGCCGGCTGTCCAATTTTAACTCATTAGTAATTCATTAAGAGAACAGCCTTTAGCTGGCTGCGAGGAGTTCCGAAGCTTGTGCGGTTACGCGCCGTGCACATCCCAACGTATCTGAGGATGGGAGAGCGGCGTCTGTCCGTCCTCCCCCAGAAAAGGGGGCTCCTGGACCCCAAAGGAGATCACCTGTTGTCCCAGCTGCTGTGGGACACCGTCGCAGGGGAAGGGGACACGAAGGTGTCGGGCTGGGGAGGAGGAAAGGAGTACTGAGGTGACCTGGGACACCTCGTCCCTCTTCTCTCGGGAGAAACCGGACAGATTTAAGGGCAGGCGGAGGGACACGCTGGGGGACTTTGGCGTCCACGCGCCCCGTCTTAACAAAAAAAACCCAAAAAAACAACCAACCAAAAAAACAAACAACAACAAAAAAAACCCCAAAAAAACAAAAAAAAAAAAAAAAAAGAAAAAAAAAAAAAGAAAAAAATCAAAACCCCCCACAAACACGGAGAAAGTGTTTGAAACGTATCTGGGCCAAGAAACAGGTCAAATTTGCCCGAGAAGCAAATTTGGTTTGATGAGCGAACCCAGGGGTCTGCAGAGCCAGGTCTCGCCTCTCCGCCCCGCGGGGCAGGAGGGCAGCCTGGGCACCGGGGCGCTGCCAGGTGCCGGGAGTGGGCGTGGGAGGTGCCCCCCAAAATATCCGTGTCGGAG
Organism: Molothrus ater; assembly: GCF_012460135.2. NCBI lineage: Eukaryota > Metazoa > Chordata > Aves > Passeriformes > Icteridae > Molothrus > Molothrus ater. The sequence continues at coordinate 2,204,339 of NC_050511.2, read as the reverse complement.
CTCCCCGTGTCGCCGCGCTCCGCGCCTCTCCGCTCCATGCGGCGGCTCCTGCGGGGGTATCGCAGCAAAACGGGCGGGGAGAGCCCGAGCTTCCCTTCGCTTTCCTTGCGAGGAGCGGCGAGCCGCAGCGTGTCCCGGGCACGACGGTGGCGGTGCAGGGATTTAGGGTTTCCCGCCGCAGCTGCTGCCCCATTAAGGATTAAAGCATTCTCCCTTCAAATTGCAGTGCTTGGGGCAGCTCTGAGGCGGTCCGGGCTGGACATCCCCAAACCTTCCCCGAATCCCATCCCACTAGGATCGCTGCTTTTGAAGTGGTTTGCGTTATGAGCATAGTTACCATTTTAGCGCAGCTCCAACAGGCTGGAGGTTGCAGCTATTTTTTCTAGATCTGTTGAAAGTTTCTTTTCCTTTCCTCCTTTATTTTTAGCTATCTTTGACTTTTGAAATCTGAATATGCAAAAGTATTCAGCGGACAGGAGGAGGTTTGGTTTCATCCCCTTCACTACTGCCAGGTGCTTTAGAGACACAGGCACAATACTACAAAAGATCTTTAAGAAGTAAGTTTGGGTGGGTTGTTTGTTGTTTGGGGTTTCATTTGTTTGTTTGTTTGCTTGACCACAGACATTTATCTGATCCTAGACAGATTCAGAAGTCTTTATTTTTTCCTGCCTCTCTCCTTGGCTGGGCTCCTCGCAGTGTCCCCAGCCTCACACGGGCACTTGTCACCTCTGCTGTCCCCCCTGCCCAAGCTCAGCTCCAGCCCAGTAGAAGGAGGCAGGTTCGGGGGGCTTCAGACTCCAGATCTGAGTTGTAAACGACTAAATCCCTTCTGAAGAAGCCTTTAGGCAGACATCTCAAGAAGAAACCCTTAATAAGAGTCGTCTCCTTTGGGGAGTAGATTGGGAGCAGTTATCTCTTTAAAGCAGTTTTTCCTTTTTCACATCGCGGGCCCTCTCTGCCATAGTCTTGATTTTCATTTGGCTCCAGGCTTGCAAAATCGGATTGTCTGGAATTAAGAGATTTGAATATTGTTCCTCTTGATGTTAAAGAATTTTTTTTTCTCCACCGAGAAGGAATATCACACGTGCAGGATCAAGCCCCAGTGGAAGGCAAGTTTGGGGGCACCCTACTCAGGGCTCAAAAGCAGAGATATTTAACCTGTTGCTGTGTTGCCTTTGTCACCTTATTTTTATCTTCAGATCTTTAAAAAAATTGCCCCGAAAGCTAAAAGAATATTGCTTATCTATTTCCAGAAACCTCTTCCACTCCTTTGTCTTGACTAGCAAAGCACTGGCTTCTGAACACCCAGGGGACAATCTTCCTCCAGAGCCTCCTGGTATAAATCTAAAAATAATCTTGAAGCCAGTGGGCTACAATTCATTTTATTACCCCAGTGCTAATCTAGAATAGGTACATAAAAACTGTTAGGACAATTAATCTGAATTAATTTCCAAAGTGAATTAAATTAAATTGAATGAAGACCACCTGAATTCTGAATAAGAACAACCTTCACAGGGGTTTCACGCAGTTTAATTAATCCACTTTTAAATTCTCACCTTCAGCTAATTTGGGTTATTTTCCTGAGTGTCCCCACGTAGGCAAAATCTTAGAGGTAAACGTGGCTCAGGGGAATTCCTCTGGATTTACCCAGATGTAATTTAGAACAGAAATGTATCCTCTAATACTCTTTGACCACGGCACAGAAATGATGCAGAAATGAGAGAGATATAAATTGTGCTGCTGCATGGAGCTCAGCTTTATGAAGGAAACCCTTCCCAAAAGTTTGTTTATTATTATTTTTTTTTACATTGTTTTTCTCTCTTCTGTCTCCCTGTGCCTCTGTGTGTATAAACACAGGTACATGTGTCTGCAGACGTGCACATATTGGATGTGTGCTCTGTTTGGCTTTGCTCTATTTGTTTAATCCATTAAAGCTTCCCCTCTGTGCACCTGGGACTCCCATTGAAGTTAAACTGGGAGCTGAAGAAACAGCAGGATCAGCTGGCTGGGAGACAGCTCAGCACTGCACTTCACAGCTGAAATAGGATGGCAAAAACCCAAAACCCACAGCCACTCAGGGCCCAGCAATCTAGGGCAAATTTACAAAAGTGAGGTTGTCTTCGAAGGAGCAAAGCCCCTTCTACTGCCTGAGGAGGTGTCATACAAGGGTTGTAGGTGCAAGTAATGCTGTTGTGATGTTTAACAAGACATTGCAATATTGCTGAGGTAGTGGTGCTCCACCTTCAGTGGTGCTTGGTCAATTGATGAGAGCAACTGGGGCAGGCACAGGAAGGTCTCAATTGTCTCCTCCCAAAAAGCCACTTCAAACGGCTGACTTGTTATTTCAGCATATAAGGTAATTGTAACCAGGTTCCTGCTTTTTTTAAACAGGCACCTGGTATAAGTTACCTTATATTCCCTTAAAAATCAAGGGAATTATTTTTCCTTCTGCAATCAGTGGCTCCAGGACTCAAGGGTTAAAGCTCCCTAAATTGCATTTCATGACCAATAATACCATAGAGCCGTAGAATGGTTTGGTTTGGAAAGGACCTGGAAGAACATCTATTTCTAACCCCCCTGAGATGGGCAGGGACATCAGGAGTGGCTCCCTGGTGCCTCTCAGGTGAGATTCCCCAGGTCAGAGCAGCCTTCTCCCAGCAGATACTTGTGCCAAACGTCCCAGATTGTCACAATAACAGAATCTCTGAAATGACTCCTGAAATAACCCATCAATGGGGTAAGGTACGGCGGTAGGATCATGCCAGAGCACATCCAGAAACCTGGAATTTCACTCCTTGGCACAATGAATTACAGTGTGACCTTGCAGAGAGCCATTTATAGACCAACATTTTAAAGATAAGCTCTCAAATAAGAGTGCCCTGTGAGTAATCTGGTGTGCTGCTCATCTGTCCAGACTGAGCATTTCTGAAAATCAATCTCCTTTGGATTGGGATTTCTCAGTTGACATTCCTAAGTTGGAAAAATACGACCTCTTCTTCAAGCCTCAATTTATGCACCTGGAAAGGATGTGAATGTGTTTAGGGAACAGAATTCATCTACCAGCACCTCAGAGAGGTTTTATGAGATGTAGTTGAGTTAAAAACTAAGACCTACCCTACCCTTCCTTCTCACTTTTGCTCAATACAGTTGAAAATAAATAAATAACCACATATCATAGCTAAAATCATCTCTGAAAAGCTGCATAAAACAAAAGATTCCCAAGAATTTAGAAACTGTGGAGTAGCTTCACAGTTTGATTCAGGTATTTCCAGACTCATCGGGACAGGAGATTTTTTGCCAGTCTTTCCCCCTTGCCGTCCAAATTTTAATTTCATGCACCATAAGATCAATCCACCTTCCGGCACATCCCTTTCATAAATTTGGATGCATTTTGGAAAAATTTAAGGCCAGGTTGGATGCCGCTTTGAGCAACCTGGTCTAGTAGGAGGTGTCCCTGCCCATGACTGGGGGTTGAAATAAGATGGTCTTTAATGTCTCTTTCAACCCAGACTGTTCCATGATGCAAAGGCAAATGCTCGTACCAATTTGTCAAATTTAAAAACGTTGCAACAACCCAGTGGAGTCAATCTTTACAATGGACACAGGAGATGTTCAAAACAGGCAGCAGAAAATTTTATGGCACCTACATCTAGCACAAAAGGTGGGGATATGGCCCCAGGTTGTTCCAGGGGATGTTCAGATGGGATATTAGGGAAAATTCCTTCATGGAAAGGGCTGTCCAGCCCCACAGGCTGCCCAGGGAAGTGGTGGAGTCCCCATCCCTGGAGTGACTGGCCCCTGGGGACATGGATTAATGGTGAGCTTGGCAGTGCTGGGGAAATGGTTGGCCTTGATGAACTTAAGAGATCTTTTTCAACATAAATGATTCTGTGATTCTCCTGCCTGATGCTCCCACCATCCCCTGCTGGGGTCGGGACCACTCACTCAGGGAAGCTGATGGCTTCTGCCCTGACATCAGCTCGCTAAACCACCTCTACTCCTACCTTGCCAATTCTTTTGTTGCTCCCACCCCCATAATTATAATTTAGGCATTTCCAGAGCCCAGGACTTCACTGGTGTAATAGAATTTTCAAAGGCTAGTGAGTTTTCACCAGTAGCAGAAACAGTTTCATCCCCTTTCCTTGTGTCCTGCCTACTTTTCCAGCTCCCTCATTATGGGTCAGCTTCCTTTTATCTGTGATAGCCCCTCTGTCTGCAGGGTCACCCTCCAACCTCAAATAGTGAAATTCTGCTCAGAAAATGAAATTTTCTACCTCCACATGAGGAGTGTTCCTTATCACAACAGAAAAATACTGAGGAGAGGCTTAAGAATATCTTCAGCTGATTTTGACATCAGGAAAAACAAAATTACAAGGATTTGACCCTAGCATAAACTTGTGAGTAAGTTCCTATGTTAGGTACCTTAAAAAGGACATTTATTTCACAGCAATGCTAACACACTTTCATGAAGTGATGTTTAGAAATCAAGGAAGCACAAAACTAATTTCAAAGCAGCTCCATTGTAGATTAGTTTGCCCCAGAAATTAAAGTCTTTCCTATCTGCTTTCGCTCATGATTGTTAATTAATTGGTAGGTAATAAACACAGACACCAGGGCTTAAGGAGGCATATCTGGTGCTGGATGTAACCAGACATGCACATGAACAAATTTGGGGGATACGTATTAATCCATAGAACAAATCCTCGGGAGGATCTTTAGAAACACAATAACAATTTTGGAGGATCAGTGTCTTAATTCCAGCCCCCTGCAGGTCACACCAAGTGCACTGACAAGTGGGTGACCAATTAATAGTGATTACAAACAAGCAGAAAGTGCAATAAAAGTTACTGGGGCACTGGGATGCAGTGAGAATAGAGGTGCACGGACCACACACTGTGCTTTTACCCCATGAATTCCTGCCTCAGGAAATAAACTCCAGATACTTCATGACACCCCTGCCCACCAAACCCAGCATTCCCGAGCTCTCTGCCAAGTCCCATTTCAGCTGCAGGCGAGGCAGACGCGTGTCCCCCTCAGGGAGGCAGGACAGGTGAGTGCCAGTCCCACGGGGACAATCTCCTGGACATGCCTCAGCCTCCTCTCGCTTGAGGGGGTGTCGGTTTCCCCAGCCTCATTAACTGAAGCAACACCATAAATGTCTGGCTGAGTTTTAGGAAGGGAGGGGTCAGAGCATCTACTTTGCCTATTTATATTTGCTGCTGCCAAAGGAACTGAAAGGCCATTAGCAACCCTGCTGGTCTTTCAGCACTGGAACTAAACACCTTTAGCCCCAGAGGGCTTCACAGCAGTAGGAAAAACCTCATGCTTGTAAGGTCTCCAGCCCTTTATTACTTTTTTCCATCATGATTACCTTGGCTCCAGAAAGTTTTAATACCGTTCAAAATTCAATCCAGTTTTATTGACATCTCCAGTTTTGCCAAACAGTTAAACTGAAGCAGACGGCATGAATTTCAGTCAATCAATATTCATTTAGAGCTGGACACCCATATGTTAGCATACTCTCTCCTTGGCAATGAGTGGGGAGGCTAAACAATCAATCCACACTTGTATTTAAACTCGGCGACTGCATTTTCAAAAACCCCCACATAAGGCAAAATTGAATGGTTGAATAAGGCAACATGTGATTTCTGTTATGTTATTATTAATAATTAATAATTCACTTAATAACACAGCGGGAGCCCAATCCAAAACCCACTGATGTCAATAGATTTCTTTCCAGGGTACTCAGTAGCACAAAGCAGACACAAAAGCTCAGGTTTTTAACAGCATTTAAGCACCTACATCCTGTGCTGGGCTCAGACACCTCCTGCTTCACGGCCCCTGGGCTCAGGACAAGGCAGGGAAGTGGTGCTGATATGGAACAGTGAATCATGGAGTGTGTTGGATGTGTGGTGAGTAACAAAGAGTGGATCAAGAGCTGTCCAGGGCAGGGCTAGATTTGAATTTTGGCCTTACAGCACTGGTTGAATATGCCTGCCTTTTCTGTTAGGGGGATAGACCATGTAAGATTGACATTTATTCTGTTGTACTTCAGTATAACAAGCAGATTGCATCCATTATTGACAGCCTGGCACAGCTGGGGCTGTTGAGCTGCACAAGAGAAGCTCCAGGGACACCTCAGAGCCCCTGCCAGGGCCTCCAGGGGCTCCAGCAGAGCTGCCCAGGGACTGGGGACAAGGCCTGCAGGGACAGCACCCAGGCAATGGCTCCCACTGCCAGAGGGCAGGCACAGATTTTGGGCTCTTGGCAATTAGGAATTGCTGGCTGGGAGGGTGGGCAGGCCCTGGCCCAGGGTGCCCAGAGCAGCTGTGGCTGCCCCTGGATCCCTGGCAGTGCCCAAGGACAGGGCTTGGGGCACCCTGGGATAGAGGAAGGTGTCTCTGCCCATGGCAGGGGATGGAACAAGATGGTCTTGAAGGTCTCTTGCAGTCCAAACCATTTTGTGATTAACAGCTGTCATGCACTGTCTGCATCCCTGCTTTAGGCTCTGGCTGCGTGCAGAGTCTGATGTGCGAAAGATAAGAAGATCCAGGAAACAGCAAGCTGTTAAGTTTACTTAAAACTTTCCCTGGCCTTTTCCTGGCTGCCGTCAACATCTTTAGGGCAGCTTCTGAGAAGTGCTGTGGCAGCCAGACACCCAGGCCTTGGACATCTGGACCTTAAAGCAAATATTATGGCTGTTGTTATTGCCATTTTTGCCTCCCTAATTAACCAGTTGGGCACTTGCCAGCTCTTTCTCTCTGCATTGCAAGGACTGTTTCCATTGGGTTTAGGCAGACAGTCTTACTTTAAGATCCCTATTGATCAGCTGCCATTCTCACATGGTTAAAGCACTCCTCTTGGGGAACTCTCCAGTGTTTTAAGTGCACACAGTTACTCTCATGACTGGCTTGTAAACAGGTTTTAATGGGGCTATTAGTGTAAAAGGACAGGAAACTTTCAAAAACAGCCTTTTAAATATTCATGAAGATGTTTAATCTGGTGCTTAATCACCACTGTTTGCATATCAGAAAAGAGGGGGGGCAGCAGTGCCTCGCTGTTAACTTCAACAGGACATTAATAAACGCTCTTAGACCTACAATTAATGCCCAAATGGCAGCCAAAGTCTTTGGAAGGCATTCCCCACCCCCTGCAGAAGAGCTCCCCAAAACTGGTGTCCAAGGAGAGTGTTAGCTCCCAGGAGAGGAGGTTCAGGGCCAGGCTCTGCTCTTGCTCAAGCTGAGCATGGCATGACCTACACCTTCTGCACTGACCATGTCCCATTGGGTCACAGGGGCATCAGAGTGGACTTTTCTGCCTGAGTGGAGGGTTCAGAGCCCCAGGGGATCTCCCAAAAGCAGCTGTGCTCAGGCGGGATGTGCTGTGTCCCCGAGTCTGTCCCTCACTGGGGCTGGGCCCTCCAGGAGATGCCAGTATCTCCCCACTCCCAGCAACGGGTCCATTCACTCACGTTTTCCTTCCAGCAAAGCTCTGCCTCAGGCTTTCAGCTGTTTTATGCTGACTGAATTGGTGCAAAGGCATGAAAGTCTCCCTGTTTAACTAGTTTAAGCAGTGATTTTGTCCTGGTGTCCCATTCTCTGTAACCCCTACTGACCTTTCCTGGCCATTCATGTGGTCACACCTATTCACACTCTCTGCTCCGAACCACCCCAGGAGCCTCATGGCTTGGGTAAAGGCAGAGTGAGCTAAACACAGAATTTCAGCTTCTGTGTTGCTTTGGGTGTGGATTTTAGCCACTTCTTTGGCAATTTTTGCAATACATGTTTTATTTTCATTTAAAAAGTAAAGGCAGAAAGGATAGTATTTCCCCAGTGGGAGAGGCTTCATGCAATTTTAAAAACGTGCATTATTTAATCCAGCAGGCATTAAGATGCCTTGAGCTGTTAACACCTGTTGTGGAAATCCATAATACACAGGCTTAAAAAACCAACAACCCTGAGAGACCCATAAAGGTTCCTGCAGAGCTGTCGTCGCCTCTCGTGTCAATGAGTACTTAAGGGCCCTGAAATCTGTGGCTGAACTCACTTACTGAGCACTTGCTTTCTCTTCAGCTAAAAAAAAAAAAAAAATTCCTTAGGATAATTTCATTGAAGAAAAAAAAAAAATGAATATGAAACACCAGTGAGTTGCATTTCTTACACAAACCTCTCATGAATTTTTCATACATTTCCCCACCCAGGCGCCTAAATGCACCAGTTTATAGTCTATGTTACTACCTTGTAAAACTCCATGTAAAACTTCAGTCAACATATTTTTTCAGTGCTTTGACACACTGTCATTTAACATTTGTCAGACCCAGGTAGCCTGACCTCAGCTGGGGAGGTCGCCACTGTCTCCCACAGAAATAGATTAAAAAAAAAAAAAATGATATTCCCAATAGGAAATACAAGGGTAAAGCAAAACTCCCTGGGGAAAGTGTGGAAGAAACTCTTAGTGTGATTTCACATTAGCAACACCTGTGCTCACTTCATCTTCATAATCAGCAGAAACCATTTGTGCTGTGAAGTTTTGGCTGTGCTGGAGCCAGTGGAAATTTTCCCATTTAAACAACAGGACCCCTCTGATGGGACCTCTCTAATGGGACCACCTAAAATTGGGATAGCTGACTTCAACAAGGAGCTGAGTGTCTGGTGCCATTTGAGCCCTTCCAGGGTGTTCTTCTTGGCCTGTCACATACCTTGTTGGCCCATTTCAGATTGTCCATCCCACAGGGATGCTTCTCCCCTCCTGGGATGTCTGGGAAGTCCTGGGTGACAGGAAAAAGGGAAAAACAGTACCCATCTTTAAAAAGGGGAGAAATTAGCACCCTGGGAATTACCACCCTGTCAACCTGACCTTTGTGCCTGGGGAAATCAAGGAATAGAAGCTGTGCTAAAGGACATGGAGGACAGGGAGGTGATTTCAGACAGGGGTCCATCAAGGAAGAATCCTGTCTGACTCAATGCAGTGGCTTTTTTTGAGGAAGTAACTACATCAGTGGATCAGGGAAGAGCTACAGATGTCATTTATTTGGAGCTCTGTAAAGCCTTTGACACAAAATCCTTCCCTCCAAACTGGAGAGTGATGGATTCTATGGGAGAACTATTAAATAGATCAGGAACTGGTAGGAGGGTTGCATCCAGAGGGTTGTGGTGAATGGCTCAGGGTCCCAGGGGGTCCCTCAGGGGTCCATCTGGGCACCAGTGTTATTGAATATCTTCATTAATGACACACACAGAGGGATCCAGGGCACCCTCAGCGGATTTGCAGATGGCACCAGGCTGAGAGGTGCAGCTGACACACCTGGAGGATGGGATGGCATCCAGAGGGACCTGGACAGGCTGCAGGAGTGGCCCAGGGGAATCTCATGAGGTTTAACACGGCCGAGTGCTGGAGCTGCACCTGGGCCAGGGCAGCCCCTGGGATCAACCCAGGCTGGGGCTGAGCAGAGGGAGCACCCTGGGAGAAGGAGCTGGGGGTGCTGTGGGTGAGAGCTGGACCTGCCCCAGGCTGAACCCCCCTGCCCTGGGCTGAGCCCCAGCGTGGGCAGCAGGGCAGGGGGGATCCTGCCCCTGTGCCCCTGGGCTCAGGTGAGAGCCCACCTGCAGAGCTGCCCCAGCCCTGGCTCCAGCAGCACAAGGAGCTGGAGCTGCTGCAGCCAGTGCAGAGGAGGCCATGGAGATGCTCTGAGGGATGGAGAGCATCTTCTTTGAGTAAAGGCTGGAAGAACTGGGATTTTTCATCCTGGAGACAAGAAGCTTCCAGGTCATCTAATTGCAGCCTTCCAGCTGCAATTCCCTTGAAAGGAACATACAGGAAAGATGGGACAAGACTGTTTACAAGAGCCTGGAGTGACAGGACAAGAGGGAATGGCTTCAAGCTGAAAGAGAGTAGATTTAGATCAGATATTAGGTAAAAAATCTCCCCTGTGAGGGTGGTAAGGCCCTGGCACAGGTTTCCCAGAGCAGCTGTGGCTGCCTTATCCCTGGAAGTGTCCAAGGCCAGGTTGGATGGGGCTTGGAGGAACCTGGGATAGTGGAAAGTGTCCCTGCCCATGGCAGAGTGTTGGACAAGATGACCTTCAAAAGTCCTCTTCTAACCCAAACCATTCCATGATTCTGTGATTGTATGATTCTTTCTGGGTGTCCTGGGGCTGGAGGCACAGAGGTGTCTGCAGGTGCACCGCTGTCCCAGCAGAGCCTGGATATTGAGCTGGATGGAGCACCTGATCTGTGAGATAAAACATAAATATCTATAGTCATGTGGGGCGTCCAGGGCTATCTGGAGTATCACATATGAGAGGACTGTGAGGGGACAGATTCCTTCTGGGGCAAGAGCTAAGGCCAGCTGAGATGCCAGGGTCCCCTCAGACGTGGCTGGATTTCATGGTGTGATTCACAGGGATGTTCTGTGCAGGGCCAGGAGCTTGTGGGTCCCTTCCAGTGTGGGACATTCCATGATTCCATGGTTCTGTGACCTGTTTGAAGACAGCTGGGTTGAGCCCTGTGTGTTTGCTCCAAAATCCTCCCCATGGCTGATTCTGCACTGCCTCAGCTACAGGAGACAGGTCCCACCTTGCTGCGGGGTAAGACAAACCTTACAGCTGCAGGAGAGTTCTATCACAGGGATAATTGGAAACTTTCCTACCTGCCTCTATTAACTAAATAATTTTATAATTAGTTTGCAGCACTCAAGCCATTTCAGCGGCAGGCACAGAAATCTCTGAGGAAGGCAGGGAATACCAGGATTGTTTATTCATGGATCCTAGGAAATTTTTCACCATGGCTGTCTCGTGTGGGGGACTCCTTTGGGACAAGTGAGGATCTCAGCAATTTTATGAAACTTACTTAACACTCTGAGTGAAGTGCAGATGAGGAGAACAGAAGGCAGGAGGACAGGCGACTTCATCCTGAAGAAAGTCAAAGGCAAAGCTGTCAAAACCATGGGGAAAGCTCACAAATACTCTCAGGCTCAGACTGGGAGCTCATGCTGGTTGTGGTTATATGCCAGGCACATGATCTGGGCACGCTTCTCCAGTCAAAGTTTACCTCTGTTTCTCTGTTGGAATCAGAGGATTTTTTTTTTACATCAGAACACAAATTAGGTGTTTTTCAGTATTATTCTTGATTCTAAATGTCTCTGTCTTAGCAAGGCACAGGTTAAGTCCCACTTAGCTCTTGCCTGAGTTTTACAGCTTGACACTGAGGTGATGATGCCTTTCTTGAAAGGGTCTCATGGCATTTACAGAATAAGGCTTTTGGTTTGACAACACAATTATACAGGACCTTATCTTCAAGTATAGCTACTCAAATTCATTCAGGCAGAAAATTCTGAAGCTGGAAACATAACTGTTAATTCTGCTTTGTAAACCACATGTAATGTATTTTTTTAAATAACATTGGTTGTAGAAAATAATTATAATTTGTCTTAAAATAATTCTCTATCCCAGACTTTGAAAAATTTCAATGACTTGCTTTGGGAAATATTTCAGTAATAAATGTAGGAAAAATGCAATAACTTAATCTACTTTGAAGAACTGTGGAATTAAAGAAAGGTGAATTTTTGATATTTTTAACAAAAACTGATGCTTTCCCAAAAAAAAAAGAAAAAAACAGGAACACATGGAGTAATCCTACTCAGCCAGAGTGGTGACTCCTTATTAGAGTTTTAGGATAGATCATTTCTGAGATGATCTCAGTCATTTCTGAGATCTATCCTGAAACTACACGCTGCAAAAGAGAATTTTCAAAAATATAACAACAGAAAGAGAACTCTCAATGTTGTTTTTTTTCTAGCATAAAAAAATAGATTGTGGTTTGACTTAGAAGAGACCTTAAAGATCATCTCATTCAGGCCCCCTGCCATGGGCAGGGACACCTTCTACTATCCCAGGCTGCTCCAAGCCCTGTCCTAGCTGGGTTTGGCAATCACTCCTCAGGGATTTTCTCTGCAGTTGGGTGCTTAGGAACCAAAGGAACCAAAATAGTTCCTTTGGCCTCTGTGGTGGTTTCTGGCAGGTAATGGTGGGGTTGAAATTAAATCTTTCTTGGTCAGCCTTGTTTCCTCCAGCCCACATGCTTCAGGGTAAACCCATGAGTCACTGCCCTGGCTCTTCCTCATTAAATGAGATCAGCAGCTCATCATGCAGTCTGCGCAAGAAATTACAACCCCAGGTAATTTTTGAGAGAAAAAAAAATAACCCAAATGAGAGGAAAATCTAATGTCCATCCTTGCACCCACAGTGGCAAAGGACACCAGTGGACAGAAAGAACCCAAGAAGAGAACACTTCTGGAGACATCCCTGAATAATGTTTATTTTTAACCCTCACACCCAAGCCTGGAAGATCCTATTCTTTCTGCAGGAGTCCTGTATTAGTGCTCCAGCTGAGGAACATGCATTAGCAACTCTTAGTCTCTTGTACTGAGCATTATGTCTCATCTTTGGAGTCAGATTAACGGAGATTAGTGGTACCACTTATGAGTTTAAACATCATTTTGACCCAAATTGGTTGTGCAAGCCCAACATATAACGCTGCACATGCAAGGCTCTTACTGTCCAGAAAGTGATTTCATTAATTGTTTCGGGGAAGAAAGCTTGTGTTACTTTCTGCTCTAATCCTGAGGTACTGCCCCCCATGCTTTCCACATCCACTGTCAAACACATCTGGTTATCCACCCACCCAAGGATCCATTTAATAATCAAAGATCATTTTGTTATAGCTGCAGTTGGCCTGTCTGCTTGCCTTCCTGGAGTGATTTCATCCATGCCTCTGATCTGTTGGATATCTGCTCCAGTTTCCACAAGGAGTGACACAGGACTTGAGGAAACCCGACAAAAAATAAACAGGCACAGCACTGCAGAAACTGCTGCACTGTATTAAAACAAATGGTTTTAATTATTTAAAATTAGATGCCTTGGCAGAAGCCATGCAGAAACTAAAAACAGAGGAAGCAAAAATATTCTTGTTTAAGACTACAGAAATGGAATTGATCCTAATAAGTCAAGTTTATTTTTGTGAAATAATTAAAGAAAATCTCTTGCATTTCTCTGGCTGTGTGACCAAAACCAATTTGGAAACACACTGAACTTTTCAAGAAATCATTCACTTAGTTGGATTTGATCCTGGTGTTATTAAAAAAAAAAATACAAAGGAATAAAAGAGCAACACTTTCCCAGTGTTGCTTTTAGCATTTCCCATGGGACTGTCTACTGATGTCAGCTGTTTTTTGGATGGAGCATTAAGAACAAACTCTCATTTCCCTGTTCACGGCCTTGGCAGCCCTTGGCTGGCTCACAGTCTTTGTTCTACCTCTAGGGTCTGCACGAACATGTGAGACCAAGGTCCAATTTATGCCTGTGTTTCAATGAAGTGGTTGTCCTGATGTGTGTGAGGATTCTCCATCCAGCCGAGGCAGGGACAGAGGTGTCTTTGCAGGAGATTGAGCGCCCGAGGCAGGCAGACACTTCCTGCCTTGGTTGGCTTTCAAGAGCACCTCCACTTGGCAGAAGAGGAATTTATGTGGTTATTTTAAGAAGCCTCCCCCTTCCCTAAATAATGAAGATGGAGGTGTGTGAGTTGGGCAGGCTAAATCACAGGAGTGACACATCTCCTGGCTTTGCCAGGGTGCCGTGGTTTACTGTCTCCTCACAGTGACTGGCCAGGTGTGTGCTCCCCTCTAAATTAACCCAAGTCCAGGAGACAAATTCCCACCTCTCTCAAGAACTGCTCAGGCAGCACTTCTAATAACTCACGTCCATCTCTCCCCATCACATCCTGGAGACACTGCACCTCCTGCACAAGGGGCAAGGAGGGAGCTGCCTATAACCCACCACCACCCCTTCCTTCAGCACCCAGGGGTCTCCCCTGGGGTTTCTCATCCAAACGCTGACCCACCCTGACCCTGTTTAGCTGTTGAGATCTGACAAGATCACAGCCCGGGGTGGTATGGCTGAATTTACATGTGCTTAACAAATTGCCTGTTCACTCAATTACATTTTATTTAATCATCTGTAATCATATAAATTATGCCTGATGGTAGTAAATGTTCGTGTCAGTTCCTAATTACAGATTGATTAATTGGCTGTGGTGATTTGTATTTCTTATATAAGAATATATGAAGATGATGATAAATTATTATTAGTGTGCAATATTTCATAGGGGAAACTTTCCTTTCTTTGACACTTAACATTCAGGTATCAAAAATGTTTTGCATTATCCCATGCCCCAAAAAGGACACTTTCACTACATTAAAAAAAACCAACAAAACAAACAAAGGAGAAAGATGGTGCGATGAATCCTAAAAAAAAAAGTCTTGAGGATTCCATCTCAACAGTCAAGAACTTGCCTGTTGCTCTCTACTCACTTCAGTATTGATCTGGACTGCAGATCAAGTCAGGTTTTAGCATGAAATTCAAGAAAGTGAGGAAAAAATTGTGCTGATGTCATCTGGGGACAAGCCATCTTGCTGTAGGGTTTAGCTTCACCACACTACTGCCTTGACAACTGCTCTGAGTTTGGAGGCCAGATGGTCTAGGCCCAGATTTGTAATTAAGAAGGAATACTGTGTGCTGAAGAATGTCTGCTTTCTCAGAAAAATATTCAAGCAGACCAGGCTGCTCCAAGCCCCATCCAGCCTGGCCTTGGACACTGCCAGGGATCCAGGGGCAGCCACAGCTGCTCTGGGCACCCTGGGCCAGGGCCTGCCCACCCTCCCAGCCAGCAATTCCTAATTGCCAAGAGCCCAAAATCTGTGCCTGCCCTCTGGCAGTGGGAGCCATTGCCTGGGTGCTGTCCCTGCAGGCCTTGTCCCCAGTCCCTGGGCAGCTCTGCTGGAGCCCCTGGAGGCCCTGGCAGGGGCTCTGAGGTGTCCCTGGAGCCTTCTCTTGTGCAGGTGAATCTCGGAATCTCTGCTGGTGTGACCCCAAGATGTGTCAGAAAGTCTCTTTTCCCAGCCCGGCGGTCGAAGAAGGAGTCAGAGCTCTTCAGTTCTCGGTCTCAAGGTTGTTTATTGTTTCTTATCTATAAAATTCTTTGGCCTGCCGAGGTCTGCTCAGCAGGTCAGACAGAGGCACTCTGCCTGCCCCCGGGGTGGTGTTATCCTTTTATACTAAAAATTACGTGTACAATATTTACAATTACTTTCCAATACCTATCACCTACGTTAGACAGTGAGCTTCTACTCTAAACCAATCTAAAAGTGCCAACATTACCCAGAAGATGGAGGCCAAGAAGAAAAAGAGGGAGAAAGGCCAGACACACTCAGATTCCTCCATCTTGCTGCCCGAACCCCCATTCTAAAAATCCCAAAAATCTGTTTTTCACCCCGTGATAAATTCACTATCATTCTACTTAAATTTTTGTGGCTTGTAATTCTTCATATAAGGCTGATAATTGTTTTTTCCAAGGGCTAAATCAAAGGCACAGGGGTCTTGGGCTCTGTGCCAGGGTCTTTGAGCCCCCTGGGCAGCGGCTCAAGTCCTCCAGGGCAGCCAGAGGAATTTCCTGGGTTCCGACAGCTGAACAGCCCCAGCTGTGCCAGAGCAGAGGGGCTCCAGCCCTGGAGCAGCTCCGTGGCCTCCTCTGGACCCACTTCAGCCTGTCCAGGTCTTTCCATGACAATATCAGCCATGAATGCTGTCAGCACTCATTCCCAGAAAAAAACAGGAAGTTATGTCTGCCAGCACAGGTGCTGTGCTGCTGTGTGCTGCTCTGTTTCTGTCAATCCATTTCTCAAGGTCACCTGGCTCCTCCCACACAGCATGGCAGTCACCCCCAAACTGATGGGTTTTTTGTGTTTTCAGAAAACATAATTTGAAAATGCCAACCTTTGGTACCAAGGTCACTCACAGACACCTTAAATGTGACTACTGAAAAAACAATCCTCAAGGAGCCTCACTAACAAACTATCCCCAGTCCAGCACTACTTCTATCACTAGAGACTCTTATTTCCCCTACAGGTAAACACCTCACAATCTTCTTTCTAAGCCCCCATTTCTCCAGCTCCACTAATCCAGCTAATCCCTCTCTGAAGCAAGGATAAGTGACAGCTTTTTCATTCCCTTATCTAAAAGTTAGGTCTCTTATCAAAGGAATATGCTAAACACAAGTGACACTTTCTGTCTTTGGAAAACCCCAGTTATATTTAAGATCACAGCTCTGTATCTGTAGCCATTTTTCCCTCCAAATTTTGTTGCAGTTTTGTCACCTTGTTGAGGTTAAAGCACTTAATAAACTGAAAAATTAAAGGTTTCATTTATTTTCTACTGCTTTGTATCTGGGATGGAGGTTGTCCAGTGCCTTCATGTCAACAGAATTAAGCTCTCCATCATTTTCTTACATCTCAAACGAGGTAGTTTTCAGTTTTTTCTGACTCCTTCCTCAGTGTCCAGCCTGCCTGTGCTGCCCAGCCCAGATGCACCCCCCTCCCTCAACACTGAACCCAATGCATGGTTGGATGTTGAGAAGTAAAACCAGGATGTGTCTGACAGTTGTTGGACAAGAAGCTTTTCCTTAAAAATGTTTCCACTCCCCTGCACTTTCCAGGAACCCATGGACACCAACTTGCAAAATTCTTTTCCTGTTTTGCCAGATTAGATCCACAGAGTGGGTAACCACACTATGGCCATTAATTAACCCATTTAAGGACCCTTCTCTGCTGATGCTGATGCTGTGATGATTTGTGAGACATCAGCTCTTGGTTGTCTTATCCAGATAACCATCCTTTCACAGCCTGCCTCTGAGAGGAGACTCTGGGCTACCCACAAAGGACAAGAATTGGAGCCCATCTCAAAGCTCTCATTCCTGAGAGCCAAATAACTCCATCAGCTTCTTGTTCTCCTTAAGGAGAAAATGTAGAGATTTTGGTCAACACTGGCAGGTATGACAAAGGCAACCTGTTTCTTACACCTGAATTTTGTCCTCCACCTACCCTGGTTCAGACAGGGCAGGTAGCATAAATCAGTTAGGCAGAGGGTAAGGCTTTTATGTGGATATATCTGTTTGTCTTCCAGTCTGTCTGTGTGTCTGTCAGTGCTGTCAGGCATGGGAGATGTCAAAATCAGGAATTCTCTTGGTGGCTGGTTTTTTTTGTGTGTTTTTTTTTTGTTTGTTTGGTTTGGTTTTTGTTGGATTTTTTTGTTTGTTTGGTGGTTTTTAAAAAAATTTTTGGTTTTTGAGTTTTTTCTGTTTGTTTTTTTTGTTTGTTTGTTTGGCTGTTTGTTTTGGTTTTGGGGTTTTTGTTTGGTTTTTGGTTTTGGTTTGGTTTTTGGGTTTTCTGTTGGGTTTTTTTTTCGTTTTGTTTTGTTTTTGTTTTTTTTTTCTGTTTGAGTTTTTTTTGTTTGGTTGGTTGTTTATTTTGGTTTTTGTGTTTTGTCTGTTTGTTTTCTGGATTTTTTTGGTTTTTGGTGTTTTTTATTTTTTGGGGTTTTTTTCTGTTTGGGTTTTTTGTTTGTTTGGTCGTTTGTTTTGTTTTTGTTTGTTTGTTTTGGTTTGGGTTTTTTTGTTTAGTTTTTTTTTTTTTTTTTTTTTTTTCCTGTTTGGCTTTTCTGGTTGGTTGGTCATTTT
Source organism: Molothrus ater (assembly GCF_012460135.2). Classification (NCBI taxonomy): domain Eukaryota; kingdom Metazoa; phylum Chordata; class Aves; order Passeriformes; family Icteridae; genus Molothrus; species Molothrus ater. The sequence goes on along the minus strand of NC_050511.2, from coordinate 2,186,775 downwards.
GTTTTTGGGGATTTTTTTTTGTTTGTGTTTTTTTGTTTTGGGTGGGGGTTTTTGGTTTGTTTTTTGGTTTTGGTTTGTTTTTTTTTTTTTCCTATTTTCTTCCCTTTCCCTGCCATGACACTGTGTCTCTTTCTCAGATGCTGTTGTAGCTCCTATGCAGAAACTGTCCTGGTGGATGCCTGACTCTCACTGCAAGAGAAACACTCTGCTGCCCATCAGCATGGGAGCTTGGGTAAATTACTGACCCTCACTGCCTTGGCTTCCCTATCAGGAAAATCAGTACAAAACAATTACAGAGTGAGGTCTGTTTAGCTAATGCTGATAAAGAGCCAAGGCACTGGGCACGGAGCACGCAGTACAAACTTCTACCACGCTGCTGTTGCTAAGGTGGTCACTTACATTCCTGTGCGCAAATAAATCTTGAAGGGGAAAAGCCTCTGGGATGACCAGGAAACACACAAATGCTGGAAATGTCTCATCCATTTATGGTGAACTGGATTTCTGAGCTGGAGAGGAGTGAGTGGAGCTGCTCTGTTTTCACTTGGGTCTTCAGGTTTTGTGTTCAGGCTTGGCTTTGCACCCTCTGGGACAGAGAGAATTTTTTGGCTGTGTGCTTCTGCCCTGCAGGCCATGGAAAATCTGATGGAAGAAGGGGTGCTAGGGAGGGACTGGGAGATTCATTCACCTTCCCATCCACTCACCTCTTGGCTGTTCTGTCCACTCCCACTGATCCCACTTTGGATCTGTCCAGCAACAAACTGATCCAAAACCTCCAAAACTATATTCCCCACTCCTCTTTGAGTCTCTTCAGCCTGCGAGCTGACAGCAGACTTGCCATAATTAGCTCATTTTTACAAGTTTAATGGGATCCCACCCTTCTTTTTTTGACAGCTTTTAATGCTTTCCATGAACAGGGTGGGAAACTCAACTCAATAGACATTTCCATAATCAGATGTTTTAAATCATGATAGTTGTTGTTACAACACTAATCTATGTGGCCAAACAAGCAGAACTATGCAGGTGCTTTTTAAAAATGCAGTAGGCCTGTAGCTGATGTGTTATTATCAGTTAATTCTCATAAAAGGTCATTAATGGTGCATACAGTGAAGTGCAGGACTGGACAGGCTGGGTCAGAGAGAGAGGGGATCTGCATGACTGATGTGCCATGCTCAGGGTCAGAGCATTACAAAATTATTCTCTTCAATTATTTACATCCTTCCATCGACTGCGTGGTGGGCTTGGGCCGTGCAAGGAGTTTCTGCTGTCCTCGCAGGGTTTTTTCTTTTCCTTAGGAATGGCATTCATTTAAATAAAAATGATCTGGTGAAATCCTGCCATGCTCCCTGTGGCTGGCACAGATTCAGGGAGGAGAGTGGGTGGTGCTGCTGCAGCCGTTCAAGGCTGGGGAGCCCTGTGCTCCCTGACATGGTAACCTGTGCTGCACACAAATCCTGTGAGCCCATCCTGCTCGCGAGGAGATCCCACTGTCAGGTACAAAAAAGAGACTGGGAAGAAGGATAAAGGCTACCAATTTCATAACAGGTTATATCCTTGTTATCACCATCATCAACAACAACAAAGTTTAAATGCTTCTCTCTCCCTACCTCCAAACCTTCAGTGAAAGGAATCCAACACGATTTTTTTTTTTTTAATTTTTTAATTTTTTTTTATTTTGCTGATGGCAACAGCACCAGGCGTGTGCTATATATCAGCCATGATATATAGCCCTAGGAGCTGGCTGTCGACAACTTATGGCTCCTTTGTCTGGGTTTGCCTACTTGGCTGTTTAATTACGTGAGGTGCTGCTCTTTCCGTGCAGCGCTCGTTTCCTACCAGCGGCTGCTGGAATTCATGGATGGTGCTATGTCTGCATCAGCCATCAAGCTGATGCTCCAAACACATTAGCATGACCACGCTGCAGAATATCGGGTAAGGAGGAGTTGCTGCTGCAGCTCTTTGGTTCATCTGAGTGAGCTAAATCAGCCAGGATGTTTCTTAGAATAAAGTGGTAAATTCTACGTGGTCCTGTGAAAATGTTTCTCTTCATGGTTTCAATACCTTCTTGCATCTCTTTTATTTTTTTTTTTATGCTAATGGAATTTAAATTACTGACCATAGCAATTTAACTTTTGATGAAAATAGCAATTAATAGAGAGGACATTAGAGAGAAGAATCCTGAGACTTTATGAGTATGGATTACTGTAAAGCTACATAATAAAATGATTACAGCATGCATAAAAGGTCATTATTGCTGTAATAATGCTGTCCCAAAGTACCTTTTTCATTCTGCAGGACTGAAACTTGTTACCAAACCTAAATGAAAAGCAAGAAGTTATATCTCAGACCTCTGTTACTGCAAAATTTAAGAATTAACCGAAAAATCTGATAATGATTTTAATTAATTTTGTTCAGGAATCTCTTCTCCCATCCCTTTATCTCTTGAAAGAAGAAAATTTAAGCATGGAAAGGGGCAGAATTTTTAAAGGGAGAAATCTGGAGTTTGTGATAGAAACGTCATGGATACTTTTAATGAGCTCCATGTAAGAGGTCCTTATTAAGATCCATGTCTTCTACTATCTAAAGTAAGAAAAAAAGTCTGAGCCAGAAGATATATTCCATTTTGCTGTTCTCTTTAATCTACAGATGGTGCTTGTGAAATAAGACTATCTGAGTGGACATCTTTTCTGAAGAGCTGAATAAAGTGCTATCCTAAGTCTATTCAAATGAGTGTATTTGGGTTTTTTGACATTATTTGAACAAAAATAAAATTTCTGGTTTGACTTTGGATCTTTACACACTCTTCTAAAATGAAAGGGAATCAGTCTAAATGAAAATTGAAAGAAAATAGTTCAAAGTCTGCTAACGGCACTTGAAAAATAAAAGATATAGTTTTAATCCTGAAATTTTGGGCTGTCATTTCTCATGTCTGAAGCATCTCAAATGCACCATGAGTGTCACAATAGTCTTGGTTGCCTTCCAGTGGGGCTGTTTTGCTATTAGATCTTAAAAGAAATTCTGTCTGCTCCACCTAGAGCAAACACCTCTCCCATCCCACTTCCATTTAATATTTGTCTTCCCACCTTTCTCTCTTGTGTCCTTCCTTGTGTCCCTCCAGCTCAAACCTCTCAATGGCTGATGGCCTTCTGTCAACCATACTCATGGTGGCACATCTGCAAAGCCAAAAGTTGAGTCTCCACTTTGGGTCATCCCTATATCCACTTTAGTGGATTTAGAAACATAGTTCCTGTTAACCTATAACAGGATTTAGGCCCTCAGATCACTTTACCTTAAAAGAATTTTGGAGAACCTCCTCTGAACATTGCAAAACTTGAACAATTTGCCCTTTTGGAAGGGACGGATGGTATTGTTTTATGGAAAAGGAATGAGGTGTAAATCCCAGCAGCCTCATTTACCTTCAGGGGCTTGGTTCAGACCTTGAAATTCTAAACAAAGAGATGCCCAAAGACCATAAGAAAAAATCCCACCTTGTATTCTCATCCACGTACCTACAAATGCTCATTTCCCATTTTAATCTCTGTCCAGAGGATGAGCAGGCGTAAGGCATATAATTTCAATTAATCTGAGATCTGCAAGTATAAGAAGCTATAAAAGACATTATTATTATTTATTTCTCCAGGCATTTTATCCATGTACCATTAGAGATACACATCTAAATGTGCCTTCTATGTCAATGACAGTGCTCTGTGAAATAGCAAACATTAAAAACCCATAGGAGAGGTTATTCTTTCATATCTGATGGAGGTTTCAGTAAAATGCTTGGGCTGTATTTCACCTGAATGCCAGAGAGCTGTGTACAGGCACACAGCTGTACAGACTTTCATCTTCTCATGTGCTGGCCCTGCTGAGGCACCTCCAGTGCTGGGGACAGCTCTGGACCCTCAGGACAAGAGAGACCCTGAGGGGCTGGAGCGTGTCCAGGGCAGGGAACGGAGCTGGGAAGGGGCTGGAGCCCCAGGAGAGGCTGAGGGAGCTGGGAAGGGGCTGAGCCTGGAGCAAAGGAGGCTCAGGGGGGCCCTTGTGGCTCTGCACAGCTCCTGACAGGAGGGGACAGCCGGGGGGGTCGGGCTGTGCTCCAGGGAACAGGGACAGGAGCAGAGGGAGCGGCCTCAGGCTGGGCCAGGGGAGATTCAGGTTGGACATCAGAGGAAATTCGTTCATGGAAAGGATTGTCCAGCCCTGGCACAGCTGCCCAGGGCACTGTTGAAGTCCCCATTCCTGTGGGGATTTCAAAGCCATGTGGATGTGGCACTTGGGGATGTGAGTCAGTGGTGGTGTTGGCAGTGCCAGAGGATTGGTTTGAACTGGTAATCCTGGAAATCCTTTTAAATCTAAACTGTTCTGCGATTCTCTGCATAACATGGGACATAGCTGAAGATGCCCCACAGCTCTGTCCATGGATGTATCCAGCACCTAAAGTGCCGTCATCTCACCATGTGTAGCAGGTTTTCCTTATCCTGCTGCTGCCAGGAGGACCCTCAGCAGGTTCCACTGTGCCTTGGGATGCCCAGTGCTGGGGTTGCTGTGGCTGTGGAGCCAGAGCCATGCAGCAGTTCCATGGATCACCAATGCCACAGCACTGGGGTCCCCAGGCTGCCAAACCAGCACCTGCTGGCCTGGACTGAGGGGCTCCTGAAGAGCTGAGCCATGGAGATAATAAAATCACAAAGTCAAGCCATGATTTGGGTTGGAAGGGACAATTAAAGGCTATCTAGTCCAAGCACCTTGCAAGGAGCAGGAACAACTTCCACTAGATCAGGTAGCTCAGAGCTCTCTCCAGTCTGGTCCTGAATGTTTCCAGAGAAGGAACAACCAACACCTCTCTGGGAAACCTCTGCCTGTACCTCACCTTCCTCAGAGTAAAATTTTCTTTCTAACATTTTGTCTGCATCTTTTCTCTTTCCATTTAAAACCATCCCCCATTGTCCTATCACTACATGCCCTTGTCAAAGGTGCCTCTCTCTTCTCCTGGAGCCTCTTGAGGCCCTGGCAGGGGCTCTGAGCTCTCCCTGGAACCTTCTCTTGTGCAGGGGAACAAGACTTGCTCTCCCAGCCTGCCTCCAGAGTGAAGTGTTCCAACAGAAAGAGCTGCTCAACCCTAAGCAGGGTGTCCACAGACCTGGCAGGCCTTTCAAATACAGGGCCCTGGAGGAGGGAGGGAGCCCCTGGGTGCAGGGAGGTCGGGAAGATCCTTGGGAAGGAGACACAAACATGTCATGGTGAGCATGGATGTCAGCAGCACCCCACAATGTACAAGAGTGATAAGAGTGATGTTTCATTCCTGGAGACTCACTCCATTGATATTGCAGTAGCTGATGCCACCCTTCATCATACTTTCCTGCCCCTGCACCCCTCCCTCCTCTTTTTAATGATTAAATGACTGCATTTGGTAAAGGCACAATAGGAAAAAAAAAAAAAATTAATAGAGGCTCCTGCATGTCCTCCTGAGGGGGGCAATGGCACAGAGGCATCTGTGTGCATGTTTAATGGGTTCAATTTCCTTTCCCTGCCATGGTTTGGTGGCTGACAAGGGAATGCAGCAAGATGGTGGTTACTGCTGCTTTATTGAACGGGACTCCATGAACACTCACTTGGGCATAACACGAGCCGTGCCCAGGCTTCCCTCTCCTCAGCATCTGCGCACGTGGCCAAGGGCAAGTGTTTCTTTGAGAGGGATCACCCCCCCTTTTCCCCTCCCTCCCCCTCACCCCCGTTCAAAGTAGCCAAACTGACACAAAGGATGCTGGCAAACTGGATGTGCTGGGAAAGCAGAGCTCCCGGAACGCCCCTTGGAGCACCATAAACGTGTGTAGAAAGAAATTAATTGAATGCTGTGTATCGAAGGAAATAACAATAACAATAATCACACACATCCCTAGCAACTAGAGAGGGAAAAGATCTATCTGGTTCTTTTGTCTCTTCTCTGCCAAGGAGTGATTATTCCCTTCCCCAGTTAATCCCAGAGCCATCAGGCAGATATTTTTGAAGAGGGGAGGTGTTTTTCCAAGGGCAGGTAGGTGCTAAGGTCAGAAGAAGAGGCACGGTCCTTTTGCACATTTCAAAGGGGATGCTGGAGGTCTCACTGTGGTGCTGATTACTAGATTCAGCAGTCCTGATCCACAGTGGTCGTGAGGACCAGGATGGAGGACCTGGAACTCAATCATTGCACGTGGGCAGCACAACAGACAGAGCTGCAGAATCCCAAAACAATTTGTGTTGGAAGGGGCCTTTAAAGGTCATCCAGTCCAATGCCCTGCCATGGGCAGGAACAGCTCCCACTTGACCAGGTAGCTCAGATGCAAGGTTGGAGTGGCTCTGCTGGCATGGACTGAGATCAGATCTCATGCTGCTTCTCTGCTTGGGGTGTTTTTGAGGCCAGCAAGATCATTCTTTATAAGATAACTTCAGATGCCGCATGCATGCAGATTTTTGCCTATTGGTTGAGCTGCTGTCCTCAAATTTCCTTTCTCCCACAGAGCCACCCAGCTTATGTTGGGATGTGACAAAGCAAGAGTTTTCCCCAGAATCTGGGTAGGATTGGCAACCACACATTCTCCTTTCTTTGCAGGATTCCATTGTCCTTCAGGACCCCACACCAGACCTGAGCTGAAGCATTCCTGCCACATGCAGGAGTTGATGAGTGATACTCCCAGTCCTGGCTGGGGGGAGGCTTGGAGGAAACTTATGGCCATAAAGGACTGTGGGACTTGCTTGGAAGAGCTGTGCAGATTGGGGATGTGATCTGATCTACAGGACGCCCTTCCAGCTGTGGCTCACACCAAGGAGTGGGATGTGTCCGGCCGAAAAGTGTCTTTGAGTTGGATGGACTAAATCCATCTCTTTCCTTGAAACCCTGACAGCTGTTTTGCCTCACTGCACCTTCGCTCCCCATTTATAAAGAGCTGATGAGAATATGCTTCTGCTCTCTCACACCGAGGCTTCATTCATTAATAGTTACAAAAGGTTTTGAGATCCTCAGATGGCCAGTGCAAGAGAAGTAATTATTTATTAACAGCCTCTATGAAGGTGTGGGCAGTCATATTACATCTCTCCAGGGTATTTAATTTAGGTGCTGAGCATTTATTGTGAATCTGAGAAAGTAATTGCTGATCCGGGCAGAGGGAGGTGGTAAGATTTTTTTTTTAGGTTTTTTTTTTTTTTGTACCTGAATGAAATGCCTATAAATGCAGACCATATCTTTCACAACGGGAGATAAAGAGTTGATACCAAGGCACCAACAGTTCCTTGAGACTTTTACTGAGGCTGTGTCTTTGTCCAACATCCTGTTGGAGGGATGGCTGGGGTGATGGAGGCAGGGGTGCCACGCTGCTCTCCCCTTGGGCATCCTCCAGGGGTTGGGGACGAGCATCCCCTCACGAATTTCCCCTGGGCTGGTGTTCACCTTGCCCTGGCCTCCCTCCTGGGGCTGAGCCCCTGCCCACAGCCTGCCCGTGTGCCCTGCAGGTGCGTGGGGACAGCGCTCACCTCGCTCCCAGCCGCGGCGGGAACGCGGGGCCTTTGCCATTAAGCGCCTTCCGTCTCCTTTTCTTTTGTTAAAACCAAATGGAACAATGTAATTAGCTTGTTACAATTAAAGTGACTCGACTGGATAAATTGTAATCACCCAGACTGAAGTTAGGCATCCCTGCAGGTCCCGGCCAGAGCAGCTGAGCTGCCTCATTTGCATAATTAAAATATACAAATGATAATGGATTTTGTACTCAATTTCCAGCGGCTGTAAATTCGAGAAACTATGAAATTAGAATAACTGAGATGGAACCCGCCTTGAGGTAATGAGGATGACAAGTTTTGACAGTAGGGGTGTTTATAACACTAGTTTCTCGCTGCAAAATAAATAAGTACAAAAAAGATTAGACAGTGATATTACTTAATAGTTCCATGGACAGTGGGGAAAGGAGATAGACTGGTGATTACCTCTGAAAATTTGCGCTGCCTTTTTGACAAGCTCACTCCTAACCTTAGGGGACACCTTTCTCCTGATTATGAGAAATTGAGAATGAATTAAATGCATAAAAAGGGTTGTCACGGATAGACAAACTAAAGGAAAAGAAATGAAATTAGTCTTGCCATTTTAGCTTGCCGCAGGAGGAGGGGGGAGAGGGAAGGGGAAGAGGCTGGGAGAGGTTTCTGTGCTCCTGCAAGGAGGAAATGAAGAGACTGAGTGGTCCAGAACCAAGGCTGATTTCACAAGAAATGGAAAGTCCTTGGGACCCCAGGTGAAAATAGGAGAAAAAATTTTAAAAAGAGGTAGATAATTTCTTGTTCAGGGAAGCTACGGTTTCAGTCTGACAATGAATTGTGGTTTTCTATGAATGGCGCTTTTTTTTTTAATTTCTCAGCAATATTTTCAGCCTCCATTTTTAAGCTTCTAGATCTCCTGAGAATCCCTCAGAGCTGGAAATGTGGGCTGAGCCAGTAATGGACAGGTTGCCTGGCATCTCTGACTTCTCTTTACCTACACATCCAAATAGCAGCAGATTTATGAATATACACACAAAAAATAATCTTGTCCAAAATTATTCTGCAAAACCAAGTGAAAAAAAATTATGGTTTCTGCTCTCCTCAACTTTTCCACTTAATCCAGAAGAATTAATTAACAATTGAATGTGGTTGCTAATGCTTTTTTTGCAACTTTTCTCTCTTTCAGTAGGACCTTCAGCAGCATAAAGAGGACTGAACCTAATAAGGAAAGTGTTGAGCAGAAGATATCCCTGGAAGGGTGTGAAAGTGGAGAGCAGAGGGCTGGAGCCAGGACTGATTCTGGTGAGCAGGATTTACCTGCTTCCAGCTTCTGTGAGCTGACCCTGGGATATCCTGCTTATTTTGCATTTTATTCACTCCTTCTTTTGTTCTTATAGGAACAGCACTGGTCAGCTCAGATTGAAATTCCAGTCCTATAAACTGATGGATTTTCCAAGGGGTTAAAAAATGGGCATTTGTTTGCTCTGGAATGAGGAAATTGATTAGGAATTTGTTGAAGGAAAGCTGGCACAATGTTTTCCTTGCCCTGTGCGGAGCAAGGATGGGACCATGGGTGTGTGGGAGCACTGAGGACCAAACCTGCCTTGCCAATGGGTTTGGAAAGGGCAGTGATAACTCCACTATCCATCTCCCTTCTCCAGGATCCCATGGATCCTGTGCACTCCAATGAAATTCTGATGATATCACTGACAGCCTGGAATAAAGAAGGTGGAAGATGGAGGAAGGTGAGAGAAATGGGAAAGGAGGAGAAAGAGGGAGAAGGCGCAAGGGGAAAGGGGAGTAAGTAGGGAAGGCAAGGGGAACCCAAAAAAGCTGGGGCTGGGGGGCTGCAGGGATCCAGGGGGTCCCATCCCCACCCACAAGGAGCAGCAGAGCACCCCCTTTCTCACTCTGCCTGGACATATTTTTATGTTTTTATATTTTCATATTTTCATATTTTTATATTTTCATATTTTTATATTTTTATATTTTTATATTTTTATATTTTTATATTTTTATATTTTTATATTTTTATATTTTTATGTCTCCCTCTGCTTGCCCACAGCCATGGGTCAAAACAGTGCAGTGCTCTGTATTTATCTTGTGAATATCACCTGAATTTATCCTGCCATTCTCTAAAGACTGCTGCTTCTTTTCAGGCCCACTGGGTACAACTTCCTTTCCTCTCTTCCCTTTTTCCTCAGTGTGTTTCCAGTTCAGGTACAGCCGTCATTTACATTTTATAGTTTGCTTTACAGCATCTTGTTATTGCGTTATCTGTTAAAGAATGTATTTTTAATGTGTTTTATAGCATGCTTTATAAATAAGTTATTAAAGAATGTACCTGCAGCTAGTGATCACTTAATAAATATTAATAAAGCAATTCCAGATGAGGCCATCATTAAGAGTGTTGCAGAACACCCTTGCTGGCTACCTAGAAAGAGTTTCTGTGCTGGTTACCAAAAAGTTCACGAGAGTTAAGAGGCAGAGATGGGAAGGAACAGGCTGCCCAGAGCAGCTGTGCCCCATCCCCAGAAGTGTTCCAGGCCAGGTTGGACAGGGCTTGGAGCAACATGGGGTAGTGGAAGGTGACTTGGAACAATATCATGTTCCAGGTGCTTTCAAACCAAAATGATTCTGTGATTCCAGGATTCTATGGAGGACACAGTCTTGCAATATCCTTCTGCCCCAGAAGTCCAGACTGACATGGTTTTTATTTTGGGGGGGTTTTCTGGTTTTTTGTTTGTTTTGGTTTGTTTGGGGTTGTTGTTTCAATGAGTTTTGTTTTGGTTTGTTTTGGTTTTTTTTTTTTTTTTTTGTTATTTTGGTTTTGTATTTTCTTTTTTTTTTTTTTTTAATGAAATACCAATAGCAAGTATTGATGAGGCACCAGTATCAGATATTAAGAAGGGGAAGGTAGAAAAAAGAAAGAGGGACTCTGAATGTATAGTTGGGTTTGTGTCCATCACAAGTGAGGAGCACAGAGGTGGCTTTGCAGGAGGTTATCTCACCTCATTGGCTTCTCCACCTCTGACTAAAATGTTACCTTAGCACTAAGAAATAGTCAACCATATTTCTTTTTCCATATGACTGAATCTGTATTTTTAATAGCCAACAGACACAAAGTCCCATGGTAAATATGGTCATTGCCTTCCATTTTGCAAATCTATATTGTTTTTAGCTAGAGAAGGCTTAACAGCATCCATGGGTGGGTGATCTGATGACAGACAAGGACCTTTTGTGCAGGGAGTAAAGCACCTAAATCCAGGCAATTTACAAGATTATTTACTGTACAATAACGAATTTGATATTTTATGGGCTCAGCTTGCACACTACAGCCAGTAGGATGGTGGGCAGCTGCTGGATTAGTCACAGCACCACTGGGCATTGTGCAGTGGCTGCACAAAGCTGTCCTTGGTGTCTGAGACCAGAGCAGACAGGAGGGCGCTCTCTTCTGCTCATGCAGGTGCTGTTGGAGGAGATCCAGGGGAGGTTTGAGATGATATTAGGGAAAATATCTTCAAAAAGGCTTGTCCAGCCCTGGCACAGCTGCTCATGGCAGTGGTGGAGACACAACCCCATCCCTGGAGGGGTTTAAAAGCCGTGTGGGTGTGACACTTGGGGACATGGGTCAGAGGTGGCCTTGGCTGTGCTGGGGAATGGTTGGACTTCAAGGTCTTTTCCAGCCTGAATGATTCCACGATTCTGTGAGTCCAAAGAATTTCAGAACTCTCTTCATAGTTGCCTATCCATGTTGCTGTCCTAGGCTGCCTTCTGGAGCAGCAAACCCCTGCCAATCACCTCTGCCAGACACTGGTATCTGCCATGTCATTTTTCCATGTGGTGCCACAGTAAATTATGACCATTGTGGATATATTTGTTCCTCCATAAACATCCACCTCCTTCTTAAATCACGTGCAAGGTTCTTCCCACTCACATTTCCTTGCCCTGCTCCATGGCCCTTATACAGATGCACGTTTCCAGCAGATCAGAGACGCTCCCAAAGCGGAGAAAGTGCTTCATGAAGGAAGAGACAGCAAAGCTGTCTTCCTCCTTCCACCTCCCCTATTTTGCTCCCATTACGGGCCAGGTACCTTCCTCCCACAGCCCGGAAAGCAAAGGATGGTTTTGAAACTTCCCTCTTCTCCCTGCAGCTCCCATAATTGTCTTTGACACTGTTTATCATCTGTGATAATACAGCTGTGCCCTGTTACCTCCAGCTGCCCTAATTCGTGTTATCAGTCTGGCACCAGGGAGAGGGAGGTGAGAGGTACAGAGGAGAGGTGAAGCCATTACAGAGCTGACAGGGCAGTGAGAATGGAGGGTGGTGATGGACTAGCCATCACTTGACCTGAATGCAAACATACATCCTATTGGATTGACCTTTCCCTGAGAGTAATGGATCTCCTCGTGCATCATTTTTGCTACATCGCTGGCCATTCCAAGGAGATGGTTTCTGGTAATTAAGATAGATCCCTCATATAATCCACCCACAGCGACAATCAATAGGCGCCTCCAGAGGGATATTTCCAGATTATTGCTATGTCAGCGCAGCTTGTGGTAGCTTTGTGGATCTCACAGAGAGAAGCAGGGCCAGGAAAGCAACTCAGGGGTGGTTTCTGGGGAGGAAAGCGTTTGCAGGAGCCATGTAGGGCCTGTGCAGGTACGTATGGGTCACTGTGCCCTCTCTTGTTCGGGATGACGAACACGTGAGAGTTATAAACCCCAATACACCTGTCAGTGCAGAAACCCTTGCATGGCCATAAACCTGTTAGGACAGAAGAGCAGACTCAGAATGGAATGACTGCAGCAGGGTGCTGAGGTGGCCACTGGTGGCTTCCTGGCTTGTATCTGCCACAGTGAGAGCAGCAGGACCAGGGAAGTGATTGTCCCTCTCTGCTGGCTGAGGCTGCGCCTGGAGTCCTGGTTTCAGTTCTGGACCCTTCAAAACAAGAAAGATATTGAGGGGCTGGTCTGTGTCCAGGGAAGGGAACAGGGCTGGGGAAGGGTCTGGAGAATAAATCATTAAAGAGTGGCTGAGACAACTCTCTGGCTCTGCACAACTTCCAGCCAGGGGTTCGGGCTCTGCTCCCAGGGAGAAGGAGGGGAGGGAACGGACTCAGGCTGTGCCAGAGGAGGCTCAGGTTGGACATCAGGAGGGATTTCTTCATGGAAAGTGTGGTTAAACATTGGAATGGACTGCCCATGGAGGTCTTGGAGTCCCCATCCCTGGGGGATTGCCAGAGCACTGACTGCCACATCCAGGCATTTCTGGGAGGTGTCCAAGGAAGGCCTGGATGTGGCAGTCAGTGCTCTGGCCTGGGTGACAAGGTGGGGATAAGTCATAGGTTGGACTCAACCTTGGAGGTCTTTTCCAGCCTTAAACTTCCTCTGATTGCATAAATCAAACTTGTTCTCTCACTCTTTTCAGTTGAGAAGGTGCTTTCTTGCTCATGCTTCCTCCTTTTCTGTGTGCTGTTTTGAGTACCCATGAGGCAGGGAACAAAGCCCCCAGCACCATACACAGGTACCAGGCTACAGGGACCAGGTACAGGCACTTGCAAAGGTGGAACTGGGAAGAAAAATCTTTGTTTCCATTTGCAAACTGAGCATTTTTGATGGAGGTGTCCTCCCAGGAGAGCACATCAGAGGAGGAAACAAGTGCCTCTTGCTCCTCTCGATTCAGCCACTTCTCTCTAGTTGTTAGCCAAAGATAATTCAGCCACTTCTCTAGTTATTAGCCACAGTGTCTTCAAATTCCAAATATGGATCTGGGAAATCCCTGAAATCCCTGTGTGTTGCGGTTGTAGAAAGCAAGAAGCTACCCAATTCGTGCTGCCCCCTTTAGTGGTACAAAATCTGTCAGTGAAACAAGGAAATTCAAAATGTTGAGTGTGGTTCAATTCCCTGGTACTTGATCCAGCTAGGTGAGGACATTCACCTGGATTTCATATCTATTATAATTTCAGAAAAGACCTGAGAGCTATGGAGTCTCTGCATTGCATCCTTGAATCATCCATCAGTTCCTGATCTTCTTAAGAATGTCCCTTTGCCTCTTTTTGGCTCCTTTTGAGCAGGTCTGACTATACATTCATACCCCATGAGCCAAGAATAGAAATAATAATTCTTAAGAAACATTCTGAGATACCAAAATACCAGCCATGGTAATATATAACACATTTTATGGAGTCTCACACTGTGCATCACTTGCTGTAAGAAATGACTGTAAAAGACATGTTTTTGAATACTTGGATCTTCCCCAGTACTTTTTGGGGGGGTTCAGTAGCCCATCTGGTTGGTGAGACACATCAGCAGCATCGATGTTTTGGAAACTCCAGAGTGAGGGTTGGCTTTGCAGCTCTTGAAATGTGTGGTAAAACCCCTGCTGATGACAAGAGGCCCTGAAATTTGATCCCTTTGTCATGTTGATCTGAGAAATGCAGCCAAACACCGAGTTGGGATATGTGCTTTAAAAATGTCAAGGGGAAATTATTTCAAGCTCTGAATATATATGAAGTTAATAACTTGCCTCTTCCCATTTCCCTTTTTAGCTTTTATTCTGGATTGCTGACCTGATTTTCCAGAAAGGGATATTTGGTGGGTCAGTGGTAGGGAGGGATGCAAATGATTCCTTAAAAGGTTCAGACACCATTTTTGGCCACCAGAGCCTGGTCTTCTTGCATAATCCTCTGAGGGCTTCTGGGCTGAGAGGAAACCTCCAGAGTGTGACTTTTTTTTTTCTTACTGAGCATTTCACATTTACCCAATGCAGATTTTTCATTGGAGTCATCTTCTAATTTGTCTTTGTTCTGGAAACAACACCTTCACGTGTTCTGGTAAAAGGGAAATGTAGGAAACCCCTCTTTCAAGGGAAAATCTCTTATGGAGGTCCCCAACCTTTGGATTATGTTCCAAACATTGAGACATAGAGACATAGAGATACTCTCTCATCCCCAGATTTTGTTGTTAATGTTTCCATGAATTTATGAAACATTTCTGCTCTTTGTCCCTCCTAATCTTTTAAATCAGCTTTACATACCTTCCATGCCCAGTTTGATCTCCATGGCTTTTCATGTTGTGGGTTTTTTCATTGTCTTTTTTTTTTCATTATAGCTTTCCATTTCATGTTAGCACATAAAGAAAAAGGCATTTTATTGGAATAGCTATGTAACAGCAAAGATTATTTTTTCTCCCTGTGGATGAAACCAGATTCTGTTTTTCATGTGGCTCATGTTATAATAATCTCACTCTGGCTGTATGGCCAAAACCTATTTGTAGTATTTTGAGAGGAAATTCTTATTATTTAAATGCAGTTTCACCCGTGATACATTTTAAAGCTATAAAAGAACATTAACTGGTTCTTATTTTATATGTTTCATAATACTAAGGGTTTATATGAATTGGTAAAGCTCTTAAAAAGTCGATTATATTTGTACCTCTCCACACTACTGTGTGCAAAACTTGTAAACAGTAATAAAAAGAGATCTGTCCACCACTCAGCCAATGTAATACCCTTCTTAAAAGGTATGGGTGCTTTTGTGGTTGGACTTAAGAACACGAATCTGATGAATGATTTTGGAGATAGAGAGGCAAACATTAAAAAACAAACATAGAGGGGCATGACATTACATGTAGAGGAGTCTTGAATTTCCATTTGGGTGAAGATATGCAGTAGCAAAACACAGCTACTTTGGAGGAAGCAGGTGACTGAACTTTTTATGGAGTAACTCAAGAGTTTTTAAGACTTCTAAGTTTCCGAATTATTTCCCCCCCTTGATAACTCCTTAAGAATCATAGAATGGTTTAGGTTGGAAGGGATCTTAAAATCTCATCTCATTCCAACCCCCTGTCATGGGCAGGGACACCTTCCACTATCCCAGTTTGCTCTAAGCCACATCCAACCTGGCCCTGGACACTCCTAGGAATGGGACAGCCACAGCTGCTCTAGGCAGGGCCTCCCCACCCTCACATGGAACAATTCCTTCCCAATATCCCACCCAACCCTGCCCTCTGGCAGTGGGAAGCCATTTTCCTTTATCCTGTCATTCCAGGCCCTTGTCAATAGTCCCCTTTATTTTTCTTGTTGGTTCCTTCAGGTCCTAGAAGGTCACAATTTGGTCATCTTGGGCCTTCCTTTCTTCAGGCTGGAAAATTCCAATTCTCTCAGCCTTTCCTCACAAACAGGAGTGCTCCAGCTCTCTGATAATTTTTATGTTCCTGTGAGAAACTCCTTCCAACTCACCTGGCTGCAGGATTAGTAGCTCCCCACTAATTCCTGGTTCAGTGTTACAAACTCTTTGTTCTGCCATCACAGGGTACCAGACCATCACATCCACCATGAGGATGGGCTTTGGAACAAATCCCCCAGATATTCTGACTCATCTAATCTGATCTTGAAAATAATTCCTAGTAAATAGAAGACCATGAATATCTTCAGATCTTGAGAAAAAAATCCTTTAGTATGTGTGTGCATGTGTGGTTGTGGATTAATATCTTTCTGAGCTCCAGTGAAAGGGGCCATTATTAAAATGAGGTTGGCTAAGATGATTAAACATTATTTACAGAAAGGACATGGGTCTGATTAAATCACAGGGAGGGGGGGTCTGTTTTATGGTGACAGGAAAAAAGACACATCATCCAACAGAAGTGCTTTCTTCATTTCAGTAATTAGAGACTAAAGCAACTTGGACAGTCTGTCAGCTTCAATATGGTGGCATTAACTAGTAGATCATGTAAATAAAAGCTGTGTGATTAGATCAAAAATTAAAGGCCCATAATTTTTCCTGTTACCTTGCAATTTACTGTTGAGGTCTGTTGAAATGGTCTCACCAAGCACACACCTCCAAGAATAATTATCTATAGAGCTGCTTTTTTAAAAACTCGTTTAATAGTTTCCCCTCTAGATCCCAGTTAAGTGACCAAATTTTGGGTGAGTCTGGCTAGACAGCTCCACAAAGAGATCTTATGGTAGCAGAACTCAGCATCTGAGGTTCCTATTAGCTGCTCTTTTCAAAATCAGACCCTAAAAATTTCTGCTATAAATATTTTTTTTTTACCTAGTCTTGGGTCCAAGTTTATTTTATTAGTGTGGGAAAGAGAGAAAGAGATTTCAGTGCTTTTCCAATAAACTCCTTGGCATGACAGAGGTATAAAATGCAGCCATCCCATCCTCATGTATCCTGCTCAAGGTTTGGGCTACGCTGGAATCATACTGAAATGAGTGAGACTGGAAATCCTTGTCAGACACCTTACTGAGGGTAAGTATTAGCAAATTATGAGAACTACATAGGCAGGAGGAACCTTTGAATTACCAAGTGTTCATAGAGCAGTAGAATGGTTTAAGCTGGAAAGTATCTTTTAGATGTCATTTATTAAACATTTTCTTTTCCCAGGATAACTTCTTGCTGGAGGACACTTGACTATTTCTGGATGCCTCAGAAATTCTGGGTGCCTCAGAGCTAAACCATTGCTGGGGTATGGAGACAAACAAGAAATCTGTTTCATCCTTACACAGTTGCTAAGAGGGGGTTGAAAAAATTGATCTCAAATAGGACCCATTTCTCCTGCCCAGCCAGAGGGGCTGTGACCCCCAATGGGCAAGGAGCCCTCTGCATCTCCAGATGTACAGTCAGAATATTGCCTGGTCAAGATAGTTTTCTGCAGCAGCACATTTTTTTGAAACCCATTGAGTCTGTCACACTGTCACCTGTGATTGTGCCACCCTTCTCAGTCTTCTGCTCTGGACAACCACAGCTTTTGCATGTGTGCTTGAAGCCAGCACCAGCGCCACCAGCCCAAGACTGATGCCTTTCCAGAAGTGTGATCCAGACAGAAACCACCTTCCTGAAGTTAACACAACCTGAGGTATGCAGGATACAGCTGCCTGATCTTCCAGGCAAAAACAACCAGGTGGCTGGGGTCTCTTTTCTCTGGGAGGTCTGTTGGGAAGATGCCTCTGGCTCTTTCCAAAGGGACAAAAAGCTTTTCCAGTGGTTTTATATTTACAGTCACCACACTAAAACTGTTGCCTGTTTGCACTTCATTTTAGGCATGTTCCTAATGTCTGTTTAATCAATACCTGAACGTTGTATTTGTCTGCATTGTGCTTCCAGAGCAAACATGGATGTTGGCAATGGGGAACTACGAGGCAGGTGTGCGCCTCTGTGTCATCAGGGAGTTCATACCAGCTACTTTTTATCTTGCCTTTTTCTCCCTTATGTGGCACATAGAGGAATTTTGAATAAGTTAATGAGGTTTAGTAGTCTCCTGTGATGCAATGAGGTACTTTTTCAAACCCATAAAAAATGGAATGGGATTAAAACCTGTGTTTTAGCAATGCCATTCCTGGCAGTGGCACAACTTCCTTGCTTTCCAGGAGTCTTTTGTTATTTTTAATTTATTATGCATACTGTAGTTGCATCTAAAAGTGCCATTTAGAGACCACTGCATAAAGTGCCATGCGTGAATACATATCAAAACAACCTTTTTTTTGGCAAATAAACCTTAAACACTTTTTTCCACTTGTAAATTTCATTGCTGTTTCCACCGCACTTTCCGCTGGAGGTGGCACTGACCCAAAACCACTTCTTTTTTTTCTCTTTTCTTTTCTTTTCTTTTCTTTTCTTTTCTTTTCTTTTCTTTTCTTTTCTTTTCTTTTCTTTTCTTTTCTTTTCTTTTCTTTTCTTTTCTTTTCTTTTCTTTTTTCTTTTTCTTCCCTTCCCTTCCCTTCCCTTCCCTTCCCTTCCCTTCCCTTCCCTTCCCTTCCCTTCCCTTCCCTTCCCTTCCCTTCCCTTCCCTTCCCTTCCCTTCCCTTCCCTTCCCTTCCCTTCCCTTCCCTTCCCTTCCCTTCCCTTCCCTTCCCTTCCCTTCCCTTCCCTTCCCTTCCCTTCCCTTCCCTTCCCTTCCCTTCCCTTCCCTTCCCTTCCCTTCCCTTCCCTTCCCTTCCCTTCCCTTCCCTTCCCTTCCCTTCCCTTCCCTTCCCTTCCCTTCCCTTCCCTTCCCTTCCCTTCCCTTCCTTTCCTTTCTTTTTTTTCCCCCTAAATGCGAATTGCCTGTGTTATTCCTGGTGGGAATGGAGTGGCTGCTCCTGCCCTCCCTCCGGGGTGGGGAGCCGCAGATGCTGCGGGTTCGGGGCTGCTCTCCTGTGCCAGGGGGGGCACGCACAGAGCTGGGTGCCCTGCAGGAGCCGCTCATCCTGCAGGGATGGTCCTGCCGCCATCCCCGGAGAGGGGGCGGCGGTGACATCCATCTGTCCCGCCTCCCTGAGGCTGTTTCTGACAGAGGGAGCAGCAGAGAGGAGCAGAGGAAGCGTTTTGCTAATTTGTGCTGCCCTAGGTAGATCCCAGTACCAGGCTAGGCTGGACTGGTACAGCAAGATGCCAAAAGGCAGAAATTGGGTGGAAAAAAGATGACAGCCAGAGACCTGGATACAGGTATTCCAAATTTACCCAGTGGTTGCATGTTAATTGTACTAATTCTTCCTCCTATGTGCTTAGCTATTGGACTCTGCCACTTTTATTTTTTCCTACTTGGCTCCCCAGTTGTGAGGACAACAAGCATGAAAGCATGGGAAGAAGTCAAGAAAAGTACTCCCTCTATTCACATCAATGTCATCTCCACACATCCAGGGCCCACACAAGCATGTGGAAAATTGCTTTCTCATTCCACTGAACTATTTTTCTGTGAAAAGTAAAATACTGGGAAATTTTATATTCTATTGAGTGACAAACTTGCTTTGCTGCTGCAGTCTGACACCACCAGTGCTTCCAAAGCTCTGTAGTGAATGTCTTTGGTTGTATTTATTACACTCTGTGCAAGGCAAGTTGAGATACACGTTTGGGTTTATTTCAGGTGGGAAGGTGAAGTCCATGGTGTTATGTGCTGGGGTGTACACTTCCCCAAACAACTGAGCTCAACTACAGGGCTGTGTAACCCCTTCATTTCTCCATTAGGTCAATATCATAGAATAATGGAATCATTTAGGTTGGAGAAGACTTCTAGGATTACCAAGTCCAACCATTCTCCCAGAACTGCCAAGGCCACCACTGCCTCGTGTCCCCAGGCCCCACATCCACATGGCTTCTAAGTCTCTTCAGGGAGGGGGACACCACCACTGCCCTGGGCAGCTGTGCCAGGGCTGGACAGCCCTTTCCATGGAGGAATTTTACCAATATCCAGTCTAAACTGCAGTGCAGTTCCCAGCCTCTCTGCCTCAGCCTATAGAGCCACCAGGGGCTGTTGTGAACATGCAAAGTGACTTAATTTCTTCTTTCAGCCAGGTCTGTCTCTAGCTCCCATGGGCTTGCTGTAGCTATTTACTTCACTTTAAAATTGCCACTTAATCTCTGTGCTGCTGTTTCCCCACTGGTGAGATGAGAACAGGACCAATGATCTGTTAATGTTTCTAACGAAAGGGAGGAAAGCGCTGAGTGTAATTTTAATAAATGGCAGTGTGGAAGTTTTCCCTGCTCCACTGCTTTCTCTCGCAGATGATATAAACCACACAAACTATCTTCTCTCCTCCTAACGCTCCCTTCACTCCAGTGGAGTTAATGTGATTTAATGCACTTACCATCCTGGCAGTTACAATTTAAGTGGCACGCTCTCGATTGCAAATGATAACCTTTTAATGGCATTTCCCCTGGTGTGAGGGTGGCTGCAGCTCCCGTGGCAGCCCCCTTTCTCCTTTGGGAAAAGAGAGCCCAGACCCTGCCTCAGCTAAGCTGAGCCCTGTGGCTCTAACCAGCCCTACTGACAGAAGGTGCACGTCCCATTAGACTCTGCTTTTCCTACCACAGACTCTCAGGGTTTGAATCCTGCAGCTGAACTTGCAGCCCAGACTCTGGGAATGGGGTTGTTGCCCTTCAGTGCTGTCTGCCAGAGGATGTTTAGCTGTGTTAGCTGGCTCTGTGCTGTGCACTTTGGGCTTTTCTCCTTCTGCTGCAGTTACAGTTGGCACCATTAAGCTCTCGGTGTTCACTGCCTGGGGATGTGCAATTATTGTGGAGCCTTCTCCTAGTTACAGTAGGAGACACCACGTTACTGCCGTCACTACGGGGTGACAAATGAGCTTTTAATGACACCTACTCAACCTGGAATTATCTGTAAACTACAATTAAGGAAGTAGATACTGAAGGAATTAAAGATCAGAGGAAAAATGACATGCTTTTATGGTGACTTATGGGGAGATCTGCAAATTCGAGGTTGTTTTCTGCGGAACAGGTTGAGAGATGCAACAGAATGCAACAACTTTAAATGATCTCTTCTCCACCATCACTGCAGAATGCCAGTGCTGCTGCAGTGCTCATCAGCCAACATTTCAGCTGATGCAAATCTGCAGGAGTCATTTTGTCTCCAGAGCTGACTGGTCTGTAAGTACACTGGATTTTGAAAGACTGGTGTGAATTTTGGTGGGTTGGTTAATTTGGAAGATCCTCTTTTCCAAGGGACCCTGAAAAGAAATGTGGTCAGAGTGCAGGAGCAAGACCAAGTTAGCAAGTCAATTAGCAGGAGATCTAAAGCAGCTGGTTTAGACCCTGCTACTGGTTTCAGGGCCCCCAAAACTGGAAGGTGCCCAGTGCACTGGAAGTGTGGCCCTGGATCAGATATTTGTCCTTGTGGCTGTGGTGTCCACAGAGAGGATATTTGTGGCCTTCCCTGAGAAGCACATCCTTGTAGAAAAGCTGTCCTACTGTTTTGAAAGAGGATGAAAGAGCTAAAGAAGAGCAAATGAGAATAAAACTCATGGAATCATAGAACCATTTAAGTTTGGAGAGACTTACAAGATCATCAACTCCAACCATTAGACCATCAAGTCCAACCTTCAACATAAAGTATGAAAAATATAAAATTTACCAAGCCTGTCTTCAGACAAATCTGCTGGAATCACAGGGACTAAACAAACTCCCTAGGATTTCACCCTAAAAAAGCATCCAGCTGTGGATCCACTTTCAAAATTATTGACTGTCTTTGAGGCAGTTTTATCATGGGAATCACTCTGATAGCGAATCTCCAGAGCATGACCCAGGCAAAAGTTACCAAGTATTAAAAATAGAATTACACTAAGCAATGCGTTTTTGCTTAGTCATCTTTCCTTTTCTGTGGTATTTTATTATTGCTATTCCAATGTGCTGGTTATTGAGTATATGATTATTCTTTCAAATGAGTTTGGACAGCGTCTATAGCTTTGTAGCAATTAAGAGGCCGCAGACTTTAGCAGCTCAGGAGAAATGGAAGAGGTTTTAATAGCTTTATTTATCTTTAGCTTCTGCAGAGCTGTTTGTGCTTCCTCAATGGTGGGCAGTTTTGCATCAATAAAAGGATGCTGGAACTTATTTCTTGTAAATGCAAGTAGGTCATTATCAATGGCATGGGGAGCCTTGCACAGGGCTCGAGAGAGACGCTTTCTCTCTTAACTCTGTCATCAATTACAAGTCTGCCAATGAATCTTGGAAAATGTGAACAAAAGCATTTTATGACCTGCCTCAGTAAAAGTCTGGCAGGCTGCAATGCTTCCTCGCTGCTGCTAATTGTCTTCCTCACAGAGCCTGCTGCCAGCTTTAATGCCCAATGCCTCCTTTTGCCTGAGAGCAATGGAGTGAAGTCTGGCCAGGTAAGCCAGGTAAGTCAGGTAGCTGGTGCTGTTAAATTAACTCTTCTAGTTAATTTTCCAACCTTCTAAATAATTAAATTACCTCTCAGGCGTCATTTTTGTCCTGTGCAGGGCTAGCAGCTGGGCTTTGATGGTCCATGTGAGTCCCTTTCAATTCAGGGCTTTCTGTGAGTCGGTAATTCTTCATTTGCTTGTTTTGAATAGATCTTTTAAAAATAAACATTGTTATGTATGGAGAGCCCTTAATGTGTGCTGATTATTGGTGCTGGTTTGGGAAGAGATGAGAGGTCAGCACTGGTGTCAGAGTCTCAGTTTATTTTCCTCTTTTAAATGATGAGAAATCACAACTTTGGCGCATCATACAGTTCATCATCTTCATCATCCTGCTGCTGTCAGAAGATTTTGTGCCTGCCTGTGGCTTCTTTGCTTAAAAGATTGGTTGCAATCCAATGGACAGCCAGAAAACAAAGCCTCCTTTTATTTTGAGGAACACGTGTTACTGGCTGAAGCTCAAGCATTGTCATTAACTTGTCACTAAATTGTGAAACTGTATAGAAGGAATGGGAACCCAGCTTTGTTTCATTTGCTCTTTTCCTTGTCAGGTGATTAGAAATCTGATTTTCCTGGTAACCTCTGATCTATGATATTCTCAGCAGTGCACACATAAGTTTGTTCCTGAGTTCTCACTCTGTTTGTTTTTGGCAGTTCCCACTGAAGCTGTCAAACAACTTCACTCCAGCAGCCCACAGGAATCAAAGCCACACTGAGCAGTGTTTGAGTTCAAGCTTAAACACCATTGGAGGATTTCCTGACACTGTTCTTTCTATATTTTATAGAGTGAGTTTTTTAGCACCCTCGGGTGTTTTCTGACTCAGGACAGCATAGCAAAGAGATCAGAACAGCACCGAATACTGGAGGACAAGGAGTGAGCATTTTCCTGAGTCCTGACTCATTGTCTGATTCCTGACAAGTATCTTAAAGTGCATTAAATGCAACAATTTCTTGCAGAAAATGAGGCACTGCTGACTCATGCTTTTCAATGCAAGCAGTGCTAAGAATCTCCTTCATCAGTGGCATCCTGAAGATTACAGCTCATGCCAAAAAAATGTCTTTCAACACTTGTGGTTCAATGGGCACTGGTAGAGCTGTGCATTAATGACAGATATTTGGGTCATTACAGGTGCAAATGATGCTTAGGGATCTATTCAAAGTTTCATTGTCCTTTGCCTAGGTGTTTTTCAGTCTTTTGCTTTTTTTTTTAAAAATTGAATTCTTATTGCTCTCAAACTCTTACTTGCAAAATATTCTTTTCCAGTGCAAACACAAGGAAACTTCATACATTGCATACATGTATTTCTCCACATAAATATTAATAAATTGGTAATATAAATACATTTATATACATTGTTAAGAGCATGAAATCAACATTTTGAGGAAAACAAAGTCTTTTGCTAAGCATTTTTGTTTAGATTAAACGTGCTCCTGTGTTGCAAGGATGGGGATGGGGAGCTAAAGTTCAGCATGAAGTTGTTAAGCCCGTCTGGCAAGATGCAAACTCAAATTTCTCACCTGATTGCTCCTTACTGCCTACAGGGTAAGTGTTCCAAATGATGCACAGGAGGTGTGTGGACAAAACCTATTAATAAATAATTGGTTTTGTACCCATGCCTCCTGCACACTTTTTTTGAAAATTCCCTTCTCTTTCTTGCCTCCAAGTGTCATTCATGGCAATCTATAGAAAATAAGACTGAAGAGTAAATGCAGGCTAAGAAGCAGTGCTTAAGGGAAGAGCTCTCAGCTGTATTCCCCTCCATCTGAGGTTATGAAGGCAGACAGAATATTTCCTCACATTGAAGGACATTTTTGTTGCATGCATATTCCACATCAAGTAGCATTTTCCTTATCATCGCACAGTAACAATCCCTAGAAAGAGGAATATGGCCCTCAGGCCTCATAATATCATCCTTTATTAGGAATAAGAACAAAGAATGCAATTAAAATACAAATATTTCACATCCCAGAGGTCTGGATGCTGTTTGGCAGCTCCCAGGTGGTTCCATCTTTGAAGAAGCGTTACGGATGCGGATGCGCGCGAGGGGAAGCACCGCCGGAATGGGAATGGGAATGTGGCTAAAAAGGCACAGAAATGCTGCTGGGGAAAAAAAGGGAGGAAACCTTTTTAAGGCATATGCTCTAGATGGTTAGGAGATCTTCTGAAGGCAGCGCCTGAAGCCCCAGGTGCTGGGGACTTTTAGGTTTTGTGATGATCAGGGCAGACAGGGGAGAGATTAACTTGAAGGTCACAGCCTGTCCCTGTGTCTTTCTGCTCTTTGTGCTGTAACCTTGCTGGAGAAGAGAGTCTGGATAGACATTCACTGTCCTGGACTGTGATTTTACAGCACTGAATAACTCCCTTTTGATTTAAAAACCTCTTCTGGTGTAGCATAATTACAATCATTTACTACTAGCTTTGGTTAAAAAAAAATTCATTCTGAATTTCCTAACAAAAAAACTTCCAAACTCCAGATCTTCTGAGTGGTGCTTGGCCAAAAATGAAAGGACAAAAGCACCAATAAATACTTGGTTTTTGCAACTCCAGAAATCAGTAATGCCATTGTATGAAATGTTATTGATAAATCACATTACCTGTCAATGTTACATGTATTACTTTATTAAAATTCATCCGTGTTGTCTGACTTCTGGCCCACAGAAGCTGGTGCTCAATCCCAGGTAAACTGCAGTTTTTTCACTTAGATCTCTTTAAAGTGCTGGTTAAAAACACTCCAGTGATCAAAGAAATCAGGTGCATCTGTGGATGTTCTTATCCCAACAGATCCCCCAATAATCTTTTCAATGTCCATCCACACTAGAGGAAGACCCAACTTGGACACCTCTTCTGCTGCTCTCTGCCACAAAGATTCTGATTTTTGCCTGGCATATGTGAAAAACTTTTCTCAAGTTTCCTCTGGGGAAAGAAAGGGAGGATTTGTGCACTTTCAGTGTGCAAAGCTTGGGGCTGGCCCTGTATCCCGGCCCAGGATCTCCCTGTGTTTTCACCCACCACTGTGAACCTGGGGTTGCTCCTGCCTGTGGCTTCATGTTCCTATAAAAGTCAAGATTTATCATCCCTTGACAATCGATTGGCCATTCCTGGATCAATACTTACCACTTGGGTCAATTAATCTTGATATTCACTTTAAGAGTAGTCAGTATCTACTTATTGATTTTAAGAATAATGAAAAGTAAGTACATGGGACTCAATCCCTGGACTCCTGGTTGGGGCAAACCTCCTACCACAGTCAGGCTTTGGCAGACATTGGAGCCCTCTCCCTAAGGGTAACAATTCCCAATTTGCTTTTTAAATTCCTGACTCTCTCTTTGTCCAAAGGTGTCATGTCCCTCAGAGACACGAGGTGCTCATGTGGCATTTCCAAAGCACAAAAGTAATGTTTGAACAGCACTGGGCTGAGACAGCATCTTTGGAGCTCATGTGGGCTTTGACAGGCTACTGATACCACTTACAGGAGGCATTCTCAAAATTAAAGATTTTGTCCACACTAGGACTGGGCTTTGATGCTTTATGATTCAGATCTCCCATCATTTCTGCTTAGAATGTTCCATGAGTCACTCTGAACTCATAGGTGGTGCTTAACCAACAAAATGAAAACAACTCATAAAGATAAATGTATTTCAGCGTTTTTAAGCAGTTCTTGATTGCCTATGAGAATTTAACCTGAAAAAGCTCAGAGAACCACAAAATCTGGCCCTCTATTATTATGTGTTTGCAGTAAAGCACTGCATACAATTTTACACATGAAATGTAAGAATAAATTTCTTTGACTTGAAAACAAAACAATGATGTATCAGTAAATTCTTCCCTGACTACAAATTTATATTCTGGAAAGTGTTCATGGAACGTGTAGCCATTTGTATTCTCTGTAGTATTATTTCTGTATCTTTAGAATGCTCTGAGAATAACAAATGAGCTGCCAGTTTAGAGTGACAATATGTTCAATAAGATGGAAATGGGCTATCTAATATTTGCAAAAATAAAATAAAAAATTAGTCCCTGGAGGTAATTTTTAATTTTTAGAGCTTTGCATAAAATACTACAGAAAACCAAACCATCATTGCAACCAAAATACATTCTTCAACTAGTTGTCAGAGCAAGATTTTTGTTCTACTGGAGAGAAGAGATTCCTTCCTTCCTTCCTTCCTTCCTTCCTTCCTTCCTTCCTTCCTTCCTTCCTTCCTTCCTTCCTTCCTTCCTTCCTTCCTTCCTTCCTTCCTTCCTTCCTTCCTTCCTTCCTTCCTTCCTTCCTTC
The DNA here is from genome assembly GCF_012460135.2 of Molothrus ater. Taxonomy (NCBI): domain Eukaryota; kingdom Metazoa; phylum Chordata; class Aves; order Passeriformes; family Icteridae; genus Molothrus; species Molothrus ater. The sequence continues at coordinate 2,160,340 of NC_050511.2, read as the reverse complement.
CTTCCTTCCTTCCTTCCTTCCTTCCTTCCTTCCTTCCTTCCTTCCTTCCTTCCTTCCTTCCTTCCTTCCTTCCTTCCTTCCTTCCTTCCTTCCTTCCTTCCTTCCTTCCTTCCTTCCTTCCTTCCTTCCTTCCTTCCTTCCTTCCTTCCTTCCTTCCTTCCTTCCTTCCTTCCTTCCTTCCTTCCTTCCTTCCTTCCTTCCTTCCTTCCTTCCTTCCTTCCTTCCTTCCTTCCTTCCTTCCTTCCTTCCTTCCTTCCTTCCTTCCTTCCTTCCTCCCTCCCTCCCTCCCTCCCTCCCTCCCTCCCTCCCTCCCTCCCTCCCTCCCTCCCTCCCTCCCTCCCTCCCTCCCTCCCTCCCTCCCTCCCTCCCTCCCTCCCTCCCTCCCTCCCTCCCTCCCTCCCTCCCTCCCTCCCTCCCTCCCTCCCTCCCTTCTCTCCCTTCCCTCCCTTCCCTCCCTTCCCTCCCTTCCCTCCCTTCCCTCCCTTCCCTCCCTTCCCTCCCTTCCCTCCCTTCCTTCCCTTCCTTCCACCACTTCCTTCCTCTTTTCTGTCCCTCTTCTCCATTTAATTTGCCCTTTTGCCCTTTCTTCCTCTGTTGCTCTTTCCTTTTCTTATTCAGTTTTCCATTTCTTCCTTTTTCTCTTACCCTTTTTACTTCTTTCCAATACCCTGGCTACTTCAACCCCCTGATCCACTGTTCAAATAACCAAGGAAAAGAATATAATCATATCCATATAAAGGGAAAAAAAAACCCCACAAACCCTCCCTTCACAAGGGGGTGACTATCAATTAGAAAAAAAATTAGGCATCAGTGCATAAAGGAGCAGAAGAGGAAGCTGAGTGCAGCCCAGCAATATTTTGTTTAGTCTAAGGGATTAATTATTCAACAGTTGCCGTCATGATGAGAGTGTGCACACCAGACTGAAACTGGCACAGAGGTTAATTGGTATCTAAGGGCTGTCTCTGGTCACCTGATACCCTTAAGTAGCATGGTTGCTATTTTAGTACCTTTTTGGACTCCAGAAAGAACCCACAAAAGAACCCTAAGTCACACGTGAGGAGGTGGAGACATGATTTCCTGGCATGAGGAGTTCGGGAAATTGGTACCCAGCATCGGCTTACCCAGTGAGAGAAGAGAGATCTTGTGTACTTGCTGCAGTTGAAAAATGGATTCCCCATTGCTGCTGGTTTAAGCCTTATGGGTGCTATTTAAACTTGGCATGTCATAAATCCAGTATCTACCAGAGCGTTTGTTCTCCATCCCATTTTATTTGTGAGCTTGTGCAGAGAATTGCAGTGGTGCAAACAAAGATTCATTCCAGCCAAAACCAAGTAAGTCCCAAACTTTGTTTCCTCACCAGGGGCAGCCAAGGGACAGGGTCTGATCTGTTATGTCTGGTGATCAGTGACAGAACCTGAGGGAAGATCATGGTGATGTTTAGGTGGGATGTCAGGAAAAGGTTTTTCCCTCAGAGGGTACTGGGCACTGAACAGCCTCTCCAGGGAATGGGCACAGCCCCAAGGCTGCCAGAGCTCCAGGAGTGTTTGGACACTACTCTCAAGCACAGGGTGGGATTGTTGGTGTGTCTGTGCAGGAGGAGGAGCTGGACTGGATGACCCTTGTGGGTCTCTTCCAACCCAGGATATTCTGTGATGCTGTGATTTGCCAAGGCCCTTCTTAATTCAAAATTTTAGAAGAGGTCCTCAAGATTGCCAAAACCACTCTGGCTGGCAGGATATAGAATGTGTATGCACAGGTCTCAAAGGCTTCATGGGCGACCTGATGAACCACCAGAAATTATCAGCAGGGCTGGCCAGCACATGGTGCTGAGCTTAAAAATTATCCTGGCTTCATATTCCTGACTGTCTGTTGGGAGGTTTTGCTTTAGATTCAGAGAACCTTCCCTGACCTGATATCCCAAGAATGGCATCTCTTTTTCTTCAGTCTCTGCTTCCGAAATGGGGATATTACCCCCTTTGGCTTTTGCCTCCTGCATGCAGGGGAATTTCTGTGAACCCATGGTAGAGGAGGCAGAGATGGTTCTAAGTCAGAATGAAAACCCTGAGCAAATTTCTGGCTGTGCCACAGCCCCTGCTGCCGCAACATCTGAGGGTGTGTACAGCAAATTTTCAACAATTCAGGTGTGCCCAGTGGACGTAGAGACTTTGACTCTTTTGAGAGCTAGGAAGTGGGTGTTTTTTTGGTGTCTTATGATACAAAGATTTGGAAAAGAAGACTAGTGCTCATAAGCTAACTGTGGCTTACCTGACAAGAAAAAAGCAGAAGATGTGCTGGGAGCTGTGCACAGGATGGATAAAGCTGAAGGAGGAGCACAGGCAAAACCTTTGCAGCAGGAAGAGTCACAGTCTTTAAAGGAGCTTAACAACGTGTGCTTGTTACACAAACAGTAACTCAGGCTTGGGCAGCTTGGGCAAGAGCTCTGAGGGGAGAACAAAATGCTAGAGGTGCCAAAGACACAGAGGAAGGAAACCACCTCGCTGTGCCATCACCTGGCAACATCTGACACCACCAATGCTCTGCCTGAACAAGAGCAAGGAGGTGCCCACCATCCACCCATCACCCTTCCTTTGGGGCTTATAAATCAGGAGCTGGCTCCTGACTGACATCTGCCATTCAAGGACCCCACCTGAGAGCATTTGCTGGCTTTACTTTCTTCCCCCCTGTAGGCAGCTCCTCTGTGTTGGGATGAAACCACAGCAGCCATTTGAACTCGTGAGAGCGTAGTGGGAGGTTCAGGAACTTGTTTGCTCTTTTCTAACTTCTGGTGATGCAGAAATGATCACATCCTCTGTCAGGGAAATGAGGCAGTAAAACAGTGAGCATCAAGTAAGAAGAAGAAATTATATTTAATGAAATTGGATTTGTAAATGTTTTTCCAGCTACTTTAAAGCACCACTGGCATCCTAACTGAGGAACTGCCAAGAAAATAATATTTTCTTCTGCTGCGGTAGGCTTTCTCCCCACTTTCCTGGCTTTTTTCTCAGGCACATTTTGGCAAGTGGTAAATCATGTGCTGGAAAAGTGTATGTCTCTTCTATTTGTTTTTAATATAGACCTCAGCCCTAGGGAGCCTCAAACAACAAAAACCTGTCTTGGCCCAGATTGTCTTCTGGGTTACATCAGTTTCCTCACTGTGAGAGGACAGACCTCATCTTAACCACACAGACATCTAAAAATCAAGTAGTGGGACCAAAGTCCTAATAAACATAAAGACTCAAATGTGTTGCTGAGTCAATCCGAGGGACAAAGACATCCAGATAATATTTCTAGCTATTGGCATAAAATATTACCATGACTTAAGAGAAAGCAGTACTTTCAAATGATCTTCCTGCCCAGCTCCTGAGTTATCAAGAAGCTGAATGGACAGTTCTGAAGGAAACAGAATACCTCAGGGCGATAAAGGAGGCTATTTTCAGTATCTTTGGCATCATAAACTCATAAATCTTGAAGGACTTTGCAAAGGAAAGAGTTGTTGCTTCTGTGCACTCATCTCTGACCATCGGTGAAGCATCATGGGGAACATCACATCAACATCCCATTTCCAGCACCTGTTCTTTGTGTGTCAGAGCAGCAGGCTGGGTCCTGGGATGCTGGGATGCATGCAGGTCCCATGACCATCCAGGAATGCAGGTCTCTGTTGGGCCAAGGATGAAGCTCTCCTGGTGTGATATTGCAAATCCCCTGGTGAACCCATTGGGGGTGAACCCCCTTCTCCAGCGTCAGGATAAAAATCCTATTTAGCAATACCATCACCGAGGACAAAAATTGAAAAGCCTTTTGTTGAACAAAGCACCTTTCACTTAAAAAATCCAGGCAAGATAAAATGACATGTGTGCTAATGATGTATTTTATGAACCACCATCTGTCTCAGGAAAGGTCAGAGAAAAATGGCAACCGCTGCTCAGGTGATTGGTGGTGGAGGGGGGAAAATGGCCTCATCTGAACGTGACAAGAAGCTTCAGTGACATCATATAAATGCCATAATTGGGAAGTGGTAAATTGAACAGGGCTGCCTTTGGAATTTGATGTGTCAATAAACAAGTTCAAGGTGACACGTTGGATCAATACGGCACGACAAGAATCATCCGACAAATTTACTGCAAAGTAATTGGGTGCAAAATGACTCAACTCAACCTTCACACTGCAGAAAATCAAACAAACAGGCAACCTACAGGCAACAGTTTGTATATGTCAGATGCTGCTTAAGGTAGCTTGCGCAGTACTAATAGAGTTGTTTTAAAGAGAGATGGGGGAAAAAAATAAAAGTGAGGTTCCCGTTATTATGAGTGTGACCTGAGGCATTGCTATAACCCTCTATGCACCTTGAGGGTGTATAAATAGAAAAACAAAAGACACAATTGCTAGAGGTAGTCTTAAATATTGATATTTTTCTTCCTGTCTCTGTTGAGATGACAAATAAAATAAACTATAAGCAGGGAACACCTTTTTTTTTTTTCTCTTAGCACAAACAAGAGGCTTTTCATCTAATAGCTTTCTCACCTTTCACTCCCCTTATTTTTTGATAAAGGAAGGTATAACAAGTCACATATATTAAAAAAAACTCACATTGCACAGAGCTATTGAATGCAAATCACTGGCTACCATTAGAATTAACTATCCCCACTTACTGCAAAACCTGAAAAGAGTCACTCAGAGAAGTCTCTTCAGCACATTAATTTGTTGACAACAAATTTGATGCTTGATTTGTCCCCACTTGACAACCTTTAATCTTGAGTTTCTCTGAAGGGAAAGTCAAGAGCTTATTTTTTTTTCCCAAGAAATCTGGGCTCTGGCCAAGGCTACGAAAGAAGCTGGTACACTGACTGCACACTTTGGAAATGTCACAGAGATTGATTGTGTTTTAATTGTGCATTCATTCTGGAGTGAGAAAAGAGAGAAGAGGAGTGGAAAGTCACAGCCAAGGAGAAAGGCACCGTTCATGTTCTCATCCCCTCCCAGCCAGGCTGAGTTTTAGCAGAGACAACTTTTTAATTTTTTTTTTTTTTTTTTTTTTTTTTTGCCAGTGGTGGCTTTGTGCCTCCCTGGAAATGATGGGGATGCCTCACTCCTGCCTTACCCCTGATGCTGCTGGAGGAGCACAGGGAATCCAACACAGACCTCAGGCCCTGGTGCTGACACATGGCTCCAGCATCCACATAATTTACAGTGATCTGGAAATGCAGGAGAGCAGACAAACCCAACAGCTGAGCTTTATTGATGGGCTGACGCCACCAGATAAAGCAGCGTGCTGTATTGGTAAGCTTTGGGCACACTGAGAATTTAATGAATGTCAGAATGTGGACAGGCAAAAAATAGTAAGATTGAGACACAAGATTTGTGCCAGGGATGGGATTAGTGTGAGGAATTATGAGTGCAGTAGTTATGTTAAAAAAAACCCCATTCATATATACATATAATAAAGAGATTTGTCCCTGGTTGCCTTCCTGATGTTCTCGTGCTCCCTCAAGCAGGGACATCTCTGGGAGCACTGCCCAGGCCAGGGACTGTGCAGCCTCTCCAAACCCAGAAGCCTCTTCAGGTTGGAAATTTCTGCCAAGAAAAGTGGGCCGTGTCCCACCAAAGAAATGTAACCGAGGTGAGCAAAACACTAGCGGTCCATCCTTTTTTGGGGAAAAGTATTCCCAGATCTAGCAAGTGACCTGGTGCTGAGGAGTGGAACCAAGTGTGCAACATCAGAGGGCCAGCTCCCCCCTTTTCCCTGCCAGCAAAGTTATCCTGCTAGGTAGGAAAATGGAAAAAATGCCTCTTTTTATCCTAGCAGAGGTTTGGGATGCCCTTGAGCTGCCACCTGACCAAGGAATGAGGCTATTCACTTACCAGATTTCCTTGTCTTTCAAGAATGACTTGGAAAGTCAGATGGGAAGTGGGAACTGTCTTATCCTGTAAGATGAGGCAGTCCATTCTGTAAACCTGACATTTCTGGTGGGATGTTTTGCTCCCCTCACTCTGGCTGAATCACAGAGGGGTCACGGCAGAACACTGAAACTGGACAGCCTTGGTTGGAGGAAGCAATGTGATGCAAGCCACCTCTTCTTCAAAAGGTATCTTGAGGTGGTTTTACTGGGGTTTTTTACTGGTTTTTATTTGTCAGTTTCACCTTTTTTTTTACTGGTTCTTATTTGTCAGTTTCACACCTTTTTTTGCTCGTTTCTTTTGTTTGTTTGGTTGTTTTTCTCCCCTGAACAATTTGCATCCAAGCCAGCTCTGGCTGTGGAAGGAACTGCGTGGGATATTTGCGAAGCTGAAGAAGTGAAAATGCAAGGATACTTTGTTTTCAGATTTTCGGGGAACGTTTGGGTTATCAAAAGCTTGTTAACCTAACTCCGTTCTACTCTGTGAAGAAAAAGTTCTTCTTGGTAAAGCTGAAAGCCTCTTGTCGCTCGGCTCCAGCACATCTGCCAGGAGGTGGAGATAACATGGTATTTCCAGCAGTATTCCAGATAATTTCTGGAAATAGATTTTTACAGAAGTAGCTGTAGATGAATATCTGCCTTTCTACCATTCTTTGCTTTGAAGCAGCTTGCACATCTGAAAACATCACCTCTACACCTGAGAGAGGAGTCTGGGATGTTCATTTCCCATTAATTAAAGGGAGAATCAGATATCCAGTCTCTCAGGTTGCTGTGCAAACAAAACCATGAGGGAATCACACTTTGCAGAGCACAAAATGGGGAGCTGACAGACTGGTGGCATGTGAGCCTGTTGGAGACATGGATCCACAGTTTGGAGTTCCACCACCTGAAGCATAGTGGAAAAATCCCAAGCAAACCGTTCTTTCCACTAATTTTGCTGAATTTCTTGCTCCTTGAACTGATTTTCTCTCTTTGAATGATATTGATTTCCAGTGTTTCTCTAATTTATTCTTTATCGTCTTTGTTTACTTGTAATGATTATTTTGTTGTTAATTGATATTTCTGCTGTGCTCCTTAAAAGCTGATTGAAAATCAATTCAAGCCAATGGCAAACCTGTCTCTGATTTCAGTGCATTTTAAAGTTATTATTGTTATTTTTCCCCTCTTTTAGTATATCAAAAGGGAAAAAAAAATATAAATGAAACAGTCCTTTAAGCTGTGTAGCTCTTCCTGCAAATATTTGTATGTATGGTACCTTCCCTAAATCCTTAACACTTTGATTGTCTTTGGGTTATCAATCACGCCAGTTATTTTCTTGTCTGACTTAAGAGGATTATTGGGACTGGATTTTGTACTTTGTCAGTATTACAGAGTGACACCTCCACACTCGGGGCTGGGCTGCAGCTGGCACTGAGCCTGCCTGGCTTCCCTCTCACTGACATCACCTGGACATGCCACCCACCTTGCTGGTGACAGTCTCTAGGAAATCTGTCCAGCCCAAGCAGAAAATTCAAATTAAAGTACCTGGGAGGCAGGGAACGGGGTGAAGGGGACAGATTTCAACCTAAGGAGCAAGTGATAAAGCGCGGTTTTTCTTTTTGGGATCCTGACAGAAATCAGATGCCTACAGCACAGAAGCTTTGATATCACCTTAACTCATGCGAGCAGGTGGAAAGCAAAAAGGTATTTCATTTTGTGTTGAACTGAGGAGTGAATCTGACCCCATTGCTCCTCTGCAGAGGAGCTCGTGGGCTGTTCTTCAAGGAAACATATTATTTGAAAGATTTCTCTGCTGCACAGGCGAGCCCACTTTCCCTTCCAGTCTTCTCTCTTCTTGTTTTATTTACCTGTAGGGATGCACATTAATAGATTTTGGCAGCTGTTGGACCAAGCCTTGCCTGTGTGACCAAGTGCTCTTTGGGTGTTGTGTTTGACCCCAGACACCCAGTCTTGGTTTGTCTTGTTTCCTTCTTGAGTGAACAGGAGCAGAAGAGGCACGAGTGAGGTTGTCTGGGGCTCTGGGACCATGTCCATGGGCCATCTTGCAGCCCTCTGTGCCTTCCCTTCCTCCCTCCAAGTGGAAAGGAGCTCAGATGCTGCTGGGCCCCTCTAGAGCTCCTTCAGAGAGGGTCTAACCCTGTTCATTGTGTGATCTCACCCAGGGCTGGTGCTGCCAGGCATGTCTGCAGGTCTGGTCCATCAGCCCCGGAGCTCTCCTCTTCCCTGGAATAAATATTGCAGCTTTGGCCATTTAAATCTCTCCTGCCTTGGCTGGGACTGCTGTGCTAATTGAGCAGCAATTGCAGGCCCTGAAAGGCATCAGGGTTTGTTTAGAGTTGCTATTAGTTTTTCTGGGGTTGCAGAGAAGCCTTGCATGGAAATTGAGCCCATTATGTATTTGGGTCTTGCTTAACGAGATGCAGTGCAAAAGGCACTCCATTACTTTGGAACTAGAGGCTTTGCCTTCTTTCCAAGATTGATTTTTATTTCACAAATTATTACTGCATGGATTAATGATCTCTCTGCATGCAAACGCTCTCGGCTGCCACCCAGGTACATTAACCTTTCATAGAACAAAGAATTCCTCCTCCACAATGTTGCTTTGACCAAAGAATTTCTTTTCTAGGTGCTGCATATTAAATACGTGGGCATCCTGATTCTTCCCAACAACACAGGATCTGGATTCAGAAATTTTGGGCCTTTGTGTGTGAACCTGTGACCTCCTCCAGGTGTTATCTCCTTCACTGGACCACTACAGACTCCTAGTGCTCAAGGGAAAAGTTGTAGGCTGTAATTAATAAGATAATAGTTGGCACTAACAGAGCATTTTTGGAGCACAAATACAGCACTCAGGCACTGCCAAACAGGAAAAGGCTACAGTTTATTGGCATGTAAACTGGGACTTGGAGGTGGAAAAAAATGTGTCCATGAAGGTCCCAGAGAGAAGAGTCCAGGCTCCTGAAACTCATCTCCATCTTGTAAGATAAAGCAACACAATTCTGTTAACAGAAGCTCTTTCCCTGAACCCTGATGCACTGGGACTTCTACAAGGATGTGCTTGAGATGGATAAGGATAAGCTCATAACAAAGGGGTCAATCCTGCAGCAGCTTCTGCAATGAGGGTGATCATATATACCCCAAAGAAGAGACAGGACAAAGGGGAGCAGCTTTAAATTGTCAGAGGGCAGGGTTAGAAGGGATATTGGCAATTAGGAATTGCTGGCTGGGAGGGTGGGCAGGCCCTGGCCCAGGGTGCCCAGAGCAGCTGTGGCTGCCCCTGGATCCCTGGCAGTGTCCCAGGCCAGGCTGGATGGGGCTTGCAGCAGCCTGGTCTTGTGTCCCTACCTATGGCAAGGCGTTAGACTACTTGGCACTTAAGGTCCTTTCCAAGCCAAACCATTCTGTGATTCTGTGATTCTATTTAAGCTGTTGTAGCAGTGTGGATTCTTTTAATATTTATGTTAACCGACATCCTTAGTCCGGTTCCCTCCCGGTCATTCTGTCATGGCAGCATGCTCATTTAGAATTGAAAAGTCTGCTCTGCTGGCAGATTGCTGCCTGCTCTCAGAAAATAGCATGAAATGTAGCCAGCTTTGCTGTATTTGTGAAACTTTCCCCACAGCTCTAATTATGCCTGGGTAGTACTAACATTTAGTCAGCTTAAATTATTAAACTCTTGCAGCCCCCGCAGGTAAAAACCTGTTTAATTAATGACTGATTAGTTAAATCATTATGTGTTCTGATATGAATCACAATAATTTTTATAGGCCATATTATCATTTTAAAGGCATGCTAATTTATTGAAGGATTCTTTTTCTTAAAAGGAACAGAAATAGGCGTACCTGAGAGTTTAGGAGAAACCACCTCTTTTATTAAAAACAAATTATATCAGGAGAAATCCAGCATAGAAAGATATTCCCTAGACAATCCTGAATGATCTTTACTACATCTGGAATCTGGAGACACTTAGACTCTAGAGAAAGAGTCCTTCAGATCTGGACATTTATATGCTTAAACTTGCATTTTTATTTATTTCCCCCTTTGGAGGGCAAATCCGGGCATGACTGCACAGATTTCTGAGGTTTCCAGTGCTACCAGCAAGAGTAGAGCTGATGTCCCCTTTCCATCATTGTCCAGCTGCCTTGTTGGTGTCTGCTGCCCACCAGAGCTCCTGTCTCAGGCAGCAGAGCCCCTGTTCAGGGCAAGTGGCTTTCAGCATCAGTCTGGACTAAAATGAGGCATCACTGGGATTCAGCCAGGTAGTTTGTAGGTCTTGCCAAACCATGTTGGTCCATGACCCCATGACACCTTGCAGGAGGTGGACTGGCATGCCCAGCTGTTATCCTTGCTGGCATGTGACACAGCAAGGTGAAGGATTGGCTGATGCAACCTTTGGCTGTGACCCCAAGGCTGGAATCTGATCCTGAGGCAAATGGCAGGGGTTACAGCTGTGCCAGAATAACAAACAAACAAACAAACAAACAAACAAACAAACGCCATAACAATGAATAAATAAATAAATAAATAAATAAATAAATAAATAAATAAATAAATAAATAATAAACAAATATACATACATACATATATAAAAATATAAAAATATAAAAATATAAATATAAATATAAATATAAATATAAATATAAATATAAATATAAATATAAATATAAATATAAATATAAATAAATAAATATATATATATATATATATATAAAATAAACCTCAAACCTCTTTTTCTCAAGGATCTCCAGGACACATCAATACTGACACACCATTGCCCCCCAGATCACATTCAGGTGCTCAGACACCTTAAATCTCCAGGTTACTGATGAAGGCATTATCAGACACCAGAAAGTTGTCTCTGACAACAATAATTTCTGTGAGGACTAAAAATTCCTTCAGAAGACTTCATTCAGCTAAGCTTTGACAACTCACAGCAAAATGGTTGTGGCATTATCTGTCAGACTTTTCCCTCTGAGCCAGACTTGCTGTGATAGAGATAAGCTCCTTTTCCAGGAAGCAAATATATTTGACTGTTGGGAAGCAGAGATATACAAGACATTGTACATCAAATCTGAATGCTGCTCTCTGAGCAAGAAGGACTGTGGCCACACTCTTTCAGGAGCTGACAGAAATGTCCATTTTCTTTTTGAGTGGAAGCAGTGGGCACAAGCAGCAAAATTCCCATCCCCAAAACCCCATGACCGTCATCAAGAACCTGAAACCACACACTGATAGCCTTATTTACCAAGGCACAGCTATGCTTGGTCTCCTGGGGGCTGCAACAGCCAGATTTGCAAAATCAGGTGAAATTATGCTGTTTCTTGATCTTGTGGAACTTGAATTCAGTCTCTCACTAGAGCCTCAATGGATCTGGTTGTCTTCAGCACAGCAAAATTATGAACCTCCAATGCAATGACCTTGCGGGGGGGTGACCTGAAAGCAGGGTGCAGACTTTGACAAGAGGTGTAGGGCAAATTCAGACGAATTCAGGAATTTCAGCTCTTTGCCCAGCTGAAGGCATCTGTGCTTTCCCAGCAGCTGAACTTCCCAGAAGTTCCCAGTATGGAACTTCCAGGGGAGCCAACAGGAAGAGTCAGCTCTTGCTGGCTGGTTGGGTGGACATACTTAATGTGGTACATATCATGTTGTGTTGCCTCACTGCAGAAATTTAGGATGGCACTTGCAAAAAAAGGAAAGGAGAAGGAAAAAAAAAGTTTATTGTGAGCTAAATGCTCTCACAGAAACATAATGCACTGCAAGACTGCTCACTTCCCTTTGGTTTGCCTAAGCAGTGCAGCCAAACAGTGCAACACAGTCCAAAGAGAAGATATGGCTTGCTTGCTTTCTTTTTTTTTCTTTTTTTTTCTTTTTTTTTGTAGCTCTCTGCTTTTCTCTCCCTCTTTTCCTATCATATTGAATCATCAGGGTGTGAAATATAATAAAGCACTGTACCATTCAATCTGTCGGCTGTACCTTACAGGTGTACTCCAGGTAAATATCCCCTTGGCTGGTGAAAAATGAGCTTACCTGAAACAGATGACTTTGATGAACTTCAGCAGCTGGGCCTCTATCACTCTTTTCCAATTGGCTTCCCCAGCAAAGCATGGTTACCCCACACAAATTTGTCTTACTGAAGGAAAGATATTCTCTAATTCACTCTGTTGCCAGAGACTTGCCCCCCTCACTGATGTCTTCACTTCATCTGGCGTTTCATAAAAGTATAAATGGCAGGGCTTGTCAGCTCTTCCACTGGGCGACTTTGGGAAATAAATTAATTATTTACCAGCCTATCGCACGCCCCATTGCTTTGATAAAACTGGAATATAAATAAAAATGACCATGTATTAAAAGGTGCCATTTGCTGGATGCAACAGTGGCAGGTACAGGATCACAGCAGAAGCTCCTGCTTCCCCCCACTGCCCTCCCCAGGCAGTCCCTGCTCACTGCCAAGCAGGGGCTGAGAGCAGAAACCAAGCAGAGACCTATGCAGATAAGACTCCTGTGCCTGCAAGGGCTTTCACTGCTCACCATTTTAATTTTAGATAAGTGCTGAATGCCTCTCTCAAAAACAAGAACAACTAGAAGATTAAGTTCTGCCTGACTAGCAGTAATCCAGGGGAACCATTTCAACTGGTTTGGAGGTTTCTTTTCTTTGATGGCTCTTTGCTGATTTCTAGTTTTGTTTGTTAGTTTTTTATTATTTTCTCAGACAGACCTCTCAAGAGGGCAGGGAAAGGCCAGGAGAATTCCTGGGGGTGACTGGGAACAGAGAGATGTTGTTGTGGGCAGTGGATCCTCGATGGGAAAGTCAGAAACCTGCTCCTTCTGCAAGCCCAGAGGATGCAGACCAGGGAGTAGAGTGAAGTATTTTCCCCACTTTTTCCTTCAACAACTCGTTTGGGTGAAAACACATTGTGATTTCCTGAGTAAGACTGTGATTTGGGGAACACCTGAGGTAGCTTCCCTTTTTGCCTGAGTATTTTTAAAAGTCTGTTTGAGGAGTACAGAAAATACAAGAGGGATTGGCTGGCTGGGGGGCAGGGAATGACCTTTCCACTGAAGAATCATTTTGTTCATCATTAATTGTCATTTGCAGTAGAATGTACTGCTTTTCCTCTCTAAACGAGTTACAAGAGCTAATTACTTCATCCTTAGAGGCCTTTAAGAGGGACAAATACACTAAGTCCTTTTGTTGACTGGAAAAAGTGAAGGTGATGACAAGACCTGTCCACAATTGTGAAATCAAGAGTTTTACAGCCTTAAGTAATTGCACTGGTCACAACACCCTTCCTGATTCTGTAACTGCACTTCCGTCTCAATGCCCTTGTTGCTCCTTTTGGTTCTCATCTCTCACAGAATAAAAAGACTTTATAGATTTTACTCCTTCATTTCTTTCTCCCACATGGATAAGAGATGAAACTTGAGGCTGTGAGCATTTGAATTTACTTCTTTCCTAAACTGGAATCTTTGGGGTACTGGGCTGTCTTTTCTAGACATGCAGAGATGCTGAGAGAACTGGACAGCCTGGGTCAAAAGGCGAAGCATTTTTAGGTGGGAGACCCTTTTTTACCCCATCTTTTCTAGATTTGCAAAGAAGCAAACTCTGTTTCACTGAGTGGTTGAAAAGGTAGAGCAACAAGGCTGCTAATGGGGCTGCACAGGAGTTTGTGCATGAAGACACCAAGTCACTTTGGAAGAAAAGGCAGGATGCAAAAGGATGCCCAGAGGAGATCTTCCTAAAACCATCAGAGCATAAGCAAGGTTATTATATCTACTTAAAAATTAAGTGCTCTGTAAGGTGGCCAGGCATGATATTTAAGGCCATCCCTTTATAAACTTGTGCAGAGCCCCAGTAGACCCAAACCATTAAACAGAGCTTCCCCAGGATCAGAAATAACCTCAGTAATCTCAAAACTTCCCTTCTCACTGCATCCACTGCTGTCCTGAGCGAATTCAACATTTCACTTTAACTCTTACTGTTCTTCATTCTGCAAAGCAGCAGGTAGGGAACAGAAGCCACAAACTCTATTCAAACCTGAATGATTACAGCCAAACTCTGCTCTGGTTTGGGTTCTTTTTTTTTTCCGGGTCATCTTGGAATGGATTAATCTGAAACCACAGCCCAAACTAGGATATGTTTTAAAAGCCTTCACAGCAGAATTGCACTCATGTTCAGTACCTCAGCTTTTTGTTTCAGGTCAGGGTTTATTTGTGTCCTCCTCCTTCTTCCTCCATTTTTTTCTAAATTGTACCATCAAGTAGTAAAAGCACCATCTATGTTTCAGATGCATGCAAAATAAACTACAGAAGGAAAGTGGGAGATAAATTTAACGAGCATTAAAGTTATATATAATTTAAATATGTATAAAATTATTTGGTATATCGATTAGAAAATGGGCTGTTGACCATTTAAAGGCAACAATCAATTTCATAGTTCACAGGTCAGGTCAAGTTTCATTCTAATGATCTAAAAAACCAAATAGCATTAGGAGATAATGAACTCCACAGGATTACAGATGTGATCTATAGCTCTGCTGTGGCACAAGAACCAGCAAATGAGAGAGGGCATCATCTGAAGTGCCCTGGCCTCCACAGACAAAAACCATGTTTTTATAACTTGGCAAGGTGTCAATTTATGATGTAATCAAAGGCAGAGGATGAAATTACTCTGCTCCTAAAACCCCACATGGTTAGGCTCAATGACATCAATGAGCAAGGGAGGTAGATCCCCATTAATGTGGTCTACAAAGTTATCTTCCCTGTTCTGGTAAGTGAACGTCAGGCATACCCACCCTGTTAATCAAAGGGAGCTGATAGCCCTCTCTGCTCCCACCAAGGGGTTGGGTTACACCAGGAAAATGCCTCGGGGCTGCCTCAGGGCTGCTCCTGGGGCACTGCTGTACAGCAGAGGAGCAGCTTCTCCAAATCCCAGCGAGGGAAGAAGGAAAAAGTGAAATGTGCGCGTAGAGAGGGAGATGAATTCGTGTCCACTTCCATGTAAATATACAGAACTCTTATGTGTATGTGTAAGGGCAAGCGTATTTTCATTGGGATGTGGAAGAAAGAGGCCATTTGAGCTTTTAATAAGAGGAGAAGGGTCAGTGACTTTTGAAATACCTAGTACATACCTTCACAACATCAGAGTTGTTAGGTTTGGAAGGGACCCTTAGAGATCATCCAGTCCAAACCCCCTGCCAGAGCAGGTCACACAGGAATGCATCCAGGTGGGTTTGGAATGTCTCCAGAAAGGGAGAATCCATGCCCTCCCTGGGCAGCTGTTCCAGGGTTTTGCCACCCCCAACATAAAAAAGTTCTTCCTCATCTTGAAGTGAAACTGCTTGTGCTTTAGTTTATGGCCATTTGAGGATATTTAGCTGTTATTTTGAGAAAATTTCTGGTTTTCTGAAGAACCATTAGCTTTTGGCCTGGGTCTTAAGCTTTCACATTAATTTAGCCTAGAGGAGACTCAGCAGTGACTTTTCACTCTCTGCAATCCCCTGGAAGGAGGTGTTTGCCTCCCCCTCCCAGGTGACAGGACAAGAGGACACAGCCTGAAGCTGCACCATGGGAGGTTTAGGTTGGACATCAGGAGGAATTCCCCCATGGAAGGGGTGGACAGTCATTGGAAGGGGCTGCCCGGGGAGATGTTGGAGTCCCCACGCCTGGAGGTGTCCAGGGAAGGCCTGGACATGGCACTCAGTGCTCTGGGCTGGTGACACAGTGGGGATTGGACACAGGTTGGACTCCATGGGCTTGAGGGGCTTTTCCAACCTCATTGATTCTGTGATTCTGTAAATCTTCAGTCCCTGTCTTCTGAACCACATGACCAGAACTTTTGCATCCTTACTTTTTGCTTTGCCTCAAAATTTGAAAGGAGTGCAAAATCCATCTAGATTTGGGTCTGGGATGGGCTGATTTTAAATCAAGGCATGATACTTATGTAATCTCAATATCCCATTTCCACCTCTGGTTTGGACACATAAGAAACTTGGCAGTTTCTGGGAGGGTGCCTGAAATGTGAGGTACTCTTGAAGAAAGATGAGGCAAGACTCCTCTGAGTGTCCATTGGGTAGAAGCAAAGGAGGAAACCCCAGTTTTATCAAGTGGACACATGAAAGGTTTTCCCCCTTTTCAATCGTGAAGGTGCCTTGAACACCCTTGAGCATCTTGGATGGCAGTCAGTGCCTGCATTTCAACAGCTGGGCCCCACTGTAAATGTTTGTGCAGATTCTATCAGCTGGGCATATGACTTTTTTGTCTTTGTGATCAGCCCACATTTCTGCCTTGAGCTTCTTTAAACAGCATTCACTTCCACACTGCTGTGTCTGCTCGGCTGTTGCAGTGTTAATGGCCTTACTTGGATTATGAATTGGGCTCATTAGACTTATTTTCTTCTTTAATATAATGAGTGTGTAAGCACTAAACTAAGACACATAAAACTTTGATAAATGAGAAAATTGGATAATTGCACAGCATCAGTGCTGTGCTCGTAGGAGCCTTCTTAAAAAAAAAAAAAAAAAAAGGAAGAGGGAGAAAGACAGAAGGAATGCAGGTGAAACAGAGAAACAAAAGTATCTAGAATGAGCCCTCAGCATCATCATATGCTCTTCTTGCATATCAGAATGTGTCAGCTTGGCTGGGATACAGGGCCCTCAAGTAACAGCCCAAAGCATTTATGCTGAAGGGGGTGAGACACTGGTGCAGGTTGCCTGGAGAGGTGGTGGGTCCTCATCTCTGGAAATATTCAAAATCAGACTGGATGAGGCTTGGAGGAACCTGGTCTTGTGGTTTTTGGACTAAATGACTTTTAAAGGTCCCTTCCAATTTAAACCATTTGGTGATTCTATGATTTCAACCCAGTTTTTACCTCTCTTAGTGGTAAGGACACACAGGCTGTAACTGCAGATGGCTGCTCCAGGTCAGCACATCCCATAAGCATATGTTGAATAACTAAGCATGGATGGACACACATATGTACTCAATAGGGTCCAATTCAGCACGGGGGTTAGACAAGATGGCTTTTCTGGTCCCTTCTAACAAAAACTATCCTATGAGAATGATCTTGTACATCCAGAATTCCTACAGGTCCTCAAGCAAATGAATAAATGAAGAATCAGCTCAAACCTCTTTCCTGACAGAAGCAAAAAATATGGAGAAAACAATAACGCCAAAGGCAAAGAGAAAGTGAAGAAAGTGAAGAGGGTGAACCTACAAGAATATGTGCTTTCAGAACCAATCTACCTATGAATGACCCTGCCAAAAATCTCAGGCAAAAATGTGCTTCAGCTTATTGCAGCACAACGTCAAGAAATCAGTCCTGTGAAGCTGTGCTGTTCAAGGCAGTCCTGGATCATTGCTTATCTATTCTAATAGGCAAGAAATACAGCGCCTAAATTATAATTATGTACTGTACACAGCAGTGTTAGCAAAATAACATGATGTTTGGTACATTTCCCATCATCTTCTTAGGAGGTATAGCGTGCTGCAGGTTTGTAACAATCTTCTGTTTCCTCACCTCATTAATCTCCCGAAGTGGAGAGAGAGCAATACAAGCAGAGGGAGCCCAGAAATGTATGTACATTACCGAATTAACCAGGCATGTAATTAGTGCTCAGGTGCTTAGTCAAGGAAGAAACATGCAGGATTATTTAGATTTGGATTTAACACCCCAAAGTTTGAATAGTGGAGGTGGGTTGTATGAGTTTTTCAATCAGCCGCTCCAGCTGTGCTGGAGAAATAGGGATTTGTGCCCTTGTTTCTGCCTCTGGCATTGTGTTGTTTCCCAGTCTTCCTCTTATTTATGGGAATATATGAAAGTGAAGCCTGCAGCATTTCACAGTCCACCCTAGGAACTGGGATACACCTCTGTCCACCCAAGGACATGGACAGTGATGCTCACCCCAATAACAGAGCCTAGCATGACCCTGTAATAGTTGAATCCTTCTCAGTTGACGATAAGAAATGCAGTGTGGATGAGGCTGGGGTTTATTTTCGCATGTTCTAGAGGGCTTCTGCTTTCCCAGGGTAAATTATCTCTGTTGTGGTACCTTCTGATTGACACCTCCTGAGAATATCCTGCTTTAAGTGCATTTAGTGTCCCTGAGGACCTGAAGGCAGATGAGTTCTGCTCGTCCCACAGGGCAACCACATAATTTCCGAGGCATGCCCTGGGATGCTGGGTGTGTGATCCAGCTTGACACTGAGCTTGCCCTGCTGTGAACTGCACCCTCTGTTTCTACCTCATGTCTGGTGAACATTTGCAATGTCAGCCAGAACAACATTGAGTAGAATTGGCCAAGGTGTTCATCCCAATCCACAGAAACCACCAAAAGCAGGGAATCATAAAAATGTTTGGGTTGCAAGGGCCTTTTAAAGCTTTTTTCATTCCATGGGCAGGGATACCTTCCAGTATCCCAGGCTGTTCCAACCCACATCCAAGCTGGCCTTGGACAGTTCCAGTGATGGGGCAGACACAGCTTCTCTGGGAAACTCCTTCATTGTGAAAAGCCTCTTCCTTGTTTCTCATCTAAATCAACCCTACTTCAGTTTAAAACCATCACATTTGTCCTGTTGCAACAAGCTCTGTTAAATAGTTTGTTCCCTTCTTTCTTGTAAGCACCATTTAAGTGCTAAAATATCACAGTAAGGTTTCCCTGGATCCTTCTCTTTTCTGGGCAAACAGCCCCAGCTGTGCCAGGCTGGCTCCAGAGCAGAGGGGCTCCAGCCCTGGCAGCAGCTCCGTGGCCTCCTCTGCACTGGCTGCAGCAGCTCCAGCTCCTTGTGCTGCTGGAGCCAGGGCTGGGGCAGCTCTGCAGGTGGGCTCTCACCTGAGCCCAGGGGCACAGGGGCAGAATCCTCTCCCTTGACCTCCTGCCCACACCTGAATGGCCAGCTCTGCCCCATAACTCATTTCCAAGCCTTTTGTAGCCCAGCTTTCACTACTTCCAGGCCACCTCCTCAACCCATCTTCTGGATCCCCACATTTTGACACCATCCCATTGCAGGCACGGGGCTCTTTGTGCATTTTCATGCTGGCCTGGATAAAGCACAGTGAGAAGCTGAATTGCAAATGGTAGCCTTGAGTTACATTTATGTAAACACCACGGAAAAGCAGAGATAAGGGAACCGAGGCACATTCCTGCACATCAGCTCGCTGGGGTTATTCGCTGCTTGTTGCTGGTGAATGAGAGCGAGGGCTCCCTGGAACAGCAGCACAATGATAAAATTGTGATGAAAATACTTTCTGTATTGCTTTTCATTGAAATATTGCCCCTTGGCGGGAAGCAGATTGGTAACATCAGCTGGCAGGAGCAGAAAGTGGGTCTTAACATCCTGTAAGCTCATCGTGGCAAACGCAGGCCGTGATGTGTTTGGTGAACAGCCCTCATGTGCTTAATTTTGAAAGTTCAGAGAGAGGTTTGGCTGGAGTAGTAAAGGAAACGTACATCGGTGAAATGCAGAATTTGTAGGAACGGGCTTTTTTTGTGCAAAAGACATCCAAGATTGTCAAGAAAACAAGGTAGAATCCATTAAAAAAGAGTAGCTTAAATATTTCTCCCACAAAATCTATTGTATTTTCCTAGAAGTGTGCACAGAAAACGTATGGGGATTGTTCTAATTCCATGTCTAGCAATTCAGTTACATATTTGGGAAAAAATTGTGTTAATGAAAAATCTCAAGGCAAACTTTAATTTATGATGACCTTTCCCAGTGCAGGATTTGTTATGGCTTCGACATGCATCAAATGATCTGTGCTCACACAGGTACAATACACACATTCCCCACAATGACCTGATAGAAATGATTTAAAGCAGCTAGATTAAATAAGGCCTAAATAAATGATGATTTATATGTGAATTTGGCTAAACTTCCACTATTGATAGCGTCAGTTGCAATCACAGAATATCTACTTTCCTTCACCTGCCTCTCATTAGAAGTATTTCTGCTAAAGTCAGGTTCAATTTAAATGATTTTATTTTTATTCTTATTTTTATTTCTTATGTAGAGATGAGGCAGTGGAGGCACTCATAGGGTGTAATTCCAGGGCAAAACCCTTGCCTCATGCTTATGCTCTCAAATCTTTTCTCCTCTGCTGGTAAAACAAGCAGGATTAGCACACGCTAAGACCAGTGGAGATAATAATTACACTGGCTATGAGTGAACTCCAGAACCACGGAATAAATCCCCAAACAATTATTAAAATGGCTCAATGCATTACACAAATTGGAAAAGACTGGGACATTTCTGGGAGGGGCGAAGGGAGGCAAGACACATTATTTAAGTGTTCTTGTAAGCCTTCTAAGATATTAATGTTGCAAAGCTTCTTATGAATATTTAAGAACATAAAATGGAGATACACTTCAGCCCAGCATTACCACAGAAGCCTGTAATACAGTTGAGTCCACTTAAGAAGGCAATATCTGACATCCATGACAGATTTAAACATGATAAGGCAAAGGTCATGTTTATAGCTGAAAAGTCCATGCAAACTAGTTAAATATCACTGCAGTTAACTCTGTTATAGTTATTTTTATGTATTGATATATGCATTTATAGAATTTCCTTAAAGATTCAACTTTGCCTCCAGGTGCCTGTACTTTTGGAGACACTTAAAGAAATACTTATTATTAAATTATTTGATGTTTTATAGAGAAATAGCAAGTACCTTGTGTTAAAAAGGAAAAGATCTTTATTTCTTCCTCCATTAGGACCTGCCTGAGAGATATTCCCTAATGTTGGTACCACTAGGACTGGTTTCAGCAGAATTTTCATAGGAAAATATTTTATTTGAGTAAAAGAATGGGTGCCAAAATTTTTCTTCAGAGCCACTATAACATTCATAAAACCTAAGACAAAATTTTTTACCTCACATTTCATTTTTGCCTCAGTTCTGAAAGAAACCATTTTCATGGAATCATAGGCTCATAGAATACAATTAAAGAAATTATTTTAATTTATCAAGCTTAGATTTTAATTAATTTTCTTCTCTTTCAGTTGGTGCATACTCTTAGAGAAATATAACATTTTTCTAACTAAGTGTGATATTCAAAATGACAAAATCTCTGCGTCTATTTAAAATAGCCACCAGGACATTCCTGTTTTACAGACTGATGAAAATAATTGTGGTTATGGAAATTTTTAATATTCCCTTCAGCAAAAGTGATTCCAACTGTCCAAGGAAAATTGGATGACTTTGTATTTTTTTCTTTTTTTTTTTTCTTTTTTGTCTTTTTTTTTTTAAATGAGGAATAAAATTGAAAATTAAAGGATCAAAATCAGGAGTGGCCTCTGAAAAAGAGAAGAAATAAGAACAATGCTGTTGTATTTTACAGGAAACGTGACTGTAAGAGAGCTTTATAAACAGCAGATGGCTCCCATATAGAAGAGGCTGAGCAATCTGAGCAAACAATAATCAACATGAAAAAGCAAAGCTGAGTTTGACACACGGGGAAATTTAAGACACTGAAATTAAAAGATATATTGGAACATACTGTAAAGAAAGATAGAAATGTCTCTGGTTTGGTTGTTTGGGTCTTGGTAGCTCCTGGGGTTGGCATGAATATTTATGTGGTGAAAGCTTTTGTGGTGGAAGGCTGTACCTGTTTCCCACAGAGGTCATGGGAGGGCCCCAGGGCCTTGTTTTGACTTCCCATCACCTGTGCATCTGCAGATTATACAGAGGTGATTACTGAGTCATGGTTTAGGACAGCCCTGGTGCTCTGGTGGGGATGTAGAACTGCTGTCACCACAGATAATCTCTTGTGCATGGCTCCTCCAGTCACTTCTGTCCCTCTGAGGTATCAGTTTCTCCCTGGGGTATATGTCCCATGGAGGATGTAACAGAATACTGGAATAGTTTGGGTTGAAGGGACATTAAAGATCATCTCATCCAATGCCCTGCCACGGGCAGGGACACCTTCCACTGTCCCAGGCTGCTCCAAGCCCCATCCAGCCTGGCCTTGGGCACTGCCAGGGATCCAGGGGCAGCCACAGCTGCTCTGGGCACCCTGGGCCAGGGCCTGCCTACCCTCCCAGGGAACAGTTTACTCCTATCATGCAATCTATATCTCCCCTCTCTTCATATAAGGCTGTTCCCCCTAGTCCTGTCGCTATCTCTCTCTGTAAGATGCTACTATTAGAAGTAGTTTTCTTCTAATATTAATATTAAATATCTTAAGAAAAGAAAGAAAAGAGTATTAAAGCAGGCAGCTTCTATCAGATTTTTTCCTGAAAAAAAGGATGGAATGTGCAGAAAAAAAATCTTAGTTTTGTCTCAGTGGTTGTCCACTGTACCAACCCATTCACTTACTGACTAGAACTAGCTGAACAGCTTATATTTATTGAAATTTTACAGCGTTTTTTCCAAGGACCCAAGGATATTTCAGGTGACAATAGTGGTATCACATGCACAGTTATAGCACCAAGCTGGTTCCAGAATGCTCTGTTTTGTCACATATTTACTGCAAGGTTTCCAGTACATGTATTTTTACGGCATTTATTAAAACTACACATAGACGAAGAAGTAAAAAATAATTAAGGAAGGCAGGAATAGTAGAGAGGAGTAAGGGCAGAGTGGAGAGGGGAGTGGGGACAGAGAGGCTGGTTTCTCCCCTTTCCAGGCTAACCTCCTACAGGGAAGTGTAATGAACCAGTTCCACAGAAGTGTCCCAATTGGGCTCCTTTTTTTCCAGGGTTTGCTGAGGACTGTGTGTGATCCTTTACTTCACACTCAGATGCACTGGTCTATTAGAGCAGTCTCTGTGCTGTGGGATGAAGGATTTATTTTACCAACATAGCAATAAAAGTAGTGTTTTGCAACCAGTAAAGCACTAAGGAAGCCTGCTCCTTTGGTTTGGCGAGTGGTTGTGTTCCCTGAAGATGTGACCTGCTCCTCAGGTGACCATGGTAAAGTAGAGTCCCTCCTGTGACTTGGTCTTTTCCAGCTTTGTTATCAACCCAAAGGCTGGAAATGATAGTGACTGAAACAGATGTATGAGAATTGTTCCCTCCTTTTAAGCTCTGATTCAGTTCAGTAGGAGCAGAGTTAATTTTCTAGGACTGAAATAAATGAGATGGAAGGTCACAGAGCTAAATGTTTTCCACAGCCTCCTACCCTGCATTGCTCCATTTCACTGTGTGTCTAGGATGTTAGTTTCCTGTTTTTCCTCCTATTTTGACTTCTTAAATTTGTGCCACTAGGGATCAATAGGAATCTGTATTTTGTAGCTGCTGTCTTGGAGAAATAATACAATTTGCCTCAAAACCTAGACTGCACTCCAGCCCAGACTACAGAGATAGCACAACTGAAATAAAATCCTTGTGTCCATTCTTTTCTTTTATTAAGACATTCTGTAAGGTAGGAAAAGTCCTTATTCAACATTTGTCCTTAAGGATGCTAGAGATTATCAGGTGTTTTTACCCTCTGATTCCAGTGGTTTAAGTGTGTCTTGTGAATACCAGGGTAGAAATGCATGAATATTATTTCTGTAGCCAGTTACAGACATAATTCTTGGGGAGAAGATGGAATTAAACCAAAATAGAGTTCTAGAATGGTTTGGGTTGGAAGGGGCATTAAATACCATCTATTTCCAACTTCTCTGTCATGGGCAGGAATCATTACCATATGTAAATATAGTTTCCAAGGACCAACATTTCTTCACATTTCTATGGGAGAGGGGCTCTTGGCTAAGTCCTTGTCTGTAGTGGAAGGCTGCTACATAAACACAGGTGAGGCAGGAGGTGCAAAACCTCTCTTTGCAAAGCCAAATGCCATATCCACTAAATAATCAGAGCCAACCCTATTCTTTGATGCACAGGGTTTCCTTCTGTTTTTGGTGGTTTCATAGCTTTCATTAAGGAGAAAACAAGATCTAAAGAACAAGACTCAAGGAATAGAGTTGGATAAACTATTTGCCTGTATGCCACCATATGTTGCATTCCCACAGGTTATTGCTGCCAGAGACTAATCTAGAGAAAAGGAATCAACCTCACTTTTGGTACCATCCTAGCTGTTCCTTGACCTCCTAATCAGGCACAGACAGTAATTATTTGTTGTGGTGACCAGACAACTCATTGGCTGGTCTGATGGTCTTTTAAAATGAAGTTAGTTAATCTTTCCCACTGTCACTCTCTTCTGAAACCTGTTGACAGGGGAATTAGGGAACTGAAAATCTGTGTGTTTACAAAGGATTAGCATTAAAAACCTCCTCTGAGGACTGAAGCATCTTCTGCTTAGTAGAAAGTCTGAGCAGTGTGGGAGCTAGAGACCATCACTCTTCAGTGAGAGAAGAAAACATCTCTGGAGTGCAACCTTACATCTATTTAATCATAAAGTCCTTTAGTACCCTTTGTTCACACTACATGAGACATTGAAAGTCTAGGGCTTGGAGCTCAACTGTCTCATTCCAAGCTTTCCCAGTTGCAAATTAGTTGTGCTTTACTTTCCAAGTTGATTATCCTCACAATGTCGCCTTGGTGCCTGATCCAAGCCCTGCTGACATAAATGGGAACCTTTCCATGGACTTTAATAGTTTTTGGATGAGCCTTAGCTATCTCTGTAGCTATTAAGAGAGGCACAAGTTGTGGAATGAAGTGCAGGTGTTTTTGCTGCTGGGAGGAAGACCTTGTACTGTATTTAATGTTCTTTAATTAATTGAGTCCCGAGGTATAGAGTGGGCTTATGTTCCCAGAAAATGCATTAGGGTAACGCAGCACCTTCCATTTGCAGCAATCCAAATACAATATTAAAGTTTTATGTTTATTGAACAAGCTCCAGGAATCCACGTGCAGGAGCGCTTCACCTTCCAGTGGAATGCAGTTCCTCCCTTGGATTGCAACACAGGAATCACTTCACGAGGACAGGAAAGGAGTGAAGCAAAAGGTATGGAACACCAGTGAAAGCAGCAGGTTCTGGATGTGAGCTGTCAGTAAAGGACCAATGCCATAAACGTGGCCAGAATTTCCCCAGTGTCTTGACCTTGCTGTCGTGTTGGGAGGGCTTTGTGCAGCTGCAGTGCCCTGTGGTCAGTCCAACACATCACACTTCCAACAGCAGAGTATCTTCATGTTACACTGGAAAACTTGGCCCAGGTGCCCACATTTCTGAAGCTAAATAGTCAGGGCCAACCTGGCAGCCTGGGATGTCTTCCCAGTCAATGGAAAGACACAGGTGCTTTCTGAGGAGTGACTCAGTTTGGTTGGGTAAAGTTGCCTGAAGTTGCCTCTTTCTCTTTTCTGACTGGCAGAGAGTCCAGCTGACTGGTCTGAGATGTCATTCAGGTGTGAAAATGGGATTAATCCCACCTTCAGCTAATGAAAGCCTCCCTCAAGCTTCTTTGATGCTGCCAGTTCTGCCAAAGTGAGGCAGAACTGAGTACTCAGGGTATTCATTAAATACTCTTGAAACTTTGAGTGAGACGAGAGGCTTGGCTCTGAAAATCTGTAGAAAAAGAGAAAATCCACAGCCACAAAAGGGGGAACCAATATCTGCATTGTCAAAAATATTTTATGGACTCAGAATAACAGCAGGAGATGATGACCTCAAGTGGCTCAAGGAGTCTGTGGAGAAAGGAGTGGTGTGTACTCCCAGAAGGAGACAAGAGCTAGAACAAGAAGGGTAGGGAAAATGTGGGAAAACCTGGGTAGGAAAAACAGGATGGGGGATGGTTGTGAGATGGCTGAGAAAGCAGCTGGAAAACAGTGCAGACCAAATTGTGCAGGAGGAACTGGGGAACTGGGGGAAGCAGGTGGAGGGCAGCAGAGGGTTTGGGGGCATTTAGCCATGGGCATGGGCAAAACAGGTATTACTGAGATAAACTGCAACAAGGAGAGCTTTTCTGAGGCTGTAAACCTTGGTTAGGAAGAGTTCAGGCCCCCCCCCCCCCCCCCCCAGCATTTCTGCAGATGTTAATGGCTGCTTTGGTGGGGAAGAGCACCCCATAATTTGGGTTGGGCTAAGATCTGTTAGAAGACCAGTTAATCAGATTAGAAATGTATTTCCTTGTACAGAACAATCCAGACACCCGTGCTCAGTGATATTTATTGCAAACTCAGAAAGTCATTAGGTGGCAGAGTTCAGATTTCCAAGTGCATCTTTGGTATATACAAGTCAATATGTTTTTGTTTTTTTTCTTAATTTAACTTCTTGATTGACTTATTATGTACATTGGCACTTTTAAGAGCTTCAAATAAAACACAGTGAGAGTTCAGAACAAATGTAAATGGCCTAAAAGAAAAGGAAAAAAAATCCTATAATCTTTTTTAATGGCTATAAAACGTGGGAAGGATATATCATAAGCTCCCCGCATGGGGTCCTTGTCTGCGTTCAATCCAGTATTGTAATTTAGACATGACTTTTTATTTAATTTCTGACTGAGAAAGGGAAATTAGAAAACAACATTATCTCAGCTGCTCCGTTATAATGAACAATATTTCACAGTGCCAGTATAAGTTACCTTAAGAACTTATTTTATGAGACAAACATTGGCTGAATTCCACAAACAACTGGGTTTTCTGGTATCTTTTGTCTGCTGAAGAACCCAAACTTAAGTAAGGTTTTTAATTGTAAATAAAGCCATCGTTACGGTGACGTGTGTGTTACACGGGTGTAACATGTGGACCTCTGCAGAGATGGAAGTGGTGGTGGAAGGTTCTGGGTTAGAACCAGGGAATTAACTCCTGCAGAAGTGCAAAGCAGAGGTTGCTTTGTGTCATGTTAAATATTGTTTTCTGATTTTTCCTTCTGGAGCTTGTACCCATGTTTTTCTCCAGCGGTGCTTGATGCAGTGGGTACGACAGAGACCCACGGAAACACCTCATGAGCTTGGTTTTTTGAGAAGTGCAGACTGAAAAAAAAAAATTAAAATGCAGGATTCAGCGTTGAAAAAGATGGAGAGAGGCACACAGATAGCCTTGTGTGGCAAGGGGGAGACACAACTGCCTTGAACAGTCTCAGGTCAAGGCCAGAACAAATCTGCTCCTTACAAACTCCTCCAAATATTTCCAAGAACCAGCCCCAGGGTGCCTTGGATGAGGAACTTTTTTGTTTTCAGACAGCGTAAACCAGCCTCCTCTGTTTTTTCACTGCTGTATAAATGTAGACCATTGGTATAGAATACTGACTTTGGTTGTTTTTCCTATGGGGAAATCCCAGATCGGGATTATGCAGCTGAATGTTTATTTAGCTGTAAATAACGCATTCTCCTGTTAATCTCTGTATCTGTTTTATCAATTTTTAAGTCATGGAGATTTATCCAGTTTGTAATTAACCCTTTTGTATGGCAAAAGGCAGGATTGTCTCTTTTCCCCCAGCCACTAAATACATAATGTTCTGATAAATATTTAAGCAGTAATGAGGAACGTAATGCACAGTAATCCATTAGTGCTGCATTCTGGGGGAGCAGCACGGTGCTAAAATGGATGCTGTAAGTGCTAAAATCCCCAGATTGAGCAGAAGGACTGCTGACCACTGTGGGATTTGGCTTTGAACTATGCTACAGGTTGGAAAAACCCATTTGAATGTGCAGACACGCTTTCTTTGCCTGCCAAGAGAAGCTTCCTCAAAACAAAAACCCACAAACAACCTCCAAACCTCTCAAACAATAAAAACAAAACCAGCTATCTCTGTGAATGGTGCAGCCAAATATTTTCTAGACAGAAGGCCACCAAAAGCCAAGGGTGTGAAATCAGAGCCTAGGCCAGTGGTGAGATACAGAAGGTGTTAGAGGTATGAGCACAACTTGTGATCATAACATGACCACAGCTGGTTCCACTAACATCTAAAACCAGGCTGGAGGGGGGTCTATGAGAACTTTATCTCTTTGAGCAGCCTTTTCTTCTCTTTCCCCCTTTTTTTTCTTTCCTTACTCAGTAGGTCTCACTGTCAAATTACAATTATATCTATGGTAGTTGCTTTTCACAGCAGGGTCTTGATTCTTGATTCCCAAGGGGAGAGAAAGGTGAGATTGGGTAGCAGGACCTTTGTGCTCCTGGCAGCCACTGCAGCTGAGATTTGTGCTCACTTCCAAGCAGAATCCCAGCAATATTCTCTTCACTCATCTGCTGTGTGCACTGAGCAATGGCTAGTGGCTCTGAAGAGATGTTCTGCTGGGGCACACGGCAGAGCAGGAGGGGGACTTGTTGTCTTAGCAGAAACTGTTGGGAGTTGGTAGAAACCAGCAATGTTTCCTTGAGGTCATGGAAAAGGAAGTTTTCAGGACTATCTGTGAATTTGCACCTGGACCAATAAACATTTTTTTTAATTGTTATTCATTTTACACCTCAATAAAGCTTAATTATAAGTAAGCAGTAAGAAAAGCAGGAGACATGTTTCAATAATATTGCACTTCTCTGAATCATTCCTGTGGGGCTCCAGCAATTTTGTTACCATGAAGCAAAATAAAACAAATTAAGAAAACTATTCAAAATTCATTTAAAAACATCATCCAAGGAGCATCATAATAAAAGCACAATAAGAGAGACAAGCTCACTTGGCTAATTTCCTTCATGTGCTGTGCATGTTTATAGTGTGTCTCTTAGTATGTTTTAATTAGCATCACAATCATCAACTGGTAACTAACAGCATGTATGGTTCAGGTTGGGAGATGGAGGGCACCCCTTTGGAGCAGAGGAGGGGCTGAGGGTTTTATATTTTCTCTGTGGGTCAGCAGAGCCTGCTGGCAAAGCAGAGCTGCAAAGCCCTAAGTCTTGGCCAGAGAGAATGCACTTGAGGAAAGGAACAAATTCTGGACACTGGACCTTCCATCCCTTGGGGCTTCCCGTGCTTGGTCCCAGCTTTCACCCTTCTGGTCAAGGCAGGACTCACGGGGCAGACGACTGTATTATCACATTGCTTACAGCCAGCCTGAAAAACACTTTATTTTTTTTTTTCTTGTGGGTGTAGCATCCTATTTGTGAATTTAGTCTCCTCTTGGATGCATCATAAAGAATCTTCCCTGTCCTTGTTCTCACTACAGGAAGCAGCTTGCTCAGTTTGCCTTTGGTGTGCACTCCCTTTACTGAAGCTCGGCTTGGAGCATTTTATTCTGAGAATTATTGTGCCTCTTTCTGCTTTTGTTTTATTTTAATTTAATTTAATTTTATTTTAAGTGATGCTTCTACCTCCATCTGAGCCCCAGTTGGTGGTGTGGGAACCATGTCAGGTACCTGAGGTTGAACGCAGTGACCTCTTCAAGACCAGGTTGGACAGGGCTTGGAGCAGCCTGGGATAGTGGAAGGTGTCCTGCCCATGGCAGGGGGTGGAATAAGATGAGGTTTAAGGTCCTTTTCAATCCAAACTTTTCTAGGATTCTATGATTCTGTGACATGCACTCACCCAGAGTTGAGGTTAACTTTTCTTGACATCTTCCAGAACAAAGCTGACCTGCTTCTCCTGATTCTGGGGTGGATTATTTCAGGAATTCTGTCCAGCTGTGAGCTAGAAACTGCCTCCAAAAGGGATGAAGAAGATGCAGCCACCATGGAAAAATCCTGCTTAGTGACCTTGAAAGGTTTTAGGACGCCATTCACTCCGTATTTGGGCACTATTCTCATATCTGGAAAAGCATCACTTCACCAGGCCACCTGCACAAAAGCACGCTGAAGTGTTTCTTCCTTGACAGGAATCCCATTTAATAGGATTTTCCTCTCCTGACCTGTTCAGGTACTGTCTCTGGAGTAGTCGACATTGCTGTGCAACAGTGTCTTGCAGTGAGCCCGTTGGTCTTGTGATGTGCACTCTGAAATGATGGTCTTTGCCTCTGGGAAAAGCAGGTTAGTAGAGAGGAGGAAAAGGTTTGGCCATATTTTCCTCTGAGAATACTTTTGTCTGAATGTTTGGCCCAGCCACTTTCTGTTATTATTGAGGTATCTTGTCTAATTCACTTTTTTTGCCTTAAAAAAGTCACTTCCCCTTAAGAATATGTTCTGAACTGCTGCACTTTAGCAGTGTGATAGTTCATAACAGAATCGAGAGGAGCATGAATTATTGTCAGAGCTACATTAGTAATGTGTAATCTGCAGCATTGGTTAATTTGTTTTGATATTAAAGTTTTAATAGGAAATATAATTTGATTGCATTTTAAAAATAAAAACTGATTTTCTGTATTACAGAAAAATATTATGAATAATAAGCAAAAAAGGGGCTAATATAACTAGACATTTCTATTAACAAAATGAATATGTTTCATACGCACTCTGTGTACTAATTCAAGTCTTCAGATGCCAGTTTGAGCTGATTTAACATAAACTACAGCCTTGTTTCTTTGATCTGCATTTTGCAACATTGCTAGCATTAACTTGGGGATGGGACCAAAGTTTTTCAGATTCAGCTCCTTGTATATCAGGTATTGGCAGTCAATTATTAACAGCATTAGCACCTTGTGCTGCACCCTCAATGCACCAGCTGGGTTTGCCCTGTATTTAGAGATGTTTTCCAGTTGGGTTAGAATAACTAAAGAACCAAACTGTGGCAACAATGAGCTCTCAACCCCTTAAATGAGTGTGGGTGGCTCCTGCTGGTGGCAGCGTGCCAATGGGTGTGTTATTAGGATTATGGTAGGGGAATGGTAGATCAGCAAAGGTACAACCCTAAGTGTGACAAGTGCTCTGGCATGAAGTGAAAACTCTAAGAACAACCACAACTGGGTCAAATGAACCATAGAAATGTTTAGTCTGGAAAAGCACTGTAAGATCAGTGAGTCCAACCATTTGCCCAGCACTGCCAAGGCCAACACTATTCCATGTCCCCAAGTTCCACATCCACACAGCTTTTAAACTCCTACAGGACTTCAACACGGCCCTGGAAAGCTGTGCCAGGGCTGGGCAGCCCTTTCCATGAAGGAATTTTCCCCAATATCACAATTTAAACCTCCCCATGCCCAGCCTGAGGCTGTTCCCTCTCCTCCTGTCCCTGTTCCCTGGAGCACAGCCCGATCCCCCCGGCTGTCCCCTCCTGTCAGGAGCTGTGCAGAGCCACAAGGGCCCCCCTGAGCCTCCTTTGCTCCAGGCTCAGCCCCTTCCCAGCTCCCTCAGCCTCTCCTGGGGCTCCAGCCCCTTCCCAGCCCCGTTCCCTGCCCTGGACACGCTCCAGCCCCTCAGGGTCTCTCTTGTCCTGAGGGCCCAGAGCTGTCCCCAGCACTGGAGGTCTGGCTTCCAACAAAAGGTTCAATTTATTCTTTTTTCAGCAATGCTCTCCCATGGGGCCTGGGGAAGAGGCTAAGGATGAAGTGGGCATCCTTTGACTGGTGCCTTCCAGCCTCTAATCACTGCCCAAGCTTCAGTGTTTTCCATATTTAGCAACTTCCAGTGTATTTCTCTACCATGCTAGAGCTGAGGCTCCAGAGGGCAAACTGTTGCTGTGGTGTTTTTTCACCTTTAATAAGCTGCTTTGCCCCCTCGTAGCTCTGTCCTTACGCTGTGTGACCTTGTTTACAGTGGTTAAAGACCTCAGGGCACTGTTATTAAAGAATGTGAGCTTAGAGTAATGGAAGGGTAAAAGCTGTCCCATAGCGAGCAGCTGGAGGTACATGATCTATTCAGCTTATCAGAAAGATATAGAGGAGAACTGATGAGAGAGTGTATTTCCTTCCTGGATCCTTCAGTGGGTACCAAAGGACTCCTTAGTCAGGTGGGAAAAGACGTTAACAAGAGCCGAGCTCTGGAGTCTAAAGCTGTAAGATGTCAAATTGGAAACAAAACACATTTTTCTCAGTGAGGATAGTTAAGCATAGATAATAATCATCAGGGGGAAAAGAAGATTTCTGCCTTCCTGATGACTTTAAAAAAAAAGTTTGTCTTCCTTAAAAAAAAACCTTTGAGTCAAGCACATGATTTGAAACCAGACACGTTTGAATGGCTGACATGGAAAGGCAGGATATTTTTTTATACTAGATATCCAAAAGACCTTTCAGATTTCAGAAAAGTCAGCACTATGCAGGAGCATTGCATCCAGGATCTTTGCCTAGATAATCATATTTCACCCACCTTGATAGTTCTCCTGCTTCATTTACATTTCAGCTGCACCCTGGCCTTGACTGGAGACAGATCCCAGTTTAGGATGGATCTTGTTATTGGTCACAGCTTTCCTGGTTCTGGTTGAAACAAGGAGATGCATTGCTGTTTCCAGTTAACTGCTCACTGGGTTTCATTCTAGAGCTAGCACTGGGTGATGTTTGTGGGATTCATCATCTTTGGAAGGGAGGCAAGGTGATAATTTTTAGTGCAGGAAAGGGAGAAGATTATTAGTGGACCAGACAAAGAATGCACATCTGAAGAAAGTTCTGTACCTTCAGTATTTTTTATTATTGTTATTAATGGGGTCACTATTAATAACCAGCAACAGTGTAAGGCCTCTCATGTCATTAGCAGCAGATATTTGATACTTGATACTACAAGGAAAGGAAAAATTTCGTTAGAGTGACTTGAAGCCCTTGATCAACAAATTCAGAAGTTTTTCAAGTCAGTATTTATTCTCAGCTTCAGCTCTTTCCTTCTGCTCTGTTTCTTGACTGTAAAAATTTCCAACAGACACGGACCTGTTCCTACATCTCTGTTAATACCTTTCAGTATCTACATAACTTTGAACACACAGTTGCCAGAATGAGGAATAAAGAGATTCACCTTTGACAGGGGATCTTATTTAGCCTGAGAAGTCAACTCCAATGGAAGAACTGGGAATAATTAACTCCTTATTCAGGTGTCTTTGGTAAGAACTTCATTTTGTCTGAATGAATTCTAGCCTTTAATTACTTACCTTGTACTCCCACCCTTCCTTGTCACTACTGAAAAGAAGAAAAATGTTTTTGTCCCCCTCTAAAATGAATGTTGTCTTTGTTTTAGACAATCATGGTGAATTGCCGTGTCTGAATATTACTTTTTTCCTGACATTTTTTTTTCCTTTGTGGCTTGGCACAGATCATCTTCCAGTTCTCCCTTACAAGGAGAAAAGGGTTTGGCACCTCTGCTCATCCTGGATAAAGGAGCTCATAAAGGGGCTCTAGCACTGGGGAATGGACAGCTGGGGGAGGGGAATGGATATTTTATTAAGCAGCTTAATTCCTGTATTGATAGTTAGAATTTCTATACCTAACAGATATCCTTTAAATTTTGTGAAGTGTGAGACTAATCCTGTCAAAAAAGCAATAAATATGAGCGTATAAATTTAACGGAGAAGAAAGAATTATATCTTTGTTTATCCTCGTGGTATAGAAATAAATGGATCCTGTGCAACAATCCTGCATAAAGCATGAAAGGAATCTCAAGCCCATGAGATTTCTCCAGAGGAGTCAATGAGAATGGGTTGTGCTTGGTGGCAATCTGATTACTTTGTCTCTGATAAGGACATGGAGAAGGCAAGAATGGACAGGTTAGGGGTTGGGATGAGTTTTCCTTATCACAGATGTCTGAGATGTCTTGAAAGAGGCAGTTGATGGGGAATATTACAGAGGTATGTGCATTTCTGAGAGGCATGAGGAACAGAAATAGGAAATAGCTATTGACTATTTATCTTCTCAGAAGAGCCTGTGCATTCACCAGGAACAGGCAGCAATGAATTAGGGGTGGATTCTCACATCTCTCCACCAGCCTTGGGCAAGTGGAGAGCAGCCTATGCCTGGCATGCTTTTCCCAGCCCTTTGGACTGTCCTGATGCACAGTGATGGACCATTATTATAACAAAAATTAAAACTAACAGCAGCACCCCACCACCTTCCTTCACCAGGGCCATTTCATGCAATTCATCCATTATTGCACCTTTTTCTTTTGCCTTTTTTTCTTATTAATGTCTTCCTTTTCACCACCTGTGAATTAAAGATCACCTATTTCTTCTCTAACTGCCGGATTTTTAAGCTCTGTTTTATATGTCTGAAAACCATGTTGTGTTTCTCCTTTTATGTACACCAACCTTGCAATAAAGTTTGTGACACCAGAGCTCACAGTGCCTTTATCTCCAGCTATATCAGCTCCGTGGCTGTAAAATCTCCATTAGCTTTCCTTTCCACTCTCTCAGCTCTGCTGAACCACCCACTTGTCCAAAGGAAAATAAAAAGCAGTTTTTTCTTTTGAGTAGTCCTAAGCTGGGGAGAGCAGGAGACGGAGTACCTGAGCTCAGACTGGAGAAGAGAAGGCTCCAGGGACACCTCAGAGCCCCTGCCAGGGCCTCCAGGGGCTCCAGCAGAGCTGCCCAGGGACTGGGGACAAGGCCTGCAGGGACAGCACCCAGGCAATGGCTCCCACTGCCAGAGGGCAGGCACAGATTTTGGGCTCTTGGCAATTAGGAATTGCTGGCTGGGAGGGTGGGCAGGCCCTGGCCCAGGGTGCCCAGAGCAGCTGTGGCTGCCCCTGGATCCCTGGGAGTGTCCCAGGACTGGCTGGATGGGGCTTGGAGCAGCCTGGGACAGTGGAAGGTGTCCCTGCACATGGCAGGGGTGGAATAGATGAGCTTTAATGTCCTTTCCAACCCCAATTCTATGATTCAGCTCCTGGTACTGCCACAGAACTGCTTTTACAGCAATGCCACTTTTTCAGAAGTGGCCAGAAACACTGTCCTTTTCAAATTATGTTTGTCTTCTTTAATTTGATTGACTTTTTCCCAGTGGGGACCCAGCACAGCCTTGTTTTCACTCACAGCTGCTGGACACCACTGGCATATTTTGTTTTAGGGCTTTGTTCCAGCCAAATAGAAGAACTGCCTTTCATTTCACAGCCTGTACCTATAATTTTCAGAGTTATTTTCAAGGGTATTTTGGAGTATATCACACCTAAAAAGGAAGGGGAGATGAGGCAGGACCTTTGGGGCACTTTGCTCTACCTCAGCTTTCCCCACATCACCTGGATTTGTTTTTGTCCTTCCAAGTGATGTTCCATAGACCAGGCGGTAGTTTCCTTCATGATTTATGGTGAGGGCGAAATAAAGGGAGAAAGGTGCTGTAGTAGTATTTTCTTATCCAAATACAATAAAAATAACATGGCAAAATTATTCAGAAGAGATATGAAAAATTGAAAAAAAAAACCATGGCAATGGTCTCTGGTGAATTGCTGATGTGTTTGGCTGAGAGAAATGGAGTGAGGAGGAAAAAGTGATAAATCTGATAATACCTGGGGTGTCCTCAGAACACAGCCTGGCAGCAGAACTCATGGCAGCAATAGTTCAGAAGTACCTAAAGGTAATCTGCACTTGGCATCATGGCTTATTTGTCACATTTTATAATAGTGCCTGCTTGAGTTTATCGCTGCCTGCTCATGCATTTTAACCACACCAAGGTGTTATGTACAAGCCATGGGGATATTCCTGAAGGACAGAGGCCCAAATTCTTCCCTGTCACTCTGAGTTTTGTAAATCATCCATTAGCTTGCAGTCTGGGCTAAACTGATTTTCCTCCAACAAACTGTGTCAAGCCAACCTGAGGTCTCTGCACCTCTGGTTTGAGCTCCCTGGTGATGCTTCAGGAAGTCATTCTGATTTACCTGTGTGGACAGATTGAAAAGATTAATTTGGATCTACAGACTGAATTCAAGCACACACTGGGGTAAAAGAACTGAGTTTGAAAGAACTCCACTTTTCATGAGCTAGACCAGACCCCAGGCCTGCTCAGACCACGACCATGACGAAGTGTGGGTTGGAAGCTGAATGCCTGAATTACTGAGTTTGATCTCATCCCTGTTGTGGGCTGTTCAGCAGTGCCATGCAGAGCTTGAAGGATTAAATTGCAGATATGAGCTGTGTTCATGTACATTTGTACTGTGTCAGCTTCAAGCTGAGCTGCAAATTCAGTGGAAGGAAAATAATTCAGTGTGAGACTCCAGCTAGGCTGCTGGGTTTCTCCAGTCAAACTAAAGGGTTTCCCTCACTGCAGATAAAAACCTCTAGGTACCAACAAGTTCCATGGGAAACTACATGAGAAATAAATAGGTGTAGGTAGGCTGAGCTGTAGTGAGAGACAAGTCTATGCAGAAACTCTGGACCAAAGATTAGAGAGTGCCTTCTGCAAGAATCTATAGTTCCTCCCAAAGAGGCTGCCCGACATCCAAGCAGGAAAAGCTGCTGCCTCCTAACTCAGGCAGGACAACCAGAGCATGAAAGGTGCTGCAGAAGGAAAATGTACCTCAGCTCTCTTCAAAGCAGGTTGCAAATTGAGATCTGGAGCAGAAGCCTGTCACAGGGCTCAGCGCACACTGTGTGACTGCCAGCATCTCCCTTCACACTGTATCACAGCCCTTAGAGGATTATTTCACATTTAGGTCCTCCTGAGGAAAAGACTGTGACAATGCTTCAGCAAAAAAAAATTTTATTTTTTCCCAAACCACACAATTTTTGCAAGGGTAAGCATTTTACAGCACTCAGCTCCCTGAAAGGTGAGAAAGAACACACAGCAGTAAGCTCACATAGATCATCTTGGTACAATTTCAGCTCGGGGCTTTTTTCCTTTAGTATCTCTCTCACAGGTCCTCCTTCTCTGTGGCATCCCTTAGTAGAATTCACAGCATATTTACATCTCTCATGAGATGAAATTACACAGTAGATGATCCCTCTCCTTTGTTCCTCCTGCAGGAATCACTCTGAAATTCCCTGGCCTGTGTTTTAATGGAGGTCAGAGCAGAGCAAAATATCCCCTCCTGGCCTTAAAATCCATGAATAATATTTTCCCTTGGAGACTCCAGTGAGGGTACAGTGGGAAGAGCCTCAGTCACACCTGGGTTATGGACTTGGGCTGGATGTAGGTTGGATAAAACCATCACATGCAGATGGATGGATTTGATGCATGTCCCTCTGTCCATCTGCACCTCCATCCCAGCCCCACGGGGCAGTAGCATTGTGGTATCACAGCAGTAAAGCCACTGTGAGCTGGGATGGCATCTCACACGTTTGCTCTTGCTCACTGATTTAGTATTCAGAATTTAGAATTTATTGAGGATTCTTCCTTTGTCACATCATCTATCAGAGACAGACACCACCGAGATGGAAGGGGGAAAAAAAATTAAAAACCTGTTTATTGCTCAACTTGCTCTAGGCATGTTTTAGTTTATTGTTCAGCTTGGTTCATTTCAGTGTTTCAATTTGAACGGTTCACTTAGTTGCTGTGGCTAAAAAAAAATAAATTAAGAAAACCATAAGAAAACCTATTTAAAAAAAAAAAAAAAGAAGAAGAAGAAGAAGAGGCAGCAGCAAAAGTTGAGATTTGTAGGGCCCCTCAGCACCTCCCAATGTCAGAGGTGTCAGTGGATAATTTAAGGGCACAATCCCACGTCGCCAGAAGAGACGTGCTCCCAATTCCCCATTCCGCACGTGTTCGCCCACGGAGCTGCTGCTGGCACCCCTGGGAGGAGAGACCCGCATTGCAGATGCCCTGCCCAGCCCCACGGGGCTCTCTGCTCCATGCCTGCCACGCTGCTCTGCACGGAGCCCTTCGCTAGGATGCGCCGGAACCCGCTCGCTGTTCCAGGCGCTCAGAAGGGAAATCCAGGAATTCCTGGATTTACACCAGCGTGAGTGGGGCTGGTGCCCACAAGGACTAAAAGGTGGTCACGTCTCTTGTGGTCACCCAACAGCAGAGCTGATCCTGGCCCCACAGATTCTGGGAATCATCATCGTGGGCTACCTGTCCCCAAATGCAGCGGGCTCCTATTTCAGTGGCTCTGTTGATCCTCCAGACCTCGCCTCAGATGTCTCTGCCTCCAGTGGGGTAGGGGCTTTCCAAAGAAAACAGGACCCAGCTTCTCCACACAGCTGCTTTTAGCATTTGAAGAAACCTTCTCCAGCAGCAAGTGCAGTAATCTCAATGGGAGATAAGTCAATTACAGCAAATTGAGCTATTTAATTTCTGGCTGCAAATGGCTTTCAGTTACACAAGTAGACACATTAATCTAATAACTAATGATCATATATTTTACTAATCATACAACGCTGCGTGAGGTATTATATCTAATTATATTTAAGATTAAGACATCTTTATATGTGTATTTTTGCTGGTTGCCAGGCTGGTGCAGATGGATGAAAACAGAAAAAGAAAGCAGGAATATTTCCAACCCCCACCCTGCAAGAAACAGGGCATTCCTTTAAAAGATGGAGAGATACAATTCAGAGAGGATTGGCTGACGTTGCCTTCAGGATAGAATAGAAAAGAATGGGAAAGAAAAACCGCAATAAAATATTCTATGATATTGTCTTTTTTCTTTGGAAGCAAGGGTTCAATCCAGAGATTTGATGCTAGTGGCTTGGGAGCAAAAAACCAGAATTGTTCAGATGGGAAAAGCCCTCTCAGATCGTCAATTCCAAACACTCCCCAGCAATGCCAAAGCCACCACTGCCCCACTGTCCCCAGGGGCCGCATCCACATGGCTTTTAATTCCCTCCAGGAGCTGGGACACTATCAATACCCTGGACATTGTGCCAGGCTGGGTAACACTTTTGCTGAAGACATTTTCCCTAATGTCTAACCAAAACCTCCCCTGGAGCTACCTGAGGCCGTTTCCTCTTGTCCTGTCCCTTCTTACCAGGGAGAAGAGACCGACCCTAAATTAATTTAAATCAAACAGCTCACATGGTTCTCACCCTTCTAATCTGGCCCTGGAGCCTCCAGGCCTGCAGTGTTGATGAGAGACAGCCAAGAGATGTTCCCCCAAGGCTGTACTGGCAGCAAACCCCACCGCCTCCAGCTCCTGGGCTTTTCAAAGAGCTCATTTGGAGACACTCCTGCTGCAGATCAACCACAAGAACACTCAATGCAACCCAGAAATGCAACTGCAGTGCCCAAGATCCTCTCAAGGACCTTAGAAACATAGAATACCAGGATTGTTAGGGCTGGAAAACATCCCTAAAATTGGTCTGCTGCCCACAGCACTGGCTGGGTGCTTCCCAGTACCTCATTCACCTGGGGTGAATTTCCTGTGTCTGGTGCTCCCAGAATGGAGCAAAAGCACATGGCCACAGGAAAGTCCTGTATGATCCTTTTCCCCCCAAGTAATGTCCTCCTCCAGGATGGTATAGCTCTTTTCTGTGTCATCCAAAGAGCAAAGGCTGACACTAGCAAGGAGCTGTATACTTATGCTGCGTTCTTTCCTTTTGCAGGCTCAAGGAAGCTCCCAAGAATCCAAGGGATATTTATTAAAATAAGTACTTGAAACAGGGTCTCCAATGCAAACTCTGAAAGCTTTTCCTGACGAACATTACTCTGTGCTAAGATCACTCCCTGATCAGCCTGGGCTGTTGGTCAATATGGTGATGCAGTTATGCAATCACTGATTATTCTCTTTGGTAAATACTTTTATTTATGCGGGTATTTTTTGCATCAGTCTAGTGGCAATCCATCATATGTGAAGGCCTCATGGCAGCTGCTGTTGAAATCAATATGTGTTAGGATGCCAGAAAACTGAGCTCATTTTTCTTCTCTTTGACATCGTAACTAAAGATCATAAAAAGAGATAATGATAATGACGCAAGGCAATGATTAGAGGTACTCTGCTAAAGGAAAGGATGGAATCAAGCAAGCAAGGAAAGAAAGGCTGGTAAAATAACAGAAAAAGGACCTTTCTCTTTCCCAAGGGAAAAGCTGAGTTACATGCAAGGGAGGCATGTGTGGAAATCTCAATTAATAACCCTGTACCCTTGCCCTCTCCCTCTCATGCAGATCCCTTGCATTACCGCATCTCTGCAGCCAGCACTGCCAAAGCCAGGGCCTGGGTCTTCAAGCCCCATTCTGGGCAAACAGCTCTCCAAATTCAGAGAGTCCAATGAAACACCGATTTATCAGGAGGAAAAATCCCCTCCCTGCTTACCAGTGGTTGTTCTGGAGCGAGATCAGCTTCCAGGTCTTACAAAGCTGTGGCACAGCCCAGGTTCTGTGACACAGGGCTGGGTCTTGGTGCCATAATCAGCTGTGACTTGCCCTGCAGTGCGTTTGCATGGGAAAACGACACTCTTCACTCAAGCAGAGGGGCCAACCAACCTGTGATATAATATATGTAATATACACAATATATAACATGATGAACATAACTTAGTATAGTGCAGCTTGCATATGTAATCCCCCCAAAATATCCCTATGGCATACAAGCCATGACAGACATGCATCTCTACATATTTCACTCAAGGAATCCTGGAATTGTTTGGGAAGGGAGGCACCTTTAAAGACCGTCTAGTTCCACCCCCAGGGACACCTTCAATAAGGCAGGTTGCTCCAAGCTCCATCCAGCCTGGCCTTGGACACTTCCAGGGGTGAGGCAGCCACAGCTTCTCTGGGCAACCTGTGCCAGTGCCTCACCACCCTCACAGCCAGGAATTTCTTCCCAAGATCCCATCTAACCCTCTCCCCTGGCAGTGGGAAGCCATTCCCCTTTGTTTTGTTAGTACATACCCTGGTAAAACACACACATGCGCTCACATATGTTCTGTATGTTCTACATCTAAGGAACAAATTAGCATAAGCACATGAGGACGTTTACATACACCATCTTTCACACATAAGAATCATCTCTCATTCATAAGTATTTTTTCATACATAATCTTATTTTATTTTGTCTGAATATAGAGCATATATTTGCACATGTATGAAATCTTATTTTATTTTGTCTGAATATAGAGCGCATGAGTATATTTGCACATTTCTGAAGTACACCACGAACCTTCAGCACAAGGTAAAATCCGAATCAAGCCAAAAAATTTGTGCATTTGTTACATAGCATGTATGGAAATGAGACACATGCACAACCCAGCCACTGAAATCCCGGCATCAAGTGCAAGGCAAGTCCCAAAAGCTCAAGATCCTTTACAGCATCAACACAGCAGCCCCAAGCCCCCAGATCCACAGCCAGAAAATCAAGCTCAGTGTCAGTACGAGCACGCTCCTCCTGCTCTGATTGCCTCCCTGCAAGCAGAACCCCATCCTGGGAGGCAGGAGCCGTGTTCAGATGTCAGAGGGAGACTGATCCCCCCTGTGCCGGCGCCTTGGGCAGGTGCTCTTTGTCGTTCAGTTCCACTAATCACACCGCAGCTCTGACATCCCTCCCAATATTTAACTTTCCTGGGACCTCTGGTAGTTTATTAACATTTTCAGGCTACAGGTACTGGTGTTTTCTGCCTTCAATTACGAGGCCACTTTTAGCTGCAGGAAAATTCCCTGCCCCAGGCGAAGCGTTGGCTGCAGTGATAGGAATAATCATTTGTGGGTGATATTTCAGCAATGCGCAGGGGAAAGTGGAGGACGATCTGTGACAAACAAAATGGATAGTATCAAAAATCAATTCCACTCCTGCTATAGGAATGAGCAATGGGAAGGAAAAAAGAGGCAATTCAACAGCTTTTACAGGGGGGGAGGACTCGAAGGGAAGAAAGGGTTCTGCTTAGAAGAAATACTCACTTTGCTGTGGAACAATAAAATGTGCTGCTTGAAAAATTTTAAGTTTCGACATGAATTTAGATGTGTCA
This sequence comes from Molothrus ater, assembly GCF_012460135.2. Lineage (NCBI taxonomy): Eukaryota > Metazoa > Chordata > Aves > Passeriformes > Icteridae > Molothrus > Molothrus ater. Next base: position 2,119,030 of record NC_050511.2, on the reverse strand, counting down.
ATGAATACTTCCATTGGGTTTGGTGCTGGGAAACCCAGTCAGTGCCAGATCTCAGGCCCAAGCCAGCTTCCTTGACCTCAGCCAGATTCTACCCCAAGACAGCAGATCCCTGTTCTTGTCTGTGCACATGTGATGTGTGCACACAAAAGTTTTCATGTGTGTAAAGTGTGTACAGATGTACACCTGTGAATTTTTTCCCCTTAGAACTATGGTACCTAGGTAGAAGAGGATCTGTGATTTATTTAAATTCTTCTAGGTCTTCAAGAAAGTCTTCACTTAAAGACCTGGTCAAAGGAGCACAGCAGTGACCTCACACCTATCAAAAGTGAACGAGGATTTTTTGTTGAGATATCTGATTTGGCTTAAAAAGCAGTTGACTTATGCAGACATGGATGAGACTGGGTTTTCAGGGTTAAAACTCTCACTAAGTTATTTGTAAAACCTTAAGGGTTGACCCTGAAAAAATAACTTTGTGATGGGCCAACATGTTGATTATGGGTTTGGACCACTCATGACAAGAGAGACGCTGAGGGGCTGGAGCGTGTCCAGGGCAGGGAACGGAGCTGGGAAGGGGCTGGAGCCCCAGGAGAGGCTGAGGGAGCTGGGAAGGGGCTGAGCCTGGAGCAAAGGAGGCTCAGGGGGGCCCTTGTGGCTCTGCACAGCTCCTGACAGGAGGGGACAGCCGGGGGGGTCGGGCTGTGCTCCCAGGGAACAGGGACAGGAGCAGAGGGAACGGCCTCAAGTTGCACCAGAACAGGTTTAAATTTAAAATTTAAATTTTTTAATTGAGAAAATTTATTTACTGAAAGGGTGGTCCAGCCCTGGCACAGCTTTCCAGGGCAGTGGTAGAGTCCCCATCCCTGTAGGGATTTCAAAGCCATGTGGATGTGGCCCCTGGGGACACGGGATAGCAGTGACCTTGGCAGTGCTGGGGGAATGGTTGGATTTGATGATTTTAAAGCACTCTTCCAGCCTAAATGAGTCTGTATTTCATTATTGCTGCAGAGTCTATCCGAAGGCACAGGAATGTGAAAGAAAACACACATCATTTTCACTACTGGCAAATCAGAAAATTTGCTCTGTGAATTATGGCCCTAGTGCCTCCCAAAATGCCCACAATGACCAGAACCATCTTGCTTTGTTCAGGAGGTCCTTTCAGATATTCACAGCTCTGATAATTAGAAAGCTTCTTGTAATTTCCAGCCTAAATTTATTCATGGCTAGTTTAGATCCATTTGCACTTCAATAGCCCACTCCCAGAGGAAGGAGGAGGTTGCAGGGCTGTATGTGGAGGTGATAGGTTTGACCCAGAGAGGAACCTGGTTCCTGCAGCCTCTGTCAAAGTCCCTGGCGACTGGATTGAGCAATGGTCATTTGAAGTCTACGAGTGGGGCTGAAATATTAAGGATATTAAGCCTGCAGGTGGGGAATTCAGAGATGCTCATCACTTCTTATTATAAATTAAATATTTAGTGGTGCCAAAATGGTATTTAATTTGAGCTAAGAAAGTGTCCCTTTCTTTCTCTCAATGACTTTCATTTTTGATAAAGCTGGAAGACAGGAAAATAAAATACCTTAGTTTATTTTTCCTTGACTGATGTTTTTTTTTAAATTGTAACTTTCAACACTCCCTACTTTGCTGAGACAAGAGGATGAGAAATGCTGACCAGCCAGTTTGAATTTCAGCCAGTTATTAGAAACATGTATTAAGCTTAGATTTTAAAAGCTGATTTTCAAATGTTTTCCCTTTTTTCCCAAACACGTCCCTGGAAGAAAATTGTGGCACAGTACACCTTGAAAACCAACCTGAGCACCCTGTCCTCTATAGATGGTAGGGAAATATGATCTTGCCTGAGCACATGTAGAAAGAGAGAGAGAGGGGGTCCATGCAGGGTCTATACTTGGTATGGACAGAAATAAATTGCCTCTTGAAGTGCCAAGCAGACTGAAGTGTATCTGTCCTCCCTTAAAGAAATAGAACCTTTAAAAGTGGACGGGAAGTGGAAATTTAAATAACACTCTTTCTTACTCAGGGCTTTTTCTAGTCCTTGGAAAAACCCTCTCTGGAAACAGTCATCCTTTTCACTCCTTCTGGTAGGTGTGGAAAGAGGAGTGCAGGGTGGGGGAGCCTTGGGTGGGTCATCCAGGTGCCTGCTGCACGTTCTGGTTGGGGCAGGATGGGGCCCTGCAGCATCTGCCCCCTCACATTGCTCCACAGTCACACAATGTCACTCTGGACTCCCTCTGCTTTTATCACCCTCCCCGCAATTCTCCAGCCTAGAAAATCATAAAATCACTGAATGGTTTGGGTTGGGAGGGTCCTAAAAATGATCCCGTCCCATCCCCTGACATAGGCAGGAATGCCTTCCACTAGCTCAGGTTGCTACAAGCCACATCCAGCCTGGCCTTGGACACTTCCAGGGATCCAGGGGCAGCCACAAATTCTCTGGGAAACCTGTGCCAGGGCTTCACCACCCTCACAGTCGAGATTTTGTCCTAACATCCAATCTAAACCTAATCTCTTTCAGTTTAAAGCCACTCCCCATTGTTCTGACACTACACACCGTTGTCCAAAGCATCTCCCCACACTGCTCCAGCATCCCTTCCTGCTTTTCTAGCCCACTCTCTGAGATGCTGCTTCCCTCTGGGACCATGCGAGGTCACCCAGGGTGATGGGACACAGAGCCCTGGTGGAGGTCACCAGTGAGGGCTTGGTGTGCCAGAGCCCAGCCCTGCACATGGATCTCATCAGCCAAAAAGGGCCACCCTGCAGAGCCACCACGAGCCACACCTGACCTGCTGCCACGTGAAATTCATAGGTGTTTAAACAAATACAGCACACATAAACACTGCAGAGGTTTTTTAAATAAGAACCCATTGCTGTTAACACCCAAATTCCATTAATGATTTGAATATAATTAGTGCCTTTCCAGGTCATGAAGAGGGGTTGATCACCTTCACCCACTTTTGGTTTTATTTACAGCCTTCCCCTTTGTCATCTTGACACTTGCCACATGAAAGTTGGGGAAGTCTGGGGAGGGAGGGCTGAAAGGAAGCAATATCTGATCATGTAAACAATTAGACCTTTATCCATCCTGCCCAAAGAGGTCCTTTATCTGATGACAACCTCTGCAGAACGGAAGAGGAATAGGTACCTCCCTTTGGGACCATCCTAACTATTCAATCAATTCTCCTCAATTACTAACAAATCTAAATGTGATTTATCTGCCCAGGAATCATTCCAATATCAGGCAAGGATCTATCAATAAAACCCCCAAAGGCAATCTTTTTTTCAGAGCTGTCAATAGAACCTCTGAAGCACAAAGAGAGGGAGCCGACAATTGAGATATTTTGCTTTTTTTTTCTTCTTTTTTTTTTTTTTTGAGCACTTAATTAAGTCGACAAGAAGCTGTCAAGGATAATTTTCAAAGCACACGGCCTCAGCATCTGACATTTGATAATATTACACTCCATGTTGATTGAAATTGATTTTTTTCTCCTCCTTTTTTTTCCTTTTTTTTTTTTTTTTGGTTTTGTTTTGTTGGTGGTGGAAGGCTGCAAAAAAAGGGGGCATTTGACAACTTTCTTGCCCATAGATCCAAGGACAGCAGGCCAGTTTGTTAAGGTCAGTCATGACAAACAGTATGATGGGTTTTTAAAACCAGCTGAGTTTAACAATAGTAGGGCACGGGTGTGTTATTTCAGTGTCAATAAAGCGAGCTGCTCAGCAGTTAGCAAATATCTCAGCAAGATCAGAGGCGCCAGGATTAGAAGTAATAGTAAATTTATAGGGTCAGATTCTGATCTCAGTTAATACCACTGTAAATCCAGAGCGAATTTCATTGACTTCAATAGTTTTTGATCCAGAACAGCCCAGATGTGGTCATTTTCTGAACTTGTTACCTGAGCTGCCAATTGCATCGTTGCTCTGGATTTATTTGTGTTTATTTTTCACCCTGATGGGAGTTGGGCACTTCCCCTTGTCCCTCCCCCTGTAAAAGTCACTACTGTAAATCTCTCTAGATGATTATCTTCTTAAGTGCCTAAGCTACTTTGTAAACCTATACATGCAGTAGCTGCAATACCCACGCCTTTGGAACAAGTGCAACTCTCCTGATGTGGAGCAGAATCTGGCCCCTGTTCTTGCTCAAACAGGGGGGGAAAAAAAGTACAGATGGCAAAAAATCAGGTTCCAGGCTTTTCTTGCTCTTTGGCTCTCTAATCAGTGATCAGTATTTACTATTTGCTGCTTAGCACTCCATGCAGAAAGCAAAGCAGACTCTCAGCAAATTGATTTGAACGATAATATTTTATTAAAGTTCTGTATTTAGTTGCTCTTGCAGCTGCAGCTGAGCAATTATGGCATTTCAAGAATAATTTATTGGTTATCAGAATCCAAGATATTATTTCTTTTGTCCCAGTTACAGAAAAAGACCCTGGAGTAAGGCAGTTTTGTGAGAGGCTGGGAAGCAGGAAGATGCTCTCCCTGGCCTCTGGGCAGAACAGCAGTGACCTGCCAAATTTTTTGGGTTCAAGAGGCTTGAAAAAGAGTGGGGCTCAGAATGTACAGCTCCTAACCCTAGAATCTTTTAGGCTGGAAAAGCATCTAAGGGACAAATTATTCCTCACCACTGCCAAGGCCACCACTGAGCCATGTCCCCAAGTGCCACATCCACACGGCTTTTAAACCCCCCCAGGGATGGGGACTCCACCACTGCCCTGGGCAGCTGTGCCAGGGCTGGACAGCGCTTTCAGAGCAGTTTTTCTTAATTACCCTGATTCCTGCACATACTGCTTGGTGTCAGTTTATGCCCACCCAGAGGATAACTCACACCACCTGCTCCAGCACCGGGGCTCAACAGGAATGGGAATGGCTCTGGAAGTGCTCCCTTGGTCCCACCCAGGAGAGGGGCTCCAAGATGAGGTCAGATGCTGTCCCTGTTTTATTTATTTCTATTTCTTGCACAGCACAAGATGGAGATGCATCAACATCAAGTTGCACCCCGTTTCAGAAGATCCAGTTCTGCACACCTTGAGCAGTGGTTACAGGGTCAGTCTTATCAGAAACCAGATCTAAAGGGCCAGGTCTCTCTTAAACAGATAAATCATTTCTCAGGAGTATGTAATTCACACACCAGGCAGCTTTCATGTGTCAGAGAGCAAGCAAGCTAAATTAATTAATTGAACTGCCCAAGGTCACTGAGGAAATCTGCAGAAGAGGTCAGCCATGGCCACAAACACCCACAAATCATCATCCCCATCGCCACAGGTGTGGTCTCAGCAGCAGTGTGGGATGAGAAGGGTTAATCTGGGCTGGATTGAAGAGAGACATAATTATCCCAGGTAAGAATTAACTTGCGAGGAATTGGGAGCAAGGCACCACCTGACTCAAGCAAAATGATCTAAATCTGTCTGTCCCACGCTGATCCCCATGCGGCTCTCCCGCAAATGATGCACCAGAATTAACTGAAAGTACTTTACAGTAGGTACATTTCACCCCTCCGAGGGATGCTATAAATGTTGGTCTCACAGACGCCACTCCTGCAGTACCCTGAGATCAGGAGAGAGGGTATAAATCCAAATCAGTGCCAGCACTGCCTCTGGAAAGCTCTCACAACAATTAAAGCAGAATTATAACAAGGTTCCCGGGAGTGACCGCAGTTTGGATTTGAAGGGTGAGGGATTCTGGTCTCTCCACTTTGTTTCAGGCAAATGAAGCCTGGGTTTTATGACTTTTGGGACCTTGTGGCTAGGAAATTAAAAAGTTGCCAGGGTCACTGCTGGGCACTGAATGTGACTGTAAGCCAAATTGTTAATCCAGTCTGAAGGTGTTCCAGGCCAGGGGTAGCTGAACCACTCCCAGGTAATTCCTGGGGGTGCTCTGGGGAGCAGCCTGAGCCAGCACCACCCCTGAGTGTCTGCTTGGGTTTGGCCACCCCATGTAGCAGTATAAATGAGAGTGTTTGTGCTAAAGGGTGGCCAGATGGGCTGGTTTTGGCAGAACAGGTATAGCTTTTATGAGCTGCCTTCCTGGCTTCTTGGTCTAAGAGAGAGTTTGGGATTTCAGCTATAGCACAACAAGTGCTGTCACGATGAAAAAGTGGAGGTGGGAATGTTCACCTGGACAAACTAGCAGTGTTGCTGCTCTTTGGAGTGGCCTCCAAAGGACAGATACAGCTCTGGCCCCCAGTCTGCCCCCTCCATGGTTACCTGTACCCTCACGCTGCCAGGCTGGTCTCATGGCTGATCCCTCCAGAGATGCTGGCTTGGGTTTCTCTCCCAAAGCTCTGGGGTCAAGATGACACTGTGGCCATCCCTGGGACACTCTGCATCTCCTTCCTGCCCTGTGCCATGTGCCTGCATGCCCACAGGGCTAAATCACAGCTCTCATGCTTGCCATTGTCGTGGAGCAGTCTGCAGGATCTCCTGGGAGGACTTGGAGGCATAAAAATAGTCATCAGTCACAACCTGAGCAAACTTCTGATCCACGAGTTTGTTTTTTCCTTGCTTAGGCTCCACCTTTCTGCCCAAATCACAAGCACCAAGATTTATTCCTGGTATTTGGTTTCTGTTGTTAACTCCTTATTTCCTGGAGCTTTGAGATAATGGAAAAACTTGTTTTCTTAAGAAAAAGGAGCGTGCAAGCATGGGCTGGAGTTTGCTGATCTGGGAAATCGTGAGGGAGGTGCAGAGCTGTCACACATCATTCTCCTTCCTCTGCTCCCCTTTACCATCCAAGGGGATGAACTCTGCCCATGGTGTCCCTCAAAATGTGCAGGGACCAGCCAGACTGGGCTTGCTGGGATGAACCCAAGCTGTTTTGAGTGTTGTGATTGTCATCGGCCCCACAGTGTGACTTGCTGTCCTAAAGCACATTATTCAGTGGTGGGCTTGGCAGTGCTGTGGGAACAGGTGGACTCAATGGTGTTTGAGGAGTTTTCCCACCTAAATGATTTGATAATTCTGTCATTTTATCCCTTCTCCTGTGGTTGGCTGGAGTTTGGTCCTCCTGTATCAGGGGGTGGAAGGTTTGCACACCTGAAAACAGCTTTTCCCCTAATATGTGATTAGTCTTATAAGACATAAAGCTTATTTTCACAAGCCTGCCTCCACCTCAGAGTCTGAAATCAATACAACTTGTGCAATACACTAGAGCAGGATTTAGTCTGAGCTGTCAGTCCCACACTGGGACCTGAGGCAGTGCAGGCAGGATGGGCTGAGTGCTACTTACCTTGACCCTGAAGTGGTCAAACAACAGCTCACTTAGACCCTGAAGACAGCATTCTACCAAAATTATGTCCAAAAAAAATCTTCCCCTGTTGAGGCTCCATCTCTGCCTGGTGTTGGCTCACCCTGGGGCAGAGCAGGGGGATCCCTCAGAGGGTGATAAAGGCAGCAGCACCAGGCTCAGCTGAGCTCAACTTGACCATGGTGTGATCTGGACTTTGGCAAAAGGACTTCAGGGTTTTCCTTGGGGAATAAGAGTGGGAACTTAAGTGATCTTGGTACGTTGGGGTCTTGGAGTGATGAGGGCAGGCAGTGTCCAAGCAAATTGGGTTGGTCTGGAGCAAGACCTGGGGGTGCTGGCTGTGGGATGCTGATTTCACCTTCAATGCCTTTGCCTCTGGCAAGTCACTTAACAGTGAGGTCTCCCTCTGTGTAAAATGGGTAGAATAATCACTTCCTACCTTGCAGGGGAGACGTGAGGATTAATTAATTAATTAATTAATTGTTTTGGAAGTAATTAAGTTCTTATTTCACAATGAATTGCTCTTTTCTTTCTGGTCTTTTTTTTTTTTTTTTTACGTTGTGATGTTATGGAGGACCTTGAGTTTCACCATGGCCATGAGCTGAGGGATGTTTCCCAGGATCAGGATGGCTTCAGGTCCTTGCTGGAAGGATAGAGCTGGGGTCTTGCCATTCCTATTGGGTTTGCAGGTTACAACAACCAAGCCAGGGCCTTCCTGGGCCAGGTTTAAAAACCCAGTAGTGCCACTTTTCCCATTTGAAAGACCAAATCCTGCCAGCCTCTGGCTCCTCTAACACCTAGTGACTGAGGCTAGGGCACAAGAGATGAGGTCTTTGCCCCTGACAGGCAGCAGGGCTGGGTTCTGGGTGCCTCTGGTGTGCCCAGGCCTTGGGGCTGGTCCCTGTTCCCCTGGGGCTGAGCCACAGCATCTCACTGATCCTGTGGAGCTGGCAGAGATCCCTGTGGCAGTCAGGGACACGGGGACACCACAGGTGCCCTGGCAGAGGACAGGAAGCAGTGACACAGGACTCTTCAAGAGATTATTTGTTTTTGCCTTTCTTTCCCTAAACCAGCCAAGCCTTTCAAACTGCAATTAGGAATTTCAAAAGAGTCTCTAATCCTTGAGATGCATTATTCAGGGCTCTTAAAGCACAGATTCTAAAGTGAATTTGGTGTCAGAACTCATATATTCAGATTGTCCTTAATTAACTATTTAAGATAAAGAGTTCAAAATCTCTCATTATGTCATAATTTTCAGAAAAGTTGCAAGAAGCAAGACACATGAGGAACCCAGCACTGTCTGCTCTCAACAGACATCTGACGAAGGAATAAGTGTGGCTAATTCCCCTGGGCATTATTTGTACACAGTGCATAGGTATGGGTGAATTATTGCTGTCCCTGGCTGTCTCATGATTTTTTTTTCCCCTTCTCATATGATCTTTTCTTCCCTATCCAATGTTTTGACATCTGAGAAATTCATATTGGCAGGTTGATCTATATTGTCTAATACAACATGGAGAGTAATTAATCACAAATCCTGCCAAGTTCTTTTTCAGCAACTTCAGACACAGTGAAATGGCAGAGATCTGTTCCAAGGTAATGAAGATTACGTGACTAATTTCCACTAAAAACTTGCCATATAGACCAGAGCCACTAAAAAACCAAGATTTGCACTCAGGCTTTAAATTATGCATTGGTATTTACTATTGCAGAACCAACTCAATGCAGAGACTTGGGAAATCTTGCAGTTAAGAATTGAGAAAATTATGCACAAAGAGGGGTTTTCATCAAGAATTGAGAAACTCTTGAGGAGAAGCAGAAGACACTTGGCCCAAGTAGGACTGAGCCTCACAATTGAAATACTCTTAGAATGGTTTTAGAAATTAAAACTCAAGGAAAGCTGACAGGAAAAGAGAATCACAAACTTCAGGATGATGCATGTTCTGGTAGTAAAGATTATAGCATCTCTTTATGTTGAAATAAAGAGTAGGCCAGAACCTGCCAAAACTCAAGAATCAAATAAAATAAAATCTGTTTTAAACATTGCATTTTAAAACAGGCTACTGGGTTAAATGTGGGATGGGGCACAAAACCAAACAACCATTCAGCCATCAGTGTTCTATTTTAGAAAGGGAGCCTGCATAAAAATGGGGGAGTCTTGTCAGTATGAAGAGAAGAGTGAAGAAGAAGCGTAAATAGTGGGAAGAGGCAAGGGAGTTACTTAGAGGTGTTATTTCAGAGACTAACAATGAAGTCTCCACCTCAGATCACCTAGAAAAACTCGTGCTCAAATCAGCAACAGCTCAAATGAAATTAGAAGGATTTGGAAGCTCCAAGCTGAATGCATGCCCACCAAAAGAAAAGAGGAAAAAAAAATCTGGCATCTTCAATCTAAACTTATAACAGGACAAAAATCAGCCAACCAACCAACCAAAAAAAAGCCCAAAACCAACCGACCAAACCAAAACCAAACCAAACCAAACCAAACCAAAAGCAAGAAAACAAAACAAAACAAAACGAAACAAAACAAATAAGAAAAGTAAGATTTTGAGGAAAAAATTGCTGAAGTGGCAAACACTGGTAATAAATCAGAGGTAGGAGCCAGAAGGTTTGTAGGGCAATTCCAACACAAGAAAAACTGCAATGTGAGACTGAAGTTTCCTCTACAATAGTTCCATGTCTCCAACAGCAGATGATGCAGGCATTTAGGAAGGCTTAGCACAACATTTAGCTTCACAGGACCCTTCCTCAGCCTTCAGAGATTTGAGGCTCAGTAGCTTCCAGGAGACCTCACCAGGGACTTCAGGTGTTTATGATACAATAGTGAAATTTAGGGAAGATTGGACCTCAGCAGAGAAACCAAGTGAGATTTTCACATCTATTTTCATCCCCAGAGTGTGCTACCTTTATAAGGCCTGTTTCTTGGGGTTCAGCAGAAGATAATCCAGAAATTGAAGCTTCAGTAGGGGAAATCTAAAGTACAGGGAACACAGTAGTTGTTAGGTGGGATGCTGTTCTTCTCTGAGCTGTAGAGGATATTGAGCATGACCTTGATGACACTTTTCTGTGCTGTGTCCTTGCCTGATGTCACTGTGACTCCTGTACACATACTCTCCTCTCCAGGGTGTCTGCAGAGTGACAGTGACCATAAGTCTCAAGTCTGCACTAAGCAAAATGTTAGATGTAAAGACCATCAGGGCATTCATGGTAAATACAATATCACAAAGAAGGCTCAGCCCATCCTTCATAAGGAGAAGACAAGCTTTTAAATGTGTTAGAGCTCTCTGAAGGTCTTGTTAAGCATATGGAAAAGGTGATCTGATGTTACACAGGTAAATTTTCTATGACATTCCGTCCTGAAAGCTCAAGAAGATGCTAGAAGGGACCTTTAATCAATTAATAACTAGATGGGGTAAAATCCCTAGGAAACAGAGCACAGGAATAACTTGCACATGTTTCCAATGGAATCCAGTGTGTGTGTGTGTGTGTGTGTGTGTGTAGTAAGAGCCATTCAGTTCAGCATATTCATAAATAACCCAGGAAGGAGTGTGGATAGAGAGATGACAAAGCTCAGTGATATTACTGAATTATTCAGGGTGGTAAAAGCCCAGAGCTGACTGATGAGACTCGCTGAGATCTGCAACCCCAAGTGACAAGAAAATAAAATTGAAGTTCAACACTACTAAATGCAAAGTAATGCACACGCATGTACTCTGACTTGTCTATTACCTTCAGAAAAGAGAATTTGGTGTCACAACAGGTAATTCTGAGAAATTGTTATCTCACTGCTGGATTACAGGTAGAAAAGCAAACTGGCTGCTGATGATTACTAAGGAGTGAAGAACAAGCCAGGGGTGTTATGCAGCTGCATGAATTAATGTTGCATCTACATCATCCTTTTCAGGACCCCCTGAAGGAAATCATAGGAACAAGATTGGCAGGATGATCCAAGAAGAAGAATGGCTTCACATACGGTCCAGGAAAGTCCATAAGAAAAGGTGAGTGTAGAGACAGAGGTGTATAAAGCCAAAGGAGGTATATTGTTCCTACTGTACATGGTGGGCTTCACAGCTTGTCAAAAACCAATGAGGTGGAATCAGAGAGCTGATGTGATTTCAGGACTTAGCAGAACTAATTAATGGAACAGAAATCCATCAAGGCCTTTGATACAGATCTATCACTTTCACTTCAGAAAGCCCTTATGCTGGAAATTTAGAGTATGTATTTGATGCAAAGTGATTTGTGCTTGCCATATTCTTATACTTGTCTCCAGGCTTGAGCCAGGAGCAATGATCAGACACAGAGCATTCAGCCGTGGGGTCTTTTGGGTTGAGGCAGCTGTCGTATCTTTTTTCTACAGAAAAATCCCTAAATTCTATAGCACCTCAAAAAGCACCTCAGAGGCACTGTCCTCTGGACAGACACCTGGGACAGCTCATGCCCTTCCCAGCCAGCTTCCCAGGCTGTCTGCACGCTCAGGCATCCATCGCAGTTACACTGCCTCATTTCAGGACCATTTGCTCAGAACTCAGGCTGAGGAACACTTTTTTTAAATGAAGGGTGGGTTCTTGTGCCTAATTCTGAGCCAGGACCATTTCACAGCTGAGGACTGTCCAAGCACAGAGGTGAGTGACCATTATCCTCCCACTACAGGGAGGAACAGATGGACAGAAGGATGTGACTACTGTCACCCATCCTGTATGAATATCCTGAACAATGTCCATGTCATGAAGACACTTGGGACACCCAGGAGCTTTAGGAAACCTGAGGCCTGTTCCCTCCAGTGAGGAGGAGGAGCAGGATTCCATCTCTGTGCTGTAAGAAATGCAGCCCCGGCCTACAGGCCGCTCCTTCTGCCGCGTTTAAATCCCACCAACCTCCCTGCTCTGCCTTAAACCTCCAGCTTTAGAGGGCCCCACTCATCAAAGTCTTGTCAGGCAACAAGAGGGGGAACAAGGAGGGCTTAATTGATCAGCTTCGAAAGTAGCCTTGAGAACTTGATTCAGATATTGACTTCCAACGAGCTGGTTTAACTCCAGCTTCCAGAGCCAGCGATGGCTGAACATCAAAACTATTAACCTCTGGCCTTACCAGTTGGTGAGACATCACAGCAGCAGTAATTAGGAAGTCAATCGGAATCACATGTCTCACTTACACTGGCATGTCAATCAATAGTGCCAGTGACAGATTCATTAGGCCAGGCCTTGCAGCACAAGCTAGTAACAACCTCATAAAATACGCTTTTGAGGCAAGGCAAAGAAAAATCTGCTTGGAGGACTTGACTAGATGACAATATGTATTGATTAGGGCTCAAGCAATTTATGAAGTGCTACTTGCTCTGCAACCTTTCTGTCTCGGTGTTAAATTTTCCCAAGTAGTGGCTAAATAAAACAAAATATTACACTTTTTAAAGCCTTTTTCTGACAGGGCATTTTTTTATTTTAGTTACAATTTACAAATAATCTAGCGAGGTAAAACTTCTATAATTACTTAATAGTGAAAGGTACCTTTCATTTCTCTGGACATCAGGGCTTGATAGAAGATGTCCATCTAGATGAGAAAAAAACCCCTGAAACATGATTAGGAAACTCTCCTACCTTCCAGAGACAAATTTCATTTTAGCATTCCTCTCCTTAGAGCATTTAATGGACATTCTTTCTGTCAGGTCACAAGAAAAGTGGATATTTCTGTTTTCAAAAGCTGGATTTGTGGACTACAACCACATCTCTGCTGCTTGTTGCAAACAGTGTTTTTTTAAAGACAGAAACAGTGTAATTGGGAACTTTATGAAATGCTCCTTGCAGTGCTGCTGTTTTCATTAGACTTTTGTGTCTTAATTTGCTTGTATCTGTTTTTGCCAGGATTCCCCCAAGGTTCATAAGGACTCGCTGCCCTCTATTCACTCTGTCACTGGGGGTGGGATTTATTTCCTCTTGCCCTGCACAGTGAGGGAGGATCAGGCTTCGGGAAAAGTGTCCCTGCAGTGACATGTCTGTCTGTTGGATTTCAGCACTTGTACATCTTGACCCTCTCCCCAAGACAATATCAGAACCAGAGCATCTTTATCTCACTAGCCCAAGATGCCAAAATGCATGTGCAAGGCTAGTGAGATAATTTTCATGGATATTGAAGAAATAAAGGGTTTTTCAGAGTCTCTCTCAGCATATCATAAATTGCATGTATTTGGCTGTAACTGGCAGAGCACCTGAGAAAAAAAGTGAGCCAGTTCCAATGAAGACCAAAGAAAAATTAATCTTTTTAAATTTTGGCACTAAAAGTATGTCTCTGGGTTCTTCTGCTACAGGAACAGGCTCAAGTTCTTATTCAGCATTAGCAAGACTTACTCCTTGCTAGGTATAATTTAGTAACACTCTGTGGAACCAAAGATTTTCCAAAAGTGGCAAAATGGTCACTGGGTTTCAGCAACCCCAAGGAAAGGGGCTCAGGAAGACACAGGAGAGAGATCCTGACTTTCTGTGAGCTGAATACTAATGTTTTTTGCCTTGCCTTGCCTTCCTTTTTTCCCTTCCCTAATGCATCTCCTACTTAATTTTCCAGCAGGTATTTCATTGTCACCAGGATCATCCTAGTGATCAACTTTAATAATCTCTGGCTTTGTACAGGAAAGCTCCCAGGAAATCTGAGAGTCCAAGAATCACAGAATGGTTTGGGTTGGAAGGGATATTAAAACCCATTTAATTCCATCCCCAGCCATGGTCAGGGACACCTTGCACTTGACCAGGTTGGTCAGAGCTCCATCCAGCCTGGCCTGGAACACTTTCAAGCCCTTTCAATATCTTTAAAATCTTCCTCACTTTTAACTAAGTGTTAAAGATACAGTGCAAGTGTTTGATTGGTCAGAGTTCAAGCACTTCTGATTGTAGGGAATGTTTCTCCATTTTTTACCAAGTATCTTTAGCTCTGAGGTAGCAAGGGAATATTTCTCAGGGTGGAAAAGCTGATCTCCTGCACTAACACCATATCCAGAGAAGGCTGCAGTCTCTTATTTTCACATCAGATTAATAAAACTACCAAAAGCACCCCCTGTGAGCAAAGACCTAATACCTTGGAAGGACAGTGACTGAGGGCTTGATAATTTGTTAATAACAAGAGTTTTCTGGTTAATTATTTTGGGAACTTTATTAATGTTAATACAACAGCTGGACCAATAATTTATAATGATTTTATTTCCCTGCCAAAATCAGACCTTTTCTGCTTTTGATTCATCCAAGAATAGATTGTAGTTTGCTCAAATTGATTAATTACTTTAAATTACTTGCCAGATAACTTCTGCAAATAAGTCTGGCTTTGCGTCTGGTTCACAAGCAGTTCACAGTTGTGCACTACACATGAAAGCTGAACTGTGGGATGGGACAGGTAATTCACCCTGGGAGTTTAGTTTTCCAGTTTGGGGGATGAAATATTTTAACTTGTTTTCATTGCCAAATGTCCATGAGTAACAGACTAAATTGTCCTCTCTCCAATTCTCTCCAACCCTCCTGCCAGTAAACTCCTCATTCCACCAAACAACCCTGTCACTAAATTAAAATTCACTAGAATAACCAGGAGAAAAGGCCATAAACACGATCTAAGTAGAAACAACTTGATTTTAAATTCAGAATGAGTACACATGACCGTATTTTTCCATTACTTTCCATGTTATACCAATTAATTCCTAAAAACTTCAACCATCTTTCCTAAAATAATCCCAGGTGGTTCAATAAAATCCAGTGGAAACGGAAGAGTGAGCTGGGCATGAGTTATTGAGTGCTGGGAATCCTTTAAATTATTTCTAACATGGAAAGTTTTGGAAAGGAGGAATATTCACTCCATGTACAGACTGGAAGAAGGTCTCTTTGCATATGGTTTCCTCTGTAATAGCAGTTTGTTTCCCATAGTAAAGCAAAAGATTTAATGAAAAAGTAATAACAGCTTACATTGGCAAACAGTGAAACCAGCTGTGTTTTTGTGGAAAACAATAAAATCAGTTTGTTTCCTCCAGTAGGGTGACTTTTTGAGACTTTCTAAAGACCCTTTGGTTTTATCCCTCGGTAAAGTTATTTTAAAGGGTCTAATGAGAAGACCAACTCCAGCTCATTACAAACTTTGTGCAGTTTTCTCTTTCCTGCAGCCTCCCCAAGGTGAGGATGAGGATGGATGAAGGTGAGGAAAACCCTTGGCCAGTCCTGTGACCCACCCAGTCCCCCTGGTGACGCATCACCCAGGGCTAAGGTGTCAGTAAGACGTGGATGTGAAGATGTTCATCCTCTCTGCCAGCTCACAGCACCCTTGCAGCTTGTAGCTGAAGGAATCCTGCTGTTGCCACAGCTCAGAGCTGCCGGTATGGACCATTTTAATTTTAATTGCCATTTTAATTGTCTGGTCTGGGAGACCTGCTTGGATGGTGTCCGGTGAATGGGTTCTATCCAAGCCTGGCAAGTCCCTGAATCATTTCTACTCTTCAGCTTGGGCTTTGCAGGGCTATTTTGCTCCAGTTTTATCAACATGCAGATCTGGAAGAGGAAACTATTGAATTAATATCACAATTAAAACCCAATCAGGGCAGGACTCAGTTGAAATCTCTGAATCAGCACAACAGGTTGTGAAATCAAATTATGAGGTATTAGAAGGAACTGGTTGTTGCAGTCATGTCTTAGCAAGTTTAATGGGGAAAAAAGCTTTTCTGCTTTTTCAGCTTTTCAGCCTTTCTGTGCTGTCGGTGCAATGCACTAGCACAGCTGGTGTAGCAGCACATGTGTGCATATGACCTTGATTATTATAATTCTCTTCTGATTTAAGGCAACTTCAAGCCAGTAGAACAAGCAGAAAACACATCATGGATGTTCATGTCCATATGAGATAAAAAACTTCTTGCATTTTAAAATTTTGGTTTATCAAAGACCTTCAGTGTTGGCTCTTGAAGCATCAATTGTTTCCTTAACATCATTTAATGAATGAACATGCAATGAAGTGACTCCACTGTAGCAGAAGGGCTGTCCTTTCTTCCTGCTGGGTAGATGGGCCTGTGTCCCTGCATCCCTAATCCCCACATCCCTGCATCCCTGAATCCATCCCTGGAAGTGTTCAAGAAACAGCTGGATGTGGCACTCAGTGCTGTGGTTTATTTGTCAATGCGGTCAGTCAAGGCTGGACTTGGTGATTTTGGAGATCTTTCTCAGCCCTAAATGATTCTGTGATTCTGTGACCCCTGCACCATCCTGGCTGTGGCTGCTCCATCCCTGGAAGTGTCCAAGGCCAGGTTGGATGGGGCTTGGAGCAACCTGGGATGGTGGAAGGTGTCCTTGCCTAAGCCAGGGCATGGATTTGAGCTTTAAGGTCCCTTCCAGCCCAAACCATGCCATGATTCTGAGATACCTGTGCCCAAAAAGTGTGGCCATGAACCTGCAGACTCATGAAGAACAGTGGCAGATCTTGGGAGCTTTCTAAAAAATGTGATTAAGAGAAAGAAGGAAATCCATGTTTGGAGGAAGTGATCATTGCAGTCTCATAAACAGAGCTATTCCTGCTATGGTGTCTATGAACAATAAATTTTTAAAAATAAAAAGGAATCTAGAGGAAATACAAAGTTTCTGCAAAACGTTTTCTGGTGTCCCAACCAGCTTGGTTTTTAGTAAATAGGGTTTTAATTCATCTAAAATTTTTGAGCAGACCATCTGAAAAGCCAAAATCAGAGCACACCCAAAACTCAGATTTTTTTTTCCTCACTAACTTTTTCTCCACCAATTCCTCTCTCCCATGACCTTTGAGAGGCTGGATTCTCTAAGGACATTAAAGACTTTTCTGAGATGTTTTATCTCAGCACCTTATGAAGGCAAGCCATGCAAGACATCCATTTTGGGGTTGAAAACTTCTTTTTAGAGATCTGCTGAGTTTTTAAATGGGGAATGTTCTTGGATTTGCATAGTGGAAAGTTTCCCTCTTCATGGCAGGAGGAACTTGAACTAGATGATCATTAAGGTCTATTCCAACCCAAACTATTCTATGATTCTCTTATTCTATGGCTCTGATTTTATCTGATGCAATGACTGCTGGTAAAGTTTCCATATTTTGTAGCTAAAAAAAAAAAAATTTTTAGGAAAGCATGGTTGATTTGTGTTTAATTTGTGGAATGGGTTAAAACAGAAAAAAAAAAGCTGGAAAATCTAAAAGAAAACAATTTAAAAAAAAATTAAATTTTGAAATTTTCCTAGTAGCCAGTTTTCGAAAAAGGTTTAAAAATAAGGTAGAAACTGTTTCGTGTTAGGGTAGAATATAAAAGATTTAAAAATAGGGTAGAAATTGTTTCATGCTATTGCTTGTTATAGCATGACCATTTTGACCAGCCCCGAAATAATTTTTTAGATTAGCATTTCAATTCCACAAAAAATAAACAAGAAATAATTTACAGCTAACTCTGGGCAGTTCCCTTCTTCCTCTTCAGGTTTCCATTCTCAAAATAATATTTCTTCCCTAGATCTTGGGTGGAAAAAAACAAAAAAAAATTTCTATTTTTTTCAGAAAAGCTAGTATCCTTCCAGCTAGCACTAGTCTGCTAGCACTACTCAGAAAAAAGAGTAATTTCTCTCTCCCAGACCTGGTTGATAAAAAAATCTTTTGGTCTTTACAAGATTCTGTAGACCTGATGTCAGTCTGTCACCCTGAGTGTTTGGCCTCTTCTCCCAACTAAGAAGGGACAGTACAAGGGGAAACGACTTCATGACGTGCCAGGGGAGGTTTCAATGAGATATTAGGAAAAATTCCTTAATGAAAAGGTTTGTCCAGCCCTGGCATGGGAGGTGATGGAGTCACCATTCCTGAAGGGATTTAACAAATGTGTGGATGTGGCACCTGGGGACGTGGGTCAGTGGTGGCCTTGGCAGTGCTGGGGGAATGTTGGGCTTGGTGCTCTTGCAGGGCTCTTCCAACCCCAAAGGTTCTGTGATTGTATGGATGTTATTCCCATTCCCTTGGTGTCTGTGTAAGGCATGGGGGGAAGATGGGCCCCTGAGGAGCCTGCTCTGCACCAGACAAGTGGGGGTTTCCTTCTCAGCACAGGCAAGAGGCTTCGAGGACAGCTCCACACCTGTCACTTGGCTTTGGTCTGTACTCCTTAAATATGAAAACTTCGATTTGAAGCTTCTCAAGAGTGAGATGATCCTCTGGCTCCAACCAGTTAGGTTTCCTGTTTTAGTGATCTTCAATGAGAAAAAATCCTAAGACAAAAGCCAGTAAAAAGCAAAATTTTCTGAGAGAGACAGAATGACTTGAGGCTGACAACTTATTTCCATATCAGGAGGACGGGTGAAAATCCCAAACCCCAGGCTTCCCATGGATGTTGCATCAGTGCTTGGTTTTCCCTTTGTGGGAAAGGGGTCCAGGACTGGAGCATTGTAACCAGGTCCTGGGCTCTGCAGGGATGGGTAACAACTCAAGGATCCCATAACCACATTCTCCTGCTAAAGAAGGAAGGAGTAAAGGAAACACCTTTTGGGCTCCTACCAGAAGTGACAGGTTTGTTCTCTTATTCTCTCAGAGCCCAGTTCATCAGAATTCCCTGTGAAATTATTACAAGGATCTTAGTTCTGGCTTCACCTGCCATAAACAAAACCAACCTGCTTGTCCTGGGACCACCTCCTTAGCCACCTTTCTGTGTTTAGTTGGCAGCTTGGACACTGTTACTGCTTTGAGGCTCATGCAAACACTAAGAGCAAATTTGATAGGAAGGTTCTTCCCTAGAGAATATTGCTAGGAATGACAGGAGCAATTTCTGTGTATGCAGGGGAGATTTCTTGTGGCTTGGTGAAAAGATGAAAGGCAGGAAGACTGTCACTTATAAACAGAAAAGCAACCTCAAGTAGCAAACCAATAGCCATGTGGTTTCACCTCCTGTTGCAACTATTTTTATCACCACTTTATACTCCATTGACCAATGGATTTTTTTCCCAGCTTTGTACTTTTATATATATTATCCATACACACAGGACTATTATTTTTATCTTCATCATTACATAGTGCTGCTTTTTGTGCCATTTAGACATGAACCTCATTTGAACCCTAAAGCCCCATTTGTGGCACACAAAAATACTGTCATTTACATTCTGTGCCAAAGTATTATATAAAAAGCATCAAATGGGAGGAGAGGCAGGAAGCTGGGAGTAAAGATATATAGTCAGCAAAGTATATAACTTCTGGCATATTACTGCTTAATCCTAACATAATTATTCTCATCCTTTTATTTGATTAACTTCTAATAGTTCCTCTTGGTGTTAAAGGTCCCAGTCTGATCATTTGATTTTAGTGTCTGCTATAATTACCGATAATGTTCTTTGCAAGACAATTTAATGATAACCGCATAATGGCCTATATGAAGAAAGCTGCAGGGTTTCAATGCTTTTGAGTAATATAAAATACATTAGACTAACACAAGCTATCAACATGACAGGGAATGTTTGATTTACACCAAGGACTACGTTATAGAGTTGTGGAATTTTTTTTTTTGCCCTTCCTTCTTCTTTTTTTTTCCTTTATTTTTTTTCCTTTTGCAACCGTTTACAATAAATGACAGAACAGTTGGACAATCTGCAACTTGCTGAGAGCAATAAAATGTAGCACAAAGTTAGAAGTGACAAGGAGCCAGGCCCAGAGAGCTGTGCTGAAACATCCAGACAGACAATTGTGTCACCAGGGCTTGCTTTGTCCTCACCAGGGGATGTTACAGGGACAGACTCCTCAGTGTCTTTTAAAACTTAGACAAAGTTTCTAACCTCACATATTTTTCCTGGATAAATGTGTGGTTTGCAGATCCAGGAGGTTTTTCACTGTATTTAAAGTCACTGAACAACTTGCCCCAGTATTTATGGACAGGTCTTGCCTCCTTTTCCCAGATCTGGCATAAAAAGAAATTTGATTTCAGCCCAGACAGGCTGCTGTTTGCATTCATGTTTTGCTTCACACTGTCACATTTTTACAAGTAAATACTACACTGGGCTAAGTGGTTCAAGCTTAGCAAACACTCCTTCGCACGAAATTAAACAATCGCTCATGGTTTTGGCAAAACGCAGCATAATTCATGGTGTGCACATAGGAGAGAAAATTTCCTGTCAAAAAAAGGTTACCAGTGGACATATTACATTTGCTACTCTTTTTTATTCCAGGATAATGGCATTTGGACAAAAGTAGGCCTGTCCTGTTTATAGTGCTTTATGCCCCATTAGTATTATTGCAAGTCTCTGGACTCACATGTTAAAGCACTTAATCAAAGGCAATGGGTTGAAAATCATGTCCCAGCACTTCTCATATTTGATTCGTTCCTCCCAGATAGAAAGAAGTAAAAAACACATTACTAGCATCAAAACAGCACATGCATTATCTGCTAAGCAGTTGAGAAGCTATCATTGGGTTTTATCCCTTTGGGTACTAGGACGGACAGGAATTTTCCCCATTCATCCATTCAGAGATCTGAGACTGCTATTTTTCATTTTTCTCCCTTTGACAGACAATCCTTTCAGTTTTTTTCATAGATCTCTATTTTAAAGACATCTTCATGTCACTTATTTTAATTGCAGGCTGCAGGCATCGGGTCTAAGAAAGAAAAAGAAAAAAAAATAGGCAAAAGAAAGGAAAGCTTTAGAAAGACAATATTTGAAGTAGGGGTAGTTTTATGCAGATCCTCCAAGGATTTTCTCTGAGACAAACTTAATAATGGGAGAGGAACATATCTTAAGGGGAGAATTAATTTATACATTTAATTACTTGGGATCCACCCCACTTCTTGACGATGTATTTTGATTCTCCGCGAGAGCAGCTTGATGGGGATCGAGGGAATCAAGAAACGGGGAGTCAGGGGTGAGCCCCATCCAGGGCTGCTGCAGCACGGCAGGATTGATCCAGGTGCATCTGTCTGCAGCTCAGGGAGGTGCTGCTGGTGGGTTTGTCCCTCCCTTTCTCCAGAGAGATGCTAAACCGTGTCCCGGGAATTTACAGCCTGCAGGAACGCCTGAGCACAAAGGAGGGCAGGGGGCTGTGTGAGGGGGAGGAGGCTGAGGGGGATGGATGGGGTGAGGTGGGTGGGTGCCTGAACCATGCAGGCTGCAAAACTCCACCGGATCCCAGGGAACTGTGGGGCAATGGCATTTTTTATGCCATTCCTAGTATTCTAAACTAGAGAGTTTTATGTTATTTAGGCATGGCTAAAGCAGAGGGACTTAAACCTGAGATGCTCTGCAGAAGCAGAGTGAACTCCATGTTTTTTAGGGCTGTAACTTTTGACTGGGAGAAGTAATGGTGATTTGGAACAGCAGAAAAAAAGCGGACTCTACCCAAGGAAAAGAAGAAAGGAATAATTCAGAATAATCCACAAAGCCTATAGACATTCTCAGGTTCATAACCCTCATCAAACAATTTTTAGGTTTCAAGGGCTGAAATAACTTAGCCTCATAAAATCACAGAGTGGTTTGGGTTGGAAAGGACATTAAAGCTCATCTACTCCACCCCTGCCATGGGCAGGGACACCTTCCACTGTGCCAGGCTGCTCCAAGCCCCATCCAGCCTGGCCTTGGACACTGCCAGGGATCCAGGGGCAGCCACAGCTGCTCTGGGCACCCTGGGCCAGGGCCTGCCCACCCTCCCAGCCAGCAATTCCTAATTGCCAAGAGCCCAAAATCTGTGCCTGCCCTCTGGCAGTGGGAGCCATTGCCTGGGTGCTGTCCCTGCAGGCCTTGTCCCCAGTCCCTGGGCAGCTCTGCTGGAGCCCCTGGAGGCCCTGGCAGGGGCTCTGAGGTGTCCCTGGAGCCTTCTCTTCCACGGGCTGAACAACCCCAGGCTTAAATTGATAACACTTATTATATACTGTCCCTTCTGGACAGCCCCATCCCCACAGTTGGTTTTGCAGAAAGATTTTTTTCATTAAGAAAAAAATCCCTGGGCAGAAGCTTTGCTTTGAAAAGTGTTGTGCTTCCTGTACAGCTCCATGCACATATAGGTTTGTAAATAACTAAAGCTCGTCAGTGAAAGTTCCGTGGTTGATTTGTACAGTCACACCACTTTTTCCCCCTTTGTTTTCACTTATGAGATAAACAAAATGAAGGCAGAAAAATTAGACATTTCCATTTTCCTCCTCAGTGAAATCTTTACTGGTTCACTCTCCAGTCCTTCAGACTCCCAGATCTTTTTCAATACCAATGAAACTCAAAACACAGAGATAATTTATTGATAAAAATATTAATATAAATCAATACATTATATTTATAATATTGATAATTTTTTCAGGATACTTTACAGTTACAAGTTTTTTGCTTCTTTCTGCCACTATCTAAAGGGATTCAATGGCCAGATTTAAAAAAATTATTTTTCTGAAGATTTGGGGAGGTGTTGACACACTGGGGAGGTTGCCCAGAGAAGTTGTGGCTGCCCCACCCCTGGAAATGTTCAAGGCCAGACTGGAAAGGGCTTGGAGCAACCTGGGATAGTGGAAGGGAGTGATGTTGGTGGTCTTTAAGGCCCCCTCCAACACAAACCATTCTATGATTCTGATGTAAACCTCCCCTGCACCCTTTTCAGTCTTTGGGCAGATGGAGTACCTGGGCTACTTGCCTGAGGAGGTGGAAGGAGCTTCCTAGAAGAAGTGGGAGTCCCTGATGTCAGAATCCAGATGATGTCAAAATTTTCCCCTGTTACCTTGAGGCAGAAACTTCTGGACCCAGAAGCTGTGGTGTGTATGTGGGACACCCTCTGGACCAGAGCCATTATCTGTTCACTCTGATGTGTGCTAAACTCACCCTTTGGCTGGCACTGGCATATCCTTTGAGATTCCCCCTTTCCTGAAATATCACCGGTGTTGAGTGTCTCTTTGCTTCCCTGGTCTGGACAGTCCCAATTTTGGGCAGGCTAGCAAAGAAACAAAAGCTGCATTTATAGCACAAGCTCAATCCCTTGTGCATGCAGCACAGTCACAGCCTTATATTTGTTCTTTATTCTCTCTACCCTTCTAACAGAGCCTAATGCCTTATTTACTTTTTTGACCTCTGCTGCACATTGAGCTGTCAGTAGCAATGCCTAAATCTTGTCCCAGTGAGTTACAACTAATTCAGAACCCATCAGCATGTACAAGTAGTTTAAGCTGTTTTCCTTCTAGTGTGCATTACCTACACTCTGCCTCTCTTTCTCACCTGCCATTGAACTGCCCAGCTGTAATTTGGTGGAGCTTTGCAGCAAACCTCTCTCATCTTCACAAGCCTTGGGACGCCTGAGTGGTCAGCACAGGAATCCAAGAAGAAGATGAAGAAGGAAGAGGTTCTTAATGCCAACAAAGAGGATTTTTCTCCTCTTTAATGGTGCTCTGACACAACTTTCTGGCACAGCCATCAACCTGGTCTAGTGGAAGTATGCCTTTCCATGGCAGGGGGATTGGAAAGAGATCACCTCTAGGAGTCACTTCCTACCCAAGTCATTCTATGACTCTGTGACAACCATAGTTGTGAAGTTATGGCCAGACAAGTGTCAGCTTTTTTGCTCTTCAGGGTTGTCATTAGGGCTCCTTCAGGAATGTGGCATTGCCTCCTTACTTCTGTTGATGCCTTTGTACCTCTCTGTTCTCCCCATAAATGCATTTTAATTTCCAGCCACTCTTTGCAGTGTGTTGGGTCCCAAAACCCACTCATGGTTCAGGTTTTCTTTGGCTCCAGCAGTCCCAGCTTCCACTGCAAGCAGGTTGATTTAGAGGGTGATTCACCCCATGGAAGAGGATGTCAAAGGTGAAGAGAGGACATGATTTCCACAGTGGTTTCTTTTCTTCACTGGCTGGAGGAAAAACCTAAATAACCACATACTCTGACATAGAGATGATTGAGAACATTTCACAGAATCACAAAGTGGTTTTGGTTGGAAGAGATCATGTCATTCCACCTCCCCTGCCAAGGGCAGGGACAGCCCTACTAGACCAGGTAGCTCAAAGATGAAAACATTTTTTGTTGATAACACAGGACCACCTTCCTACAATTATTTTTTGTTCTTTATCTCTGCAACTGCCCCTTATTCCTTCTAAGATTTTTTTATCTGTGGTTAAGGTCAAGACAAATTTTGAGTAATTTGTTCACTGGAAAGTCTCCAGGACAGTCGGTCTGAGGAACAAGGAGATCTTGAGCAAAGGCCCTTTTTTGATCCAGTAAAAGATGAGTTTAAAGGAGAAACCAAACAGAACATTAAGGCTACTTGAAAGGTTGCTACAAAGAGTTTTTGGTAATGGAGTATGGCAGAAAGAAGAGGAGAGATTTTTGCACCTGGAGAGGTTTTGTGTTGGGCAGTAGGACACAAAATATTTCTGTAGGACAGTTCTGAAGCCTTGGGCAGTAGCTCCCAACCTGTTGGATGTATCCCACTTGGACACATCTCTGTCAGGTTGAGCTGCTGTCAAAGCAACTTCACATTCCCAATGCCTTGGCTGAGGAGATAAAAGTTTCTCTCCTCCTGTAGTGGCAAAGCACCCTCTGGGAGATGCAGAGACAACTGAGCAACCTTCTGCACAGCCTGGATGGATATGCAGACAGGAGATCATTAAGAGATTCCCTACACATATCCTAATTAAAAACTCTGCAATGCAAATAGGAAGATAAAGGGATTTCAGACAATAAGCAGGATGAAGTGCCACTCAAGCACTAATTAAATATGATGGCAGTTAATCAGCATGGAGTGTCTTCCAACAATTTACTAATGATAATGGTGGATTGACCTTGAAGGCTCTTGGAAATGTTTTCCAGAAGTCCTTTCAAATGTGTCAATAGCATTGTTGAAAGAAGGTGACACTCAATAAAAATGATTTTTTTTTGTCTTTATAGGATTTATAACAGAGTTCATCAGGTCTTCAGTTCCCAGGTGTATTTGGAGGTTCAACTCCATCCAGAAAATTGGCTTCTTTGTTCATCCTGGGAGGATGATTCCTGCTTTGGTTCACCTCCTTTGCTCTTTGCACATATTGAAAGGTGGATGATGATTTGCCTGTTAGATATCACAAGCTGATCTTCAAAGAGCTCCAGTACTACCTGAAAGGGAGCTGGACATCAGGATGGTCCCAGAGCCTGCAACACAGTCAGAGATGAGGTTCCATTGCAAGTTTCTTAATGCAAAATCATGCATAAAGCAGTTTAAGAGACGTCAGAGTGGGAATTTGGCATGAAACTCCCTTGATTTACAAATACAAAAAGAGATAAAACATTTGAGTGCTCAGCTTAAAATCTGTATGGAGTAAATGACAGTGCCAGTATTTATATTACAGCTTCATCAATCAATAACTTTAACAATAGGCAATTAATCAATACCTTTAACAACCCTGGGAGAGAATGACATCTCTGGTAAATCTGAATGTTCTGCTATAGATCCTTGCCTTAAATACTCATCCCTGTGTCACAGCTGAAGCCTTTGACTGAATCCTGGAAGGTGCTGAGCACCTGCAGTTCTTATGAGGTGATAGCATTCCCTGAAGTCTCTGCTTTCCTGCTGGTAAGTAGAAATGTGTGTTTTTCAAATTGGCAAATAAAATGCAAACAGATTTTGCTGACCTCTTCCTGATGACACAAGTGGTCACACTGGACTCCAGAGAGAACAGGTCTGGTGAGTTCACTGCCACTGCCACTTTACAGAGAGAGTGTCTATTAAGTTTGTTTCACAGATAGATGCGTTGATGTTTTCCCACTAGAATCTGTTTCAGTATCCTTAAGGAGGACAGGCAGCCACCCCCAGGCTGTTTTCAGCACTACTCACAGCTAATTCAGAAAACAACCTGCAGCATCCACTGGCAACAGCATCCCTGATTAATCCAAGTTCTTTATCAAGATGCTCTGTACTGTGCAAATATCTTACTGAACAGTCTTGTACACAACATAAGCCCATTAAAATGATGGTCTGATTCTCTGAAGGTTTGGCTATATGGCTTCCCATAAAAAGTTTCATAAACCACCCACAATCAGCCGCCTTAATCCTCAATTCCTAAAAGCATATTGTGCACAGAGTGACACACTGAAAAATGAGAGGAGTTCTCTGGGCACAGCACCAGAACTCGACTGCTAATTGTGGAAATAAATAACAACAGCTCCTAGAGGCCCAGTGTTTGGGTTGTTTGGTTGGTTGTTTGTTTATCCTCCCTACCAGCAAGATTTCTCCATGGGTGGAATATGGAAGTATGAAATGAAACAAACAAACAAACCAACCCACTCTCTCCTGCACAAGTTTGATTAAATGCAATATGTTGTGAGTGGGTTTTGGTGGCTTTTTTTTACACTGGGAGGGTCATCAGGAAATGGAAAAATCAGTCAGTTTAGAAACTGAAAATCTCTCTTACACAGCCATCCAACAGCAGCCAGCAGCATGATTTTTCTGCTAAATATGACACCCAACAATGACAGAACATTGCAAATGAGGCATGGCTGGCAAGGAGATGTTCTACAAATCAGGTTCTGCAAATCCTCCTCCATTCATTGCCTAGACCCTGTCTTAGCTCCAGCTGGCTGCTGAATGGCCATCCTGATGAAGCCTGTGGCTGCTCTAGTACTTTATGAGGGTTTACTAAGATTTCTGGCTTTTTTATAAGTGTCAGGTACAGCAGCCATAGGGCCCCAGGCTGGTTTGGGTTGAAAGTGACTTCTAAAGGTCATCTACTCCAGCCTCCCTCCCACAGGCAGGGACACTTTTCACTAGACCAAGTTGCTCAAAACCCCATCCAACCTGGCCTTGGACACTTCCAGGGGTGGCATTTCTACCATTTCTACCAGGAAACCTGTGTCAGCCCCTCATCATTGTCACAGGAAAGAATTCCATCCTAGTACCTAATCTAAACGTGCCCTCTGTCAATTTGGAGCCATTTTCTCCTGTCCAAAGTCCCTCTCCAGCTCCCCTGGACAGAGGCTCTGAGGTCTCCCTGAAGCCTCCTTTCCTCCAGCCTGAACTACCCCAACTCTTCCAGCCTGACTCCATAACAGATGTGCCTCAGCCCTCCAACCTTCCAACTATTTATTTTCTGAGGATGAGGAGTAGCAAGATCTGTTGCAACTAATTCTTGATAGAGCTCCTTATTTTGCATCTTGGTATCATGGGGACATTTTTGGGGGAAAACTACAACTATGTCTCCATGCCCTGCATTGGGATAATATGGCAGAAAATAGAGTTTAGCTGAAGGAATCTGTTTCACTACTGTCCACAAATTTCAGTCTCAAAGAAGTTAGCTGAGAAGGAAAAATTTTGATTTTGGATGTCAAATTTTGGCACTGCTAATAAAAGCCAACCTCCCTGGCAGCAAATATGAGATAACCAGCAGCAGATGCCTTGGAAGAGGGCAATGATTTTCCATGCACCAAATTAATATTGAACACTGAAGTATTCTTTCATGTCTGGGGTATCAGCCATCATATTTTTTTTCTCATATTTCACATCTATCTTGTTTGTCTGACATTATACAAAAGGTAGATAGAGTTTGTTGAAGTCCAGCTGAGTGCCTTAGAGCTCTGCTAGTTAGAGATTATTTGAACTTCACTTCTGAGTACATCCAAGAAAACTCTGCCATTAAAAGATCAGCCCAATTCCCATTACAGCTTTTGAAGTTTGAGTTACAGCTCTTACCAGGAAAGAGAAATAATTAAAAAAAAAAAAAAGAAACCACTCAAGTTTCCATTTAAACACATTCCTTGTGGAGCACAAACATCAGTGTAAAGCCGGTCTTCAGAACTATATATTGTTTTAATCTTAGTTCCAAGTACTAGAACCTTGTTCTGCATGGAAGAGAATACCATGAATAGGCCAGGTTGCATTAGTGAGTGGGTCCCATCTGTCTCCTGCTACAACTCAATTTGATTTCATTCATTCTCTTTTGTCTCTTTCACTTTGGAGCAGACTTTTGAGAATCTCACAACAGGCACCAGGGCAACTGCTTAGTGTTCAAAATTGCTATTAAGAATCCACAGAGGTATCTCACAAACAATAGGACTGGCCACTTTCTCCAGGTATCGTTTCATCAGGCTCTTTAGAACCCCAAATAGAAGGAAAAGGCATTTCAAAATGTTATTTAGTGAGGTTAAAATATCTGTACAGCTTGCATCTGGCCAGTGTCAGTGGGATTGTAAGGGTTTCTTTTAGCTTTTACTTGTTCTTTCCTTGTGACAATAGTGAGAGGGTATAGATATAGAGGGAGCTATTCTGTCTTTGTTTAAATTTTAAATAGGCCATAGAAATGCTGTTCAGTAGAATTTGATTAAAATTGGACTGAATAAAAACTCTTTCCATTTTTACTCAGGTAGATGAGCACTGCACACCATTTAATTGGAGGCATTATTTATGTGATACTCGGCCTGTAATGTGCATATTCAGAAATGTAGAATGAAAATCAGTTTTCCTCTGACATGATTCTGAAGTTCAACCATCAGCTCCCCTTTTTGTGGTGATACCAAGTAACTCCAGCTCCATTGACCTTTATGGGCAGAAACACAGAAAATTGGAACTTAATGTAGAGAACAGGAATTGGGATGATCAAGAAGAAATTGTGCTCCTAGTGAATCTCATCAACTCAGCAAAATGGCTTAGAAATCCCTGGAAGGGATTGTAGGGAATGAGAAAATGATGTTTTTAGGATGGTCCACAGGGTACATGGGAAGGTAGGAGCTGCATCACTCCTTGCCAGGGTTTGAAGCTACTTTAGTTACATCTGGATTTCACCCTGGAAGATGGGGTTGTGCACCCCAGGGAGGAAAAGAAAAGTCTGTGCTTTCACAGGTTCTCTGGCTGGGTTTTTATCCTGTGCAGTTTGCTGCTCTCCTTATCACTCTTTGCAGGGCATCTCTTCTAATGACCTTCTTGGTCTCTTGCTTAAAAATATAGTGAGTGGAAACTCCATCAGGTGAAAAATTCCAGCTGACACCAGATGTGACTGCAGGGAGTACAACATTAATGATTGGTATTAAATATTGGATGAGGAATGAATGGCAGTGGTGTTCACATGCAGGACACAGTATCTGGAAAATGTGATTTGTTTTCCTTTAATCATGTCTGTTCTTCAACTCAAAAGCTACACACAGACCTGCAAGGATCTCTGGGATCCCTGGAACTCAAAAAGGAAAGAAGGAACAACCAGCTTAAAAATTATGTGAAACCAAGTGGGAGATTGTCCCATGATTGCTCAGAAGCCTGTAGGGTGACATACATTTAAGTGGATATCACTGACTCATTAGCCCCAGCAAACAGCAAATTCCAAGTTTAAACTACCCACAGATCTCCATGGTGTACACTTAATTTCAAAACAATTAAAACAGCTGGATGGGAAGTTGAACAGCAGTAGAGGGCATAGAAGCTGCAAGATCATTGTTTATCTTTTAAGGAACTATCAGTCCTGTCAGAGGGAAGTTCTTCCTGCAACAGACTGGCTGATAAAAATGAGAACATATGGGAAGCCAGTATTTCATGTTTTAACAGCTTTCCTGTGTGGATGAGGCCCCATCCAGTGAGGCTTGCCTTGCTCTGCAGACCACAGGGTTGGATTTACTGGATGGAAAGTGGTCCGTGTGGCTTGTAGCTCTCTCTGAGATGGGTTTTGTGCTGCAGAAAAGACAGCAACCCCCAACCCACACTGCCCTGAGTTGGCGCCGCCTTGGTGCAGCTCCCGGTCCAAACCCAAGAGCTCAGATGGGCATCTGACCTCACAGCCTTGCAAATGCTGGGTACAATCTGTTCTCTTATGTACAAGTCTGATGGGGAGCAGCTGAGGGAGGAGTGTCTATCCCCGTGGGGATTCAAAAACCATGTGGATGTGGATGTGTGGGACATGGGTCAGTGGTGTCCTTGGCAGTGCTAGGGAATGGTTGGATTCAATGATGTTAGAGCACTTTTCCAACCTCAAAGATTCTGTGATTTGATCTGATACATCCTCTGGTTTATGAAGTAAGGCTAGACCTGCAAAGTGTCCCTCCTGCCCTTGTCACTGAGGTGAAAATATGAAGGCAAAAAACACTCGCCAGCTCTTTATAATAGGAATGATATTACACGTTCTTCTTGAAAAGTTCAAATCCATTTTATGCAGCCCCTTAGAATTTGGGAAAAGTGGTTTCCAACAGGAAATTGAGACTGAGCTCACTTTGATTTAACCAACTGGTCCCATCCAGGCTGCTGAATTCCAGATTTGTGACAGGAATGTCACAAGTCACCTCCTTTGCTGAGTTTTCAAAGCTCTTCTCAGCCATGGCTGCTTGATTGCTGGACGTTGGCGCAGGTTGATGTGATTTCTCCCAAGACAATAGTAGGGCAAAGGAGGCTACAGCACAGCTTTTGAGGCCAAAACCACAGTTTTGGCTTACAAAGCATTGTATCCCACCAAAATTTTGCCATCTCAAATTTCCCTACTCTATATTTATAGCTTTAAAGGTGAACCTGCTCTGAGCTTTATTTCCTTCTTCCAGATTTAATCTTTTTTTATTAAGACTATTTAGCACTGATCTATGTATCAACCCTATAATACCCTGCTGACACACGAAATGTCAACACATCAAGTTAAAGTGGTGGATCCACCATTTTTTCAGTGGCTTTTTGAAATGATAACAAGCGACACTTATCATTTCCCACCCAATCCACTTGTGCAATAAGCAAAAAAGCCAAGCAAACTGCTTTTTTTTCCTGCATAAAGCAGTAATTTGTGTGGCAGAGCCAGAGCAACTCAGGCTGCACGGGGAATGAAGATCAAAGGGGAAATTCACCTGCCTGTCTTGTTTGCTATTGATCTGGATCGTAGCCACTTTATCAGTAGCACTTTGCCATCACCCCTCAGAGATCAGAGACTCCTATATCTTCCCAGCTCTTTTATTTATAGAACCATTTAATAAATACATTTTCTTTCCCTGGTCTCCTCTTTTTTGTGTGTGTGTGTGTGTTCTGTTTTGTTTGACCAGCAGAAACAAAGGGTTGCCCTCAGTGTCAAGGAAAAAGAAGGGTATATGGCCCCAATTCAGCACAGCATGTAAATACGTGCTTGGTTTCTAACAGGGCAACAAACACATGCCCTTCCTCTTAGAGGCATGTAAATATGTGTGGGGTTTTGAAATGCAGCTGCATGACACAGAAGTAAATGTCACCAGGGGAAGGAACTGGTCGGCTGAATATTCATTTTCCATCTTGGCTTCCTCTCTCTTCCTCTGGTTCATTACTGGTAATTACAGGGGTGATTGGGGCAGAGCAAACCCCCTACTGATGAAAGGGAAGGAACTATGAACCCTAAATGCCTTTTTTGCATTACCCTTTAAATGGTAAAAGGGACAAGGCAGACTGTAAAAACAGAGAGGGGAAAATGAAATCCCAAACCATGCAGCTAAGAAATGAATAAATGGCTCTCCTCTTCACGCTGCCAGTGTTACACAACCTGCCTGCATTGGATTGAGACCTACGTGATCCTCTTCTAATTGAAATCACTTTACCTTGACCTCCAACAGTAAACTGAAAGCTTGTTGCTCTTGCTGCCAGCAAAGCATGAGCAGTAAGTTGTAGGAAATCCCAGCTGGGGACACGAGCTGCATTCACATGGCATTAATCTCGCACTAAGTGGCACTAAGTCAGGAGGTACCAGCCAGTCTGTAAAACAGCCTCGTGCCCATCACACTCTGCAGTGTCTGCTCAGCCTGCCCTGCTGCTGTCCTGCCTTTTCTGCTTGAAGTCATGCAAGTACAGCAAACAAGGAACCCTAGAAGGAACCCTAGAAAGTCATTCAGGGTATATGACCTTGACCTTGGGTGGGAAGAGCTAGACCTAAGCCACAGTTGTGAGTATGTTTTACCAGTGTTGGAGGTGCATTATTTCCCTAGGCAAGCTGCTCCAGGGCTTTGACAGTCTTTTCAGGGAGACCTTTAATTCTTCTGAGTCTGGGGGTGGCACAGGCACCTCATCAGTCCAGCCAGGTTTGCATGTGTGGGTCTGAGTAAGGTTCACAGGGTTTTCTGGAGGATTTTCCATGGTATTGTGTCACCACTGATGGCAAAATGCTGACCTACAGGGAAGAGCAGGGGCAGGGTGGGTTATCTTACCATGTGGGTTATCTTACCATGTGGGTTATCTCAGCAGGTGCTGTCCATAATTCACCCACTCTGTGTAAGAAAGGTTATTTCCTTTTTAGCACTGCCAGCTCAGGTTCCCTCTCATGGAGTGTTCTTTTCTCAAAGGCATCAAAAAAAAAAAAAAAAAAGGCCTTGGGTTTCCCCACATCGTGTCTTTGACTAGAGCAGGATGTGAGAGTTCCAGGCACAGCTGAAATGACTTTTCATGGGACAAGACCTGAGAGAAGCTGGAGGTGCCTCACATTCCAGGGGGTCCCTGAGCCCACATGGGCTGGCTGAGGGCAGAGATGGGAGCACCCCTCTCCATCCCCTTCCCCTCTCCTTTCCCCTTCCCCTGTCCTTTCACTTCCCATTGCAAACATTGCAAGGAGCTACATCAAAGATGAATGAAATCCTTCGGTGTTTTTAATGCTTGGGTTTGTATTTTTCTAGCTGAGTTGTGCGCCAAATTTGACAGAGATTTAAAGATGGATTTGTTCCAACTGAGAAGCCACAGGAGGAAGAGGGATTTACTATGCCCTGATGAAGTTCAGTCCCTCTTTACTAACTGGGATTATCTTCAAGCATTTGTTTTATGAGGCAAGAATAACTTAATATAAATATAGGTGAGTATTTAATGGAACTGCAATCCAGCTCTTCATACACATGTGATTTTCTTTAAGACAGCTGAGTGGTATTTACTGGCATTGTGGAAAACAAGAGAAGCAAGGTCAACTCTATGAAATGAAAGTACCACAAACAAATGAGAGGAAGGCACTGCAGAGTTTTACTTACAGCTCAGGGTTCCTGGTGCTGCACTGTATGATCTTTGAGGCTAATTCCTGAAACAAAAAATCATTTTTTTTTCACTGATCAGCCTAGAGTATCTGCTGTAGCATGTTGGATCACATAGTCCAGTTTGAAGCCAGAGGTGGAAAAGGTGCACAGCAGAGGAGAGTGAACCTTTTTGGGGTATCACTGCAGTGCCCACCTCCATGCTGTGACAGAGGCACAGCTCTGCCCTGTCCTGTTGTGGTGGGATGAGGGGTGATGGCTTCATACTAAGAGAGGGTTGATTTTCTTAAGGTGTAAGGAAGAACTATTTTATAATGAGGGGTGGTGAAACACTGGCACAGGTTGCCCAGAGATGTTGTACGTGTACTACACGTGGAAAAATTCAGGGTCAGGCTGGATGAGGCTCTGAACCACCTGGTCAAGTTGAAGACGTCCTTCCTCATTGCAGGAGGGTTGGAATGAGATGACCTTTGGAAATCCCTCCCAATCTAAACAATTAGATGAATTTATGATTCCAGCATTCCCCTGAAAAAGGGAAAAAAGTTTCATGGCACTTGTGTGTGTCTTCAAGGTTTATAATCCAGGTGAAGAAGGAGAAATTGTGGAGAAAACAGTTTACTAAATGGATAAGCCAGGACTGAAGTTCCTCAGACAATTAAGTTAAGAGTTGGGGCCCATAACATTTGGTGGAGAAACTCCCAGTGAGTTTCTGTGATGCCCTAGAGTGGGCATAGGCTTATTGGCACTGACAAACCTTTGCGGTTTCCTCTGTCCTAATTACTTTATAGGGTATTACCATACTAATACACAAGCATCAGATCTGCCTTTTTTTTTCTTAATCTAAACTTGTAAAAACAGTGCAGCATTAGGAGTGTGGTAATAAACGAAAAATGTTAACATGCAATTCCCTTATGCTTTTGAAAAATTACTTCATAAATGCAAAGTAAAATATTTTCCTTTTTATTACCTGACAATTACATATTAAGAATTTCTTTTTATGTTTAAAAACATATGCAATACGGGCAGGCAGGCTCCAAAATGTAATTGCCTTCTTTCTATAAGAATCAGATGTCATTTTCTCCAAACTAAACTCTGAAAAGAGATAGGAGAAGCAAATTGTTGTATGCATTAAATTTTGAAACATCTGATAGCATTCCTCAATTAAACTATTTAAATGAAAAAAGATTGCTTTACAGCTCTATCATATCCACTGAATAAAACCTCTGTTGAGGCAAATTGGCAGTGGCAGGTACCAAATGCATTGGCCTTAATGAGACTGGACAACCTAATAGAGGTCATTGGTAATTGTTATTATATACAATATTGCACTGTCAAAAAAAACCCCTTAAGCTACACACATTGCTCAAGACATCTGAGTTTCATTGCTGCAAAGGAAGGCTTTTATCTTTCTGTGTGAAGCAATATGATTGTTGTTTTCTCATCATGAATTACAGGCTGCTCTTTAAAGGTGCTACAGCAAAGGGAAGCAGCACTGGTCACCATTGCTATATTGTGAAACACTTCATGGAGGAGATAAGAAGCCCACCTGGAACATTTTTTTCCATCATTTTCAGGGGGAGCTGGGTTGGGGTTATGATTACATGTCCTTGCTCAAGCACTGTGGGTCCACCTGAAAGAGTCCTGTTAACTGAGCTGTCCTGGGATCAAGCTTAGCTGGGCTTTTTTGATACTCCACTGCTGCAGAACCTGAAGCACCAGAATCTGTCTGTGTGACAATGATGATTCCCTGCTACTTGATGTAAACTGCAGCTCTTAAGGTTATTTTGTTGGAGAGAAGAATTAGCTCTTGTTGACTCCTGAGCCTGCTGTGGTAATATTAAAATGAGGCCTTGTGAAGAGGGGTCACATTCTACAGTGCTGCTTTTCTTTTTCCAAGACCCTCCAGGTTCCTGCAAGCATTCCCAGTGGCAATTGGGCCAAACTGAATAATTCACAGCGTTGTGGATCCCCTCCTTTTGAATTTACAGAAGATATGATCATGATTTGCCCAAATGATTCTGGAAACTGTGGCTTCCCCACACCTGGAAGGGTTGAAGGCTGGGTGGGAAGGACTTGGAGCAACCTGGGATAGTGGAAGGTGTCCCTGCCCATGGCAGGGGGATTGGATTAGATGACCATTCCAAGGCTTCATAAGTTGCTCCATGTGGCTGAACAGATTCTCCTGCCAGTTTTAGTGGAACAGGTAGGTGAGCATCCTTTTGGGGGGTCTCTAAAACAAAAATGACAGTACAGTTCAATGACAAACTGTTTTCTCTTCCTATATCTGGTGGTCCCTGAAAAAAAACCAAAAAAACCAAACTAAATCAAAAAAAAAAAAAAGAAAAAAAAACCACCTAAAACCAAAATAAACAAGTGTGTTGATTATTGGGAATGTCTTGCAGCAAAATTTTGATATAAGCCCTGCTGTACTATCTTTTAAATGCCATACAAAAATAGCTAGTCTCCTGCTGAGTATTTTACAAAGTACACAATGTGTGTCCATTTAACCTAATAAAATATTAAATAACATTAAAGCTATGATATTTAGTTCTCCATGTTCATCTTACATAGCCTTGTAGGCCAGGACAAGGCAAGCAGAAAGAATTGCCCCTTCCTGTACCGGGGATGTTTTGAGCTCAGCTCTGCACGTAAGGGCAGGGATGCTCCACCTGAAATCAGCTCACACTTCCAACCCTGCTGCCCTCTGTCAGTGATGGGATATCTGAGCACAAATCCTTGCCCACCTCAGTCCTACATCACCATGCTGTGCTCTTGCAGTCCTCCCACCCACGCCCATGGCAGAACCCATGGAGGTACAAAAAGGGTTGAAATTACACCACGGTTCTCAATCTTCTGAGGCTTTAATTCTCCTTAGATAAATTTTTACTGTGTGCTTTACTCTTATTTTAGAGACTCAAGCTCCTTAGCTGAATGTTGTAAACCATTAAGGTCAGCACTACAATATTTTAATGTTGCTATTTAACAGAAGCAAGATTTTTATGGCAGTGAAAACTGCTGCGGGGAAAAGAAAATGCTATGCAGACACCTAGCAGACAATTGCAAGTAAAAATCAAACAAAACTTTGGGCAAGAGTAATGTCTTTATGCAATTAATGTGTTAGCTCATACTGTCAGACTGATAGAAATAAATTCCTTTTTTCCTTTCAGTGTGGGGGATTTTGAGGGAAGGACAGTACAAAGGTCCTTTCTGTAGCTGAAAGAAACTGCATTATCTTACTATTTTTTTCCCCATACCATGCATGCAGCTGATGCACAAAACGGTGTAATTACAATCTGACATGGAAGTGATTGTCTGAGCCTGAAAATCAGTAATGTTAACCTTCTCAAAATAAATTTCAATTTGATCCTGTGAATTTTACATTGAAATGAGTTTTTTCTTTAAAACCCTGGAGAAAACAGCCCTGTATGTGCGCATTAACAAACAGCTTTGCAAATCTAGGCTGAAGTGAATATTCAATTTCAGGAGGTCAAATTGAGATTCAGTCTCAACATCAAGGCAACCAAGCCACATGAGCCAAAGTGAACTCTTTCCAGGCCTGGCAGAGATTTTACCTGTTACCAAGGTGCGCATTTGCCCCTCAGCCTCCCCTTTGCAGTCCCAGGGATATTTACATCCAAAGCTATATCCGTCTGCAGTGTGTTAAATACCATCTCTGCAGTGAATATCCTGAGGAAGGAGGCTTTGTCTTCAAGACTAAAAGAGATTTTCTATGTGATTTCAGGATTTCAAGGAGCACATTTAAGCTGTCTCTTGCCTTCCTGCTGAGTCTTCCATCCCCGTAGTTAAAAGCCCTAGTGCAGAGGGAAGAGGATTTTGAGGAGATACCAAACTGTGTAGGGCAAACATAATCATAGTCCCAGACCTGAACAAATCCCAACCCCACATGCTCCCCATCAAGTCCCAGACAGAACTTCCCTCTAATACTGTGCTGGAGATCTGGGGTCGGCAGACCCCTCTCCAAACTACCTTTGGTGTTTTTCCGTGCTCTGTACATGTTAGGGCAGACAGTCCCTGACTCAGGGAGGGGTCTCCTACTATTAAGGACTTCTACTGCATTTAAGAAGTGTAAATAAACAATCTATGCTCGAGGCTTGGTTTCCTTATTTTATACACACACAACCTGAGAGGTGAAACCCCTCAAAGAATTTTTCTCCTTAGACAGGAAAGTACTTTTGTGATCTGAACATGATCCCAGCTGCCCAGGGCAGGGTTGGAGTCCCCATCCCTGGAGTTTAGAAGCCATGTGGATGGGGGCTGTGGGGGACAGGGGCTCGTGGTGGCCTTGGCAGTGCTGGGGGAATGGTTGGACTCTGTCTTAAAGGTCTTTGCCAACCAAAATAATTGTATGAAATTCTAAGTTCTATGAAAGCTAAATCCTCGCCTTTTAAAATCTTTGAATCTTATTTTGGCAGCAATAATCAGATTTCTGGGGTTTCTTGATCAGCATTTGATAATCCTGTGGGAAAGTGCAGCTGAGAATGCTGCAAACTCTTCTTTCTTCTTCTGAGGAGACTAAAAACTCTTCAGCTTCTTCCCACCAGGGCTGCAAGAAGAAACTTTATTGAAAATGCTGTATTTTCCTAGAAGAAAAAAATACTTAGGAATTCCTCACTACTTTCCTTCATTTTTCCCAGGTCACAAAGAACAAATCCCATTCTGCAGCAGGGTCATTAGCTGTATAATGATGGGTCATAGACCAGCACCACATTAATACCATGACTGTGAGTGCACCTGATACCAGACCACAATAAGCACCTGCTGCTACCAGGATCCACACAGTGGCTTTGAACTCTGACTTTTGCTGCTGGCTCTGCATGATCCTGAAACTCCTCTTCTTGTGGCATTTGACAGATACATTCAAAGAGCAAAGAAATCTCCTCTTCCTATTCGACTTAGTAAGTAGTAACTTTTCTCAATTTTTTTAATTTTTTCATGCACAAAGAGTGAAAAAACTGGAAGATTCTGAATATTTAATGAACTACCTGAATAATCTCTCATGCAAATGCTGTGAAAACAGAAGGACTAGTAGCTCAGTGTGGGGTGGTGACACGTGCCTCTGATGTGCCACTGGAGATGATCTGGTCTTGTGAGAAAGCCTGAAGCTACAAATTCATGGCTGAATAAGGAGGATGCCTTGTGCACTAGAGGGAATACTGAAGGAGACTGGAATTTTTCACTTGAAAGGAAAGGGTTAGAATCACAGAATATCCTGAGTTAGAAGGGACACACAAGGATCAAAAAGGGCTAACCAGGTAATTTTCTTTCAGAAAAGGGTTTCTAGAGACCTAACTTTAAATACCCATGAATGACAATTTTGGCTCAAGTAACATTGTAAATGTTACACAAAAAAATTATTTTTTAAAAATATTTTTGTTGAAATTGTTGATAGCAAAACTATACATTGCAAATAGTTTCCCCAAGCTAAACAAAACCATAGTGATTTGGTAACTTTTCACACACCCTTTGCCCTGTGCAGGGCAATGGAAGTTCATGCCCACAGATCTGACCTCACATGGCCTTAGACCTTCAGTAGCTTTGCTTTAGAGGGCATGAAATGCAGGGAGCCTGAATGTGTTGTGGGATTGATGGATCTCTGTGTCCCCTCACATCCATCTCTTCCCCAGCAGACAAGGCTGTTATTGGGGCCTAATGACTGAAAACCCACAATGGCCGGGCCACAGCTCTCTCTGTGACCCTCTTTGGTAAACCACCACCAGGGGAGGGCTTACAGGAGCTCCAAGAGCACAAAGACCATCCCATGGAGCTTCTCCTGGGCATGAGAGGCACTGTGGTCACCACCCACCTCTTTCCAAAGGGATGAGTTGCAGAGCATGGGCCAACACGGGCCTTTGGGTGTGGAGAAATCAAGGTCAGCAGGAGCATGGCTGTGTATGAGGCATGGCCAGCAGTGCCCTGCACCAGAGGGGACAAGGCAGGAGGGTGCCAGGCACTGGGACACAAGGTGGGAGCTGGAGCCACCATTTGTGGCTCTCACAGTGCACATGCTTCAAAGTGCTCCACATGCAATAATCACCAAAGCTCCACAAATGGACACTGCTGCAGTCCCCAAACCCTGACTATCAGCTGAGTTTTCAATCTGGCCTTAAATGATTTTGCCAAATTGGCACCTCTGGCGTCAAGGGGAAGCAAATTCTGCAAAGCTCGGTCTCTTTTATTGGGAAGCGCTATTGATTTTTTTTTTATCGTCTTACTTTGTTTCTTCCAGCTCTCCCCTCCCTGCACCCACCTTCAGCAGGATTGAACACTTTGATTTAAGAGAGGCTGTTCAGTGCAAGAGACCCTCTTGGTGGCGAATTAGAGGATGCCTTGCCCCGCACATCGCAGCAGTCAGACCGTGGAGACGCGCGTATCCATCACCCTCACGCCTGGCGTTTACAATACAATTATATCCTTCCAGCTGGTAGCTGGGGCTGCTGACAGCCTACAATGCCACCCCAATGCCAATTAATAGGTGGATCTGGTGCCCTAAGAAGCCAAATCCATCAGTGCCACCGTGGATGCAGCACGCCAGGGAGGGAGCAGCGTGAGCCGCGCCCGGGCTCTGCTGCGTTTTGGAGGGCTGTGACTCGGTGGAATCACTGGGGTTTGAAGGGCACTGGCTAACTTTGTGCTTGCTTGCAGAGAACTTCACACATCTTTCTTTTTGTCTATGGAACAGAGCAGGGCTCTTACTGAAGAAATAATTTTCAGTTTCTCTTAAAGTCTCCTCCAGGTACACTTGATGGCAGAGGTGCCAATTTGGCAAATCTGACTGGGAAGCAGCATCTGCTTCTCTGACATCTTTCCAATCCTACAGCAAAAGGCAATCACTTTTAAGGAGAAAAATCAGGTTATCTTTGGTGACTCCCTTAACCCTGGTAGTTTAAGATCAGTTTTGGAGGCTCACAGTGACATCTTCTATCCACTTCATTTCTCTCTCCAGCACAACCCTGCTCTCCTCTGGAGTAACCTGGCACCTGTGGGTGGTCAAATCACTTCTGGCATCTGTCAGTTTGGGGAAAGGCTCTCTGCTTCTGTAACTTCAGATAACAGCAGTGATAATACCAAAGTGCTCAGGCTCTGCATGTGTGATGTTTGACTTAAGAAACAGGGAATTTCCAAGGTTCAGTATGTAACCCAGCAGTAGAAACCCACAGAGGTCTGCAAATGGGGAAGCTGAAGATACAAGCCAAGGGCAGAGGACTTAAAAAAACCCCATGCATTATAGAATTGCAAATTTGTTTTCCAAAAGAAATGTAGTCTGTTGAACTCTTTGTTAGAGTAAATCCCAACAGCCTCCTTTGAGATCAAACAAACAAGCAAAAAAAGTTAGGCGATTCCCACCAACTGCCTTTTTAAAGTCTTCTCTTGCTGAAGCTGCCAGAAGAATGAAGTTTCATCTTCCAGGACTGAAAAAATGAACCTTTGTTGCTTGGAAATAAGTCAAATCTATAGCTGGAGTAGACATAGTTGACAAAAAATAATTTTACTGAAAGGCCCAAAATTATTCATGATGTCAGGAAAAAACCGCACCACACGTAGAGACAAAATAAAAAATAGCCCAAACAATCTATTTGGAAAAGCTATTTCATTTTTCATTCTTCATTCTAAAAACACATTTTTAGTCTCTTAAGAAAACCCTGAAGACTTCATAGACATTAAATATCTTCTGAAATAAACAACTCATTTTGAGTTGACTCAAATATTTTTGTCTTGACCTAAAACTTTTATTGTCTTACACTTAACCAAAACACTCAGGAAAAAAATTTCCTTGGGTTTGACCTGAACAGAAGTTTCTCTGACATTTGCACCAGCTAGCAACCCTAAGCCCATTATTTGTTGAAATTTTGTGAAACAGACAGGGAAGATGTAAGATGGACAGTGAGTTACGGTCTCTAGTTTTAACAAGTTGCAGGCTGGGGTCGAAATCTCACCACCTGGGAAGCTGGCGGGAAATTTACCACCAGCATTGCAGGAGCCAGAACATCATCACAGCCTTTGATGTCCCACTTTGATGTACAAAAAGCTGTTTGCACCGTTCAGAGCAGTTGGTTTTCCCTACAGACTTCCCAGTGAGATTGAGTTGCAGGAGACGCTCAGCATCTCCCATCCACCTTTTCCTCTCTGTGGCTCAGTGAGGGCTCACCTCTGGAGACTTCCAAACTAGACTTTAAGTCAAAGCTTAGGCAACATTTCGGTGTTTCCTGGGAGTCACATAACTGAGAAGCAGCACTGGTGCTGTCACACCTAAAGTTCCAGCAGAGAATCACAGAACCACAAGATGGTTTGGGTTGGAAAGGACCTTAAAGCCATTCCTATTTCTCCCCCTGCCATGGGCAGGACACCTTCTACTAGCCCAGGTGGCTCCAAGCCCCATCCAGCCTGGCCTTGGACACTTCCAGGGATCCAGGGGCAGCCACAGTTCCTCTGGGGAACCTGTGTCAGAGCCTCACCATCCTCACAATGAAAAATAGCAAGAAAAAAACTGTTTTATAAATCAGTGCAAGTGAGCTCCTTATTTTGCTCTTGTGGAGTTAATATTAAAATAGGCACCATTCAAACTTAATTGCATTTGGTCTGAAATGGAACATCCTCTTCTGCAGAATTAGTGGTACTATTAATTCCTTTAATAACACCAAAGGGGACAATTATACTTGTCCTCCCTGACCACCTGATGGGGTACAGCCTGCCCACCCAACTCACCTAGAATTTTGGTCCCAAGCATGTTGGGCAGGAGCAAAGGTCTTGGCTTTCTGTCTGTGACACAGAGGAAGGAGAGAAGGAAGATCTCTATAGGTAAAACCTGGTTGTGACTCAGCTAGTCACAACCTCCACCTTGGGGCTCCAGGAATGTCCCATGGCCACCTGCAAAGAATTGCAGAGACATGTCAGCCAATATGAGGAAATA
Source organism: Molothrus ater (assembly GCF_012460135.2). Classification (NCBI taxonomy): domain Eukaryota; kingdom Metazoa; phylum Chordata; class Aves; order Passeriformes; family Icteridae; genus Molothrus; species Molothrus ater. The sequence goes on along the minus strand of NC_050511.2, from coordinate 2,077,011 downwards.
TCTCCTGGACACCAAAAATGGTGTGGCTTTGGTGGCTGGTTCATTTCCCATTGTGCTCATATGCCAGGACACACTCCTGCAGACCGTTCATAAATACTTTCAGATGGACATGCCAAAGGTCTTTCCCTTTTCCCACCATCACCCTTGCTCTTCAGAGATCCCTGTTTGAGCCCTGGGCCTGGCTGGAGCTCTGGAGTGTTGCCAAGGTGCAGATTAAACATCTTAGGTGTATAAGGTGATTTCCTTACACAAAATATAAAGACACAGGACTGACAGAAGAATTGGCCCCAACAGCTGAAAGCTTTCATACAACCATCCTTCCTAAGAACTGCATCAATGGAGGACCTGGCCACCATCAAACCCTTACAGGCTGCAAGGTTTCAGGTACTGGTGGATACCAGGGAACAGCTGGACGTAGCAGGAGATCAAGCCAGGAGTTTCCCAGACCAACCCTTTCACTCTAGTTCTGCACCGCTGTAGCTAATACAGGTTTTGCCAGTTATTTCACCAGGGAAAAGCATAGATCTTATTGTTGGCTGACACTGCTGGCAGTAGTTATAAATTGTCTTCTGAAATAGCTGGAGAGGTGTAAGGTCTCAGACATGAGCCAGCTGATGCTATTCCTCCAGCTCAGACCCAGGACCTGCCCTTGGGAGCGCTCCCAGGCTGCTCCAGCACCACAGGAAGTGGACTTGCTCCAACTCCCACCTCAAGTGTCAGATTTTTCAGTGCCAAAATCAGTTTCAAATTCTCCACCACCTCTCAGAGATCAAGCAGCACTTAATAATTAATACTCTGAATGCTTTCAAATCACCTGGAGAAAGAGCCAGCACAAAATCAAACTGTTATGGTCAATGTCACTGTTTGGGCTGTGAAGGATGAGTCCTGCCTGATTGCAGGTTTTCTAGAGCAGATTAAACTTGACATGTCTTTTTTTTTTTTTTCCTATGAACAAGTCTCGCCTGTGCAGAGCAAAGCTTAAAATTCATTATTTACTTTGCATGGTGTTGACATCACAACAGAGCCCTGTACACTCTGTCTTGATTGATGAAGAGAAGAAGAATCTCCTGTTCTGCATGATGAAGAAAAACTTCTGTAACCATCTCCATTTCCCCCAGTCCATAAGATTGCTACTCCAGGGACATCCACACTCACCTTATGCTAGTGTGTGGGATGCTCTGAATTTATTTTTTTTTAATTTGTACTAAAGAAATAGATGCTGTTCTCCCCGTTTATCTCCTTCTCCATCCTGCGAGATAAAGTTATCAGGAATAATCAGATCATAGAGTGGGGGCTGGAGAGGAAATTGTAGATTAATACTAATGTATCTGGCATTGCAGGAGACACCAAGCCTGCTGTTCCCTCATTGGCCTGGGAATGTTTAACAAGCTCACTACATACCTTTGCTTTGCTTTGCAAAAGAAGAAAACCCTGCACAGCTCCCCAAGCATCTGACAAGAATGCACAGACATAATAATTTCTTTGACCTCAGCCACATGAGTTTCTGAAAAGAACAAAACAGCATCATTTCATGGCATTTACAGTTTAAACCTTTCCTATTCAAGTTTCTAACAAAAAAAGCCAACAGCCCATTCTGGTCATGATTAAAATTCATAGGCTTGCTGCAGAGAACAGATGCAGAAGCAATTTTAGGCCAGTCATATCCCAGCTCTGCAAAATTAATTTGACAGGTTTGCATTAAAGCACTGATCAATATCCACTTTAGAGCAGCAGAGGCTAACTGAGAAAAAATAAGTGACCGGAGTGCTACCAGACGAGAAAAAATGAATCTTTGAGACTTTTTTCCCTCTAAGCTTGCACCTACATCAGAAGTCCTGACCTCAATCCATTGATCGGTTGCAGTTAACATGACAAAAGGCCTGGCGGATATACCAGAGCTATACCTACCAGGGAACAATCAACCCTGATACACTAAATGTTTGACAGAGTGACTAGACTGCTGAATTAGTATTTGCTTTCTGAGGTCTGGCAGGCAACCTTTCCGTCCTGCAGTTTCCTAGATGCTTACAAAAGGGATTATATATAGACATGGTTTATAGAACTTCTCTTAAACTTTCTTAAAGAAGCGCCTCTTAGTATTTTAAGCTGAGACCAAGATAATAAAACTCCACAGCCTTGTGCCATTCCGGTTACATCTCCAATGGGGGAAAGGTGCATTTCTATTTTCAACTTAATAAGGACAAACTGTTTCATTAAAGTGCTCCAGAGGTTTGTTTTTTTTCATCTGTGGAAGCAGGAGGAAGCAACTCGAGGCACCAAACCTACCCCTACCCTTGCTTAGGAGTGGGAATGACACAATCCATACTGGGGCTTGACTGAAGAGAAATGGCTGGAAATCTGTGCTGGCCTGGGTTGTGTGGGTTGAGTCCAGCAGAGGAGAGCATTTGTAGAACCCCACACACACCTCAGGTTCATCAGCACATCCCCACAACAGCTGTCGTGGTCCTGGCTGGTGTTACCTGTGGAAGGAAGGTGTGGCACTACAGCATTTCATCAGATGGACTTTTTGTCTCACAAGTGATCTTGCAGCCACAAGGAGTGGTTATAACTCACCAGGCACTGCTCTAGCTTAACTGCAACTCTCTTCTGCTCCTGTGGGACACCAGCTGTCCCTGGATGACACGGAGTCCGACTGCACCCACCGCACCGCTCACCGAGCGGACTGTGGTGATTTGACAGAGGAGATGGTGGTTTGGGGGCTTGAAAAGAAAAGTTAGAGTGATTTCCCACCTGCCACTCCTTGCCTGGGACTGTGCAACATCCCTGGGAGCTGTGTGTAAGGATGGATGGAGACCTGGGTTGTGACAAGGTCTCTCCAGGGCCGCCTCCTTCTTCAGTTGCAACCACCAGCCCCAACCAACACCCACTGCAGGCACCAGGCACTGCTGGCTGACACCACAGCTGCAAACTTCACCCCTCAGATCAGACCCCTAGGGGAAAAATCTCTACACAGATTTATTCTTCTCTGCCATTTTCCCCAGAATTTGATGCACCCCATGGTGTACAACGTTACATCAACCCACAGGACCTTCCCTACAAGAGCTGTTGTGCAGATGTTTGGTTCACTGCAGCCTCCAGAAAATTACACACCTTTTTTTATTTCTATTCCTGATAATTTTACAATTCTCAACCTAAGCAAGACAATTTCATGTTATAAACTTGACTACAGTTAGGCATTCATTACCCTTAATCACGTACTAATTACCTGACATCACTCCACAGTAACCTGTGAGTCTTACAATGTTTTGCAAGAAAATATATGAGGTAAAAAGAGTTACTCTATCTGTTGTGAAAGTTGGTACCCAGTACCAGGCACTGGAGCAGGACACCTGCTCATTTCTACTGATGTTTAACATACTCCAGTCCCAAAAAGGGACAAAAATCTCATTAAAATCTGTCATATATATACCTGCACAGCATAGTCAAGGAATGGAACAGCCCATCCCATGGTTGAAGCACCTGCTTTATCCTTGGGAAATAGAAGTTTAGTTCCCAGTATTAAAGCAGACCTCACTCAAGCCACCAAGGACCAGATTTCTTAAATCTGAGGTGCCTAATTACCTCTGAGTTCAATGGAAAACTAAGCAAGTCTCTTAAATACCATTTAAAATCTGTCCTCAAGCTACTTGGCTCTTTTTCTGTCAAACGACAGTCATCGCTTTCCCTAAATTCCCAAGGAGTAGCGTGAATAAATGTATCAGCCAGCTCCCCCACTCCAGTGATGGAGGGCATGAACAGCCCACAGAGGGACAGCTAAACCCCACTGCATCTAAAATATGCTGAAAAAGTCAACTACCATTTGCCAGTGTACTGAACGTTTCTGTACACAAACAGATGCTGCAGGCATGTAGACACCAGCTGATATATCAAATTTGCTTCTCCCATGCCTTGAGGAATCTGGTGGAAAAGCTCAGCATGTCTCTGGCTCCCTGAGCCCCCCTGCCCTGGGCTGAGCCCCAGCGTGGGCAGCAGGGCAGGGGGGATCCTGCCCCTGTGCCCCTGGGCTCAGGTGAGAGCCCACCTGCAGAGCTGCCCCAGCCCTGGCTCCAGCAGCACAAGGAGCTGGAGCTGCTGCAGCCAGTGCAGAGGAGGCCACGGAGCTGCTGCCAGGGCTGGAGCCCCTCTGCTCTGGAGCCAGCCTGGCACAGCTGGGGCTGTTGAGCTGCACAAGAGAAGGCTCCAGGGACACCTCAGAGCCCCTGCCAGGGCCTCCAGGGGCTCCAGCAGAGCTGCCCAGGGACTGGGGACAAGGCCTGCAGGGACAGCACCCAGGCAATGGCTCCCACTGCCAGAGGGCAGGCACAGATTTTGGGCTCTTGGCAATTAGGAATTGCTGGCTGGGAGGGTGGGCAGGCCCTGGCCCAGGGTGCCCAGAGCAGCTGTGGCTGCCCCTGGATCCCTGGCAGTGTCCCAGGCCAGGCTGGATGGGGCTTGGAGCAGCCTGAGATAGTGGAAGGTGTCCTTTCCAACCCAAAAAATTCTATGATTTTATGGGGCTAAATTATTCTGGCCCTTGAACCTAAAAATCATTCTGTGACAACTTATGGACCTAGGAGCATCTATAGACTTTGTAGATTATTCTGTATTATTATTCTGTATTATTTCTTCCTTTTTTTCCCTGGGTAGGATTTTTTTAATTTCCTCTTGGAAATCATAATTGCTTCTCCTCAAGTCAGAAGTTCCAATCCCTAAAAAACCTGGACTTCACTCTTCTTCTGCTGAGCATTTGGGCAGGTTTCAGGCCTGCTGCTTTAGCAATGCCTAAATAAAAGAAAACTCATGGTGTTGGAATAATAGGAATGCTGTCCATAGCAGTGGGGAGGAATAAGACAAGGTCCCTTCCAACTCAAACCATTCTGTGATTCTATGTTTCTATGCCCAAGCCTTGCAAAGAACCACATTTATGGACCCTGAATTAACATGGAAAAAATTCTGCTGTTTTGAGCATCAAAATCATTCTTTCTACTCTGGCATCTCTTCTAAAAGTACTCAAATCTTTTGTAGCCATGTGAAATAAAGGTAACTGTTGGCAGATGTGGTTTTCTGACCTGCAGATGCAGGTTAGGATGGTGCAAAGCAAACTGTTGCACAGCCAGTTCCAAAGCAGGACACGTTATTTGTTGTCAAACCAGCTTTCTGCTAATCTTTCACCCCAGGCCCTGAGTCAGACGCGTAACCATGAAAAATGTGGTACCTGTAGTGCAGCATGATGTGTCTGTAACACTCACAGAGGAACACACCGGCTGACATACATGGTGTGATTGCCACTACACTCTCAGGCAGGTGCTGAGCACCTGGGCACTGCCTCTGCTGAAGATAAAAGGCCTCTGATATAACCAATATTTTATCTTTTTTTTTTTTTTTAAAGATCTATATTACAGTGCAGTGTATGTCCCTAAATGTATATTGCACCACATCAATAAAATGGACCAAATTTCCACCTCATTTGGAGCCATGCCTTTTCTTTATCTCTCTGCAATAAGTTAACCTCTTAAATATTACAACATGCTGCTCCTTATGTCTCTTAAATATTAAACAAGGGCTGTACAAAATAGATTCAAGAACACACAGTAATCAATAGCAATGATCACGAGGGCAGGAAAATGGAACCGTTTAAGGGTTTTTAATCTGGTGAATAGACCTGGTGCTTTCATTCAGAGAAAACAATGCAGCCAAAATCCAGCCGAATCACACACTCTGTAACACCAGATTTTCCTCATTTCTCCTGCTTGGCACAGCTGGATTTTAAAAAGGAGTAAGAACTCATCCAGGAAAAATACCTGCCAAAAATATCCCCGACCACAAACTATTTCATGCAGTCAATAGTAAAGTCTGTGCTTCAGAAATGCACTGGGGGATGTCTTCCATAAACCCCTGACATATCTGCATTCTTCAAATCAGATGGGGGCTTCATTTTTTTTCAGAGCCCACTTCTATGATATGAACTTCTCATAACTGAGATGCATTAATGTGGTTTTTATGTATATATAAAGATGAGGTCTTTACAGTCAGCTCTGGGACCTATTTTCAAGTGAAATGTGTGTTTAGATACAGACATATCTGCAATATAAATGTCTTAGAAGGAATAGAAGGATGTCTGGGCTCAGTTGAAATTGTGAACACGTCTTTGAAATGATCTGTAGGAGAACAACCTAAGTTGGGTGTGCACTATTAATAACAGAGTGTCCATGACATCATTTTACTAATTACCTGGGTTTAGTGCACCCCATGTAATGGTATTTATTTCACTTTTCTAAATGTAGTCACTCTTCTCTGAACAGTTCTTCTGGGTTTTGCTCTCGTGGTGGTTAAAGAGAAGTGAAATGAAACCCAATAAAAAGCTCATTACATTAATGCAGATACCTATTAACTCCCACCCAGGGAAGAAAGGAGCCAATGGCATTGGAGGGGTCTGGGATCCGTCACGTCCATAGAAACCTCCTTTGAAAATCCCTCCTGCAAACACGGATTCAAGCATGTGGCACACCTGCCTCTCCTGGCGCCACTGGGACAGCTGCTCCAAAGTCCTTGGGCTTGGATGTGCCCAGAATTCCATGTCTGGATCTCTGTGGTCCAGAGAGCAGACCAGAAGATCACCAGGGTGAATTTCCTGTCCTACATTTGTGCCATCCACAGAGTCCCATGAGCCCTCTGTAAGACACCAATCCCCTCCCAGAAATTCCCGTTTTCACCAAGTAACAAATTGCAACAATAATCGGCCACCTTTCCTGGTTTGTGACTTACCATAATGGTGTGCATGGTGATAATCAATTTCACTGCAATAACTATTATTTCTTCACTTATTTTGTAAATTGTGAGCATGCTGATAAATGGATTGGACAGTTACTTAATTTCACAATCTGTATCGTAAATATCCTGTCCTGGAGTGTTATTTGTCAGCTTTGGCAGCAATATTCAATCACTGTCAGGAGTGTCCATGTCCAAGGCCAGGCTGGATGGGGCTCTGAGCAGCCTGGTTCAGTGGAAGGTCTCCCTGCCTGTGGCAGAGGTTGGATGAGATGAACTTCAGGTCCCTGCCAACTCATCCCCTTCTGGGATTCTGTGACTCAGGAAGCCCCAGACATGCTGGATGCTCACAGCTGAGCAAGACCCCCCCCCCCCCAACCCAGAGAACTCATCTGAAGCCTTGTGACTCCAGAGGTGTCTTTGCATATGGAAAACCCAGGCACATCTCCATTACATATTGATCAAAACGCCTGTGGTCTGCTTGCTGTCACCAAAAAAAAGATTACGTGGAGCAGAGCTGGAGAGGTTTTGCCTTAGCAAGGGACTGGCTCACAGACCTCTCCAGCCACTCTCTGCTGAGGTTCACTGCTGTCCTGCTGTGACTTCAGGAGCACGAGGCACCCGAGCTGTTATCCACAGATTATCTTTAGTCCAGGGAAGGCCAGGAATGGTACGGCCGTGATTCACTCACTCAGGGTGTCCCAGACAGGTCAGAGTCATGCCCTGAGGTCTCCTTTCCACTGACTAGAAGGACATTTGAGGCAGCCCAGGGCAGAGAAATTTAGGTGAGGTGAGTTCCAGGAAAAAAAGCCCTTTGAGCCCCAGTGATTAATGCTGACAGTGCCAGCCCATTCCTCATTTTGAGATGGGCCTGGTCCTGCACTGGCTGCTGAGGGCTGGGCACACCCAGAGCTCAGCACGTGCAGATGCTCTGCAGCACTCAGCTTTGAAGCTTTGTGGCTGAGGATTTCTTCCCTTGCCTGAGGGTCACTGAAGGCCTTGATCTCTGGAGGGTCCCAGTGTGTCCCCAGCACACCAGGGAAGGGCAGTGGTAAAGGGATGAGGATCCATCTCCAGCTGAGTGCGGGTCCTCAGCAGCTCCTGGCAGCCACCAGGGCTTCTTCCTCTGCCCTTGGAGGATGATCATGTTTTATGGCTGGACATGGCCATGCCACTGTCTCCTCTAGCCCCTTCCTTAATAAAATCCCTACTTTGGTGCATGCAATCCCATAATGATTCTCCCCCTGGGTTAACTTGGTGAGTTGGGTCCAGTCTACCTGTATAATTCTCCAGTCAAACCCTGTTTAAGGTTGTTAATATCACCTTTGTTAACTGACAGTAGGTACTGGAAGGTGGAGCAGACATGCTTGCTCTTTGACCTGTATGCCAGTATACGATTTCCTTTACTACTGCTTTTTCTTCTTCCTCAGAAAGCTAAAATAAGCAAATAAACTACCCCTTGAGTTAGTGTTTGCTTCTCTGCTTTACCCAGCACACGTGGTTTGATTTTCCAGGGTGCTACAAGCATCAAAATTAATTGCAATACCTGTTCAGGTTTTTTCTTTCACTATGACTCTTATTATCGTGAAAAAAGAAGAACCAGAGTTTCTATTCTTCTTGCTGAAATAAGAAAATACTCATTTCATTGCCAGAGGTGCCTTGTAACGTCTTTCTAGATGTCTTCAGTAAAAGTCTCCTTGCCTCCTGTAAGTTAAAGAAAATGTACAAGCTGCCACTTTTATGCTTTCTGAGAGAGGGGAAGGGAATGTGGATAGAGATTTTGCTGTTAAATTTTGTCTGCCTGTGCCTTATGGGAACTTGAAGCATATTCACTGTAAAATGTTGGTTGCTTTAGAACATCACTCCCACTGATGCTGCCTTCCCTTCCTCCTGTAAATAAAATAAAGCAGAAAATGCAGTAACCCAGTCATAACCTAGTGTTTAAGGACAGCTCAGGCACAGTTAATTTGACTGTTGCCTAATAAATATATTAATATAGCACCCCTCCAAATACAGAGGAGACCTCTCAAACTTCAGCATCATTGGCTAAATGCCTGAAGGGGAAAAATTACTTGAAAGAACTTAATTCAAAAAATCCTTTAGGCCACACTGTTGCATCTTGCAAGCCGGTGAAAATGCAGACAGCTATGAAGAGAAAGACATCAATAAATAATCAGGGGTCTTAGACTTTTAAATGGGAATCTGAGCATTGCAACCCAAAGGTAAATTGAATCTTTTCCCATCTCCCTAGCAGGTGCTCACGCCTGTGTAAGCTATAAAACTTTGCTCATTGTAAATGTAGCTTGCCCTTTCGACAGACATTTTTACATGGAAATGGAAAGTCTTAGCTTGAGACCGCTCAAAGGCATCTTTGCCTGCAGCAACTTCAGTTTTATATCTTGAAAGGCCTTTTTTTTTTTTCCCTTCATCTTTTCCTTTCCTCTTTCTCTTTGCCGAGGGACATCTGAATCCTACTTAAACATTTTTCTGTGGTAAACAGCTTTAAAAAAGTGAGCTGTGCAACATGCAGTCAGGCAGTGGGGAGGACGCTTGTCACCACTGCACTAAAGGTGAGACAGCTGAGGCAATCAGTGATGAAACAAGATGTCTTTCATTTCTCTTCCTGACAAAGCTGACTGGACACTAAGCTTGCCATAGATACTCACTGAAGGAAGTTGTAAGTGCATTTCATCAGGTAATTAGTGCTTGTACCCATTCAGGTGCACCATTAGATGGTGCCCTGGGTAGGATGAAGAGTTTTGGGTGTGCAACTGGACACACTTCCTACTCATCCACACTGTTCCTACTCATCCCCTTCCTTATGGACTATCAAAAATGCAAAGCTGCTTTGCCTTCAACTTACCCATAACTGCAATATAACACATAATTTTGTACTGAAGCAATGCTGTTCTGAGTATTATTACATTTGGAGGAGGTGCCTGTGCGAGCTCTGGCTCCAGTTTGGATGACAGCTAGCTGGGAGAGTGGAGAGGACAATTTCGTCCCTATTCCTTCGCTCCTGGATGAGTCATCTGATGTGTGCATGGCCATGGAAAAAATCCTAAAAAAACTGAAGCTACATCTATGAAGCAGTGTGGAAACTGCACCTCTCCAACCCCCCATACCAGTTATCTCAAATGAATGTTAACTCTGAAGCCTCATGTCCTATTTCTGAGGAGGAACTCAATGCTTTGCCGCAAATACTTTCCTGCAGTGTGCGCAGGCACTGAGGTGAACACCAAGTCATAAATAAAGCTCAAAGCCATCTCATGTCATGTCCCAATTTACAAGCCAAAAACTTGATGTTTCAGGGTGAAATTCTAAATATGATCTCCACATGATTGGCTTTCTCTATACTAGGATGAGAGTATTGGGTTGGTTCTGGCCACCACTGGAGAAAGGTTTTGGGACCAGCAGGGATTTTTTGTGTGTAGTGTGTTATCATGCCTTAGAAGGGGAAAGATTCAAACTTGCTGGACTCTTTCCTTGTCTCCTTCTGACATGTTCCTTCAGTACAAATTACTTGAACAATCTGGCAGGAAAATAAAAACTCAACCACTGCGTTCCTCCAGGCCTCCTCTTCCCACCCCTGACCCATTCATTTCCCATATAACAACTGGCCTGGGACTCCACTGGCATTAAGTCTCCAAACATTCAACAAGCAGCAAGAACAGATGAATGTTTAAAAACTACAATCCTATTTTCATGCATATGTCCTCTGTGATAGAGAAGAAACGAAGAGCAATATCGTATATTGGAGGTGGAGCAGAACTGTTTCTAAAAGTAGACTGTCTTTCAAGGTTTTCCATTAGGCATTCACTCCTTAAGTACTCTGTGTGAGCAGGGCTCATCCCCACCTGAGGAGGCAGCCTGATCCATATGCATGAGGGTCTCCAGCAAGAGATGCAATCTGCAGATCTGCATCTCATTTGGACTCACTGTGGTCTGGTCAGTCCTGGCAAGGGGTCAGTGCTGGGTGAAAGCATTTCCCAGATTGTTCATGAGCATCAAATGGGAAAAATGCCTTTGCAATACGGTGAGCCAGACTGAAAGGTGGTAAAACAAGGGCAGAGATGAGGATGAGACAGTTTTTTGTTTCCTCCATCAGCCCACAAACCAAAGAGTTTTTCATAGAATCACAGAATCATTTAGGTTGGAAAAACCTTCTGGGATCAAGTCCAGCCATTCCCCCAGCCCTGCCAAGGCCACCACTGTCACATGTCCCCCAGGTGCCACATACACATGGCTTTTAAACCTTCCAGGGGTGGAACTCACTACTGCCCTGGGCACACCTTTCAGTGAGGAAATCTTTCCTAATATCCAATCTAACCCTTTACTCATGCAACTTGGGACTGTTTCCTCTTGTTCTTGAGAGAGCAGACTGCCACTCCCCTCCATACCACCTTGCTTTGAGGTTACTCCCCCAGAAAGGAGCTCCAAAAGGAGATATACACAGATGGATGAGCATCTTCTGAGCCACATGGCAGGAAAGGTGAAAACCAGACTCTGTAATTCTGCCTATGAAAGGGGTTTATTCCACTGAACCACCATGGATGTGGCTAAACATTTGTAGACTGGCAATAGTGCAGGCTGTCAAATCAGCTTTATCAATCCTGGTCTGTGTCCTCACTGTATTCCATAAACTTTTGGACTCCTTTTACAGGAGTCCTCATGAGGTTGACTGTCTGTGGCTGTGAGTGCTGGGGCATGTAGGTTCAAACAATGGCATAGCAAGGAGAAAATCAGATTTTTCCATGTTCTTTCCATCACTTTAGTGACATGAGGTGTCTTGGTTTTTCTGCACCTGAAACACTCACCATATCACCTGAATTACTGAGCACAGATGCAGAAGTTTGAGGTGTCCATGTGCAAATAACATTTGTCACTAACCAGCCCCTAACACAGCCAGTGAGTAAGTCCTTGGAACTGGAGGAACTCAAATCATGAACAACTGCACACTTTTCACTACAGTGATAACAATGAAAAAGTCTTTCAAGTTGGCACCAAAGTAGCTGTCTGTGCGGGTCTGGCCAGTAATTGCATTTATAGCATTTATAACAAATTCATTATATTTATTTTCATAATTGCAACCCTCAGCCTCAAGTCTCCTTCCACAAGGCAGGAAAGCTGTAATTCCCCACACTTTGAGAGTCCACTGCTGATCTCAAATCTTTATTTTTCTTCCATTTTTTATAATTGAAATATATCATTTTAGGAGCTAGACCATAGTTTTACTGAAGTAACTGAGAATGTTGTCCTCGTTTTAACTCTTGGCACGGAAGAGCCAGAACATGACACAGGGCACAAAGAAACAGAGTGGAGGGATCTCTCTAGTCCAAGGAAATGTTCTTAATTGCATCCTGAAAGCATTCCTACATGCTCTTATTTGTGTCTGCAGTAGGCAAACCTCCACTTGAATGCACTTCTCAGAGGTGGTGTTTCCCACAGGGAATTGTAGCCAGCCTCGGGCCTCAGAAAATTTTTGTCTGCACCAGAATGAAAGCCTAAAGAAAGAGGTTTCCCTTGAAACCTCTGTGGAGGCTCTGTTTCAGAGCAGAATCACCACTCCAGCTGCTCATGAAGCTCCCCAAGGCAGCATCCAGTTGTGTCTTCCCCAGTTGTGTCTTCCCCAGTTGTGACTTCCCCAGCTGTGGCACTTGGGGACATGGGTCACTACTGGCCTTGGCAGTGCTGGGGGACAGTTGGAGCCAATGATCTTAGGGGGCTTTTCCAGCCTCAAAAATCCTATTTCTCACAGCAAGAGGCAAGAATTATTTTCAAGTGCTGGCTGGCAAGCCCTAGGGGCTATGAGATCATTTTCAATGTAAATGTGACCTCATCATGATTGCTTACATTAAGGATCACAGTACTTTGCAAGTCATCCTAATAAATTCACTTATCTGCCTGAGGAGGAGCGAGTCATATATCTGGTCTTTGACATCTGCTTTTCCAGAGTCTGTGAAAACCCAGCTACTCATTGCATGTGCTCATCCATGGACATTAATGCCATGGTATAATTTTACACAGAGAGTATTAGAAATAAATGAGAGACCAATCTATGTGAACTAAATTATACTGAAGCAATGCCCAGGTCAGGCTATAAAAAACATCAGAAATTCCTTTTTGGATGTATCTCTTCCTTGATTTAAAAGAGTGGGAATGCCAGTTGAGTTTGTCAATGACTCTTCCCTTTCTGTGGGGAATGTGAATTTCCATGGGATTGCTGCTGCTGCAGGAGTAGGGGGCCCCCTTTCCTTACCCAGCTTCACATCCCTAGGATACTGTGACCCACCAAAGGTGGCTATCTGGTCCTGATTTCTGGCAACTGAATAATTCAAAAGCAATTTATCTGCATTTTCAGGAGTGTTCAGGGAAGTCACTTCACAATCATTTACAGCTCATATGCTATGGTATTGGGGAAGTCTCTCTCCCCGTTTCACTCAGTTGATTGATGAGTCTCAAAATCTCAGAAGAATCATAAATTCCAGCGACAAATAATCATGCATTAGGAAAAAAAAAAAAGATCAATGCAATCACTGTTTCTTATTTGCCATTCACTACTTGATCTTTTAGTAAATCACTTGTAATTTTGGTCTTGCAGGCATCCAGTCAGACTCCAGTTACAGTATCATGTTTGGGGGGTCAACTATGTGCAGTGGGAGTGGACACTCTGAAAAATTCATAACTGACTGACTGGAGAAAATCTGTTTTCAGGCATTTTCAAGTGAAAATTTATCAAAGAAACTGACTCTGATGAATCAGCATTAAGTAATGAACAATGAATAGGGGCAAATATATCAGACCTGTTGTGAATGAAAGGTAACTGCCAATGCCAGTCTCAGCCAAAAAACCCCAGCTTTTAGCTCCCTTTTTGGTCCAGACTTTGCATAAAATAAGGGAAGTCTTTCTTTGGACGGCTCCATCCCTGCATCAGGCTCTTTTCACCACAAAGTTTTCCTCTCCAGCACAACTTGGCATGCAGTGTGTGTTCTCCATAAAGCGCTTAAAAGTGAAGGTAATTCAGCTGGTTTGCTTCCCTGCCTAGTGGGAGCTTTGCTCAGCGCTCAGAAATGTATGCAAGCGTGTGACTAATGCACAGCAAAAAGACTCAGGATGGAGCCACTTTATTCATTGTTTGTTATTGTTCTTTGTTGCTCAGTGTTTTGTAAATCCCCCTGGTTATGGAGACGTTTTTATTAGAGAATACATTTTTTGAAAATGGGGTTCTGCAAAAATGAAATTTCAGAGGTGTGTGTCTCAGCATTGATTTTTCTATTTGTAATAACACACTATAGCATATCTTGTTTTATATCAAGAGGATAAAATGTCCCTAACACAGTGATCGCCATTCTGTGGTAATGGATAAAGCCTGTTTATGAGATGTCATTTATTCCACAATAGACAGTAAATAAAAGCCATTTCAAGCTTCGGTTAAATCAAAGCTTGTTCGGGATTTCAGCAGATTTGCAAATTACCTTTGGGACCATTTTCAGATTCAGTTGTTTTCCCACATGCTATTGACTACCCATGTTTTACTATAAATACTACTTCTTGCTCTTTCTTTCTCTCTCTGTCTCATACCAAACCCTGGGATTGCAGAGTGATTTGTAAAGACAAGCAGATAAAGTAAATACACTGCATTAAAATTTCTTTCCTGTCAATGTAACAGAAATAAAACCAGAAGATTTGATGGCAGACTGAAAGCCAAAGAACAGGATCCTGGATGCAGTATTTTGGAAAACCCAGAGGTCTTTGTGAGATCTTATAAAAGCACCAAGAGAGGTACAGCAGAAACAAATGTTTTGTTAAAAAAAAATCTACTAAAACTCCCTCACATCAGCTACTTTGGCTTTGGAATTTACTGCTGTTACTAAACATAGTCATGGGAGGATGTTGGGGCCACATGTCCCTTTCTTGCTCTGCCTTTTAGGTGTAAGAGTTAAGGTCAACCCATAAAGGATGAAGAGTCCTGGGCCTCTGGACTCAAAGCTACCTCAGTGGGCTGAAGTCATAACACAAAATAAAGTGTTTAATCAGAATATCACGCGTATTGTGATATTTATAAACACTGAGACATCAGGTGTTTTAATTTTGGGCGCATTCTGCTTGTTTAAGGAAAAGTGGGTTACTTGTGAAGAAATGCACTTTAGGGTCAGAAAAACTTTTTGGAAATTCAGAGTGCTGTAACCTGATTGGAAAAAAAGTCAAAATGGTTCATGGCACACTGTTTGAAACAAAGAGGCTTCATTTTTTCTCTAGAAGGTTCACAGTGGGTATAAATGAGCATACAGAACAAATGACTCTCAGCCCATTAGAGCATGGACCTTTTTGACTTGAAATGTCCTCTCCCCTTCCACTTTTCCTTTGCTTTGATTAGAAAATCTTCCAAAGAAACAAGATGTTCTGGTTGAGAGGCTTTGAAATGTCTCATTTGACCTATAAACTTATGATTTCTAAGCCACCCAATATTCTGAAATGTAGGAGGGGATTTACACTCTCATAAATTTATTCCTTCCTTTTAATATTTGAATCCAAAAACCAGTTATTCCCAAAAAACATCTCTGTGAATTATTTTCCTGCCACCTTTCAAAACTGCGGTGACTGTCAGTAAAGGGACAGATGACGCTATTTTACTCAGAAACAGTTTTCAAGACACAAAAAGTCAGAGCTCCAGTAGATATCCAACAACTCTCATTTAGGACCCCAGCTGGAGAGTGACACTGATTTTAGCTCTGCCCACTTCCAGCTGCTGAGACTTGGAGCCACAGTCTCTACCAGAGGCCTTGGAGGGCTCTGAGGGGGTCCTCAGAGGCTCCCATCCTTGAACAGCCCTGAATTTTAATCCAAACACACAGAAATTGCAAACAGAGGGACAAACCTACTTTCATCCTTGTAACCATTAGGGAAGTAAAATTGAAGTGGGAAAGCAAGCCAGGTTCCCTTCCATTTGATACCCTACAGAAAAACATCCCATAAAACCATTTACTCACGTAACTCAGCCTTGGAGAGATAAATGCAGATCCACCATTCTATAGAAAATAATGGGAATGTCATGTTGTGTTTGAGGAAGGCAAAAATAAAGAGCTCCCATCCTCCCTGTGGGACACTGTGTTGCAGGATCAGCAACTAGACAGTGATTTTTAATTCCTGTGAATGATTTAGCACCTTTAAAAGTGACCACGCACTGTCCTGGTAGGTGTCCTCTGTGTCTTAGTGATCTTGAATCCAGAAATTCCAAAAGGAATCTCATCACTGTAAGAAATGTTAGCAAGGTCTTTAGGCTTCTTAGAACCATATTCCTGAGTATTTTCTTAGTTTCTGGATTTCAAGAAGCATTTTGTCCTGCCCTTTGACTGGACTTTGAACAAAATTTATGTAGAACAGGCATGGAAATTGATTTCAAAGTCCTTCATTTGGTGATACTTTGAAATCCTTATGATAATACATGCAAATATCACAGTCTCTGAAATACAGCAGCAAACTGTGTAGGGAACCAAGCAGATTTCCAATGGAGAACCTTCTTCTATTTCTGTGGAATCTCACTAAAAATTATCTCATTCTCTCAGAAATATTTCTGCTGGGAAGAATCAGTGATTTTAAATTATTGCAGGGGAATTTTTGGATCCTTCTTGATGTGGGACAACTTTGAGAAGAATCCTTCTGATTGTTGCCCAGCCACAGCTTTTTCAGAGGTTTTAAATTTTCACCAGAATCCTGATTTTCGTTCTGTTTCCAAAAAACCTGCTTTGAAGCACTATAACAATCCAAGGGTTCCATCAACCCCAATGTCCTTGTGCATCTCTGTGCTTGTGCAAGCTTTAATGCACGAGGGGATCCCCTGGGACCACTGATCTTCCCAAAAGTACATCCCTTGCCCATGTTGTAGTTTCACCCAGTTTTCACCCAGATTTCAAGAATGTTGGAGCAAAAGGCTGCTCTACATAGATGTTCGACCAGGAAGAGTTTTTTAATATTTTAATTGGTTCTGATGTCTTTTTGCATATTGGCTACTCTTTCTTTTTTAGTATTTTTAATATTTCAGTTGTCCACTCAGGAAGCAAATATGAGGCTGAGTGATCTGGGCAGCTACTCACACACAGAGCTGTTAGTTTATAGACAAATAATTTTTTAAAAATTGGCCATTTTTCTCTTGATTTTTCTAGGGAGAGGGTTTATACGGTAGAATTTCACTAGGTATAGCAGATATATCCATTCCCCATTACATGACAATTACACTTATTCTCAGCATTGCTGTGGTGCAGAGAAGAACTCAAGAGGAAGGTAAAAAAAGTCAATTCTGGATATGGCACAAGAATACTGAGTGTACTGCTCCAATTTCTTTACAGTTTTGCCTGAAAATACCATTACAGTTAAAGTTGTGTCAGCACTTTCATTAGAAACCCAGTTTTGATTTATAACACTGGCTGGAAAAGATTTGCTGCTGGCTGAAATTCAGCATAAGGTCTCTGGCCAGGGGAAACATTTTAAACATTTTTTTGGAAGATGGTTTGAAACAAGTTCTATTATTCCAATGTTACACAGAAGATTTCCTTAGATTTTACCAGGTGAAGCTGGGTTGGGGTTTTTTTTTTTAGGTTTGTTTTTTTTTTTTTTTTACAAAATGAACAGAACCAAAGGGTTATTTGGAGAGATTACCTAATCTTTTAATTTCATGTCCTAGCTTTGGCTGGGATAGAGTTAATTTTCTTCTTAGACATTTTAAATCATTGCCTTAAAAATCTGGGTGTTGTGCCTGAAATCCCACCAAAACTAGCAAATGCTTGAAGCAGATAGTCAGCAAACTCACATTTTGGTGCTCCCAACCCATTAACAAGTGCTTAAATCTCTTCACGAAACTGTGCTCAGTGTCTCTGCTATTCCTGCTTTATTAGCTGGGCATTAGCAAGCCCTGGCAGCACACAGGCTGCACGGTGTTGTTTGGATTAACTTAGTGCTGGTGAGTGGTGTCAGGCTGACAAGGGACAGAGACAATCCATCACCTGGGCGGTTTACAGGCGGCAGCTCCCTCTTCCCGCTGCCTCTGGATACCGTGCTGGGAAACAAGAGCATCACCCGGCCCCTTGTCCACCCAGCCCCTGGGCCAGAGACACCAGCCTGGACAGCAATTAAACCATTCCTGCTGCAGGCAGGCTACAGAAACACTCCAAAAAGACCACAGGCCCCCAACAGAACAGCGGCAGGGAGCTGGAAGAAGCACGGCCTTCAACCTGCTGCATGTTCAGCTATGGATCACAAAATCATGAATACTTGTGGTTGGATCTAAGATCACTAAAGATCGCTCCAAGATCACTAAATCCAAACATTAACTCAGCACCACCTTGTTCACCACTAAAAAATATCCCAAAATGCCACATCCATGATCTGTGCAATGCCTCCTGGTGGAGTTCTGCTATTAGGAATGGTCCTGTGGAATTATTTGAGTTACATTCTGGCACTGGTTTCTAAACAAAAGATATCCATCTTTATTCCAGATGCCTGCCTTCCAAAAAAAGCTTAATCTAGGTGATATAACAGTGTATACAGGAGAGGCTGTAGAGGACTTGTGAGATTTTGATATTAGAAACCAACCTTCCTTCCTTCCTTCCTTCCTTCCTTCCTTCCTTCCTTCCTTCCTTCCTTCCTTCCTTCCTTCCTTCCTTCCTTCCTTCCTTCCTTCCTTCCTTCCTTCCTTCCTTCCTTCCTTCCTTCCTTCCTTCCTTCCTTCCTTCCTTCCTTCCTTCCTTCCTTCCTTCCTTCCTTCCTTCCTTCCTTCCTTCCTTCCTTCCTTCCTTCCTTCCTTCCTTCCTTCCTTCCTTCCTTCCTTCCTTCCTTCCTTCCTTCCTTCCTTCCTTCCTTCCTTCCTTCCTTCCTTCCTTCCTTCCTTCCTTCCTTCCTTCCTTCCTTCCTTCCTTCCTTCCTTCCTTCCTTCCTTCCTTCCTTCCTTCCTTCCTTCCTTCCTTCCTTCCTTCCTTCCTTCCTTCCTTCCTTCCTTCCTTCCTTCCTTCCTTCCTTCCTTCCTTCCTTCCTTCCTTCCTTCCTTCCTTCCTTCCTTCCTTCCTTCCTTCCTTCCTTCCTTCCTTCCTTCCTTCCTTCCTTCCTTCCTTCCTTCCTTCCTTCCTTCCTTCCTTCCTTCCTTCCTTCCTTCCTTCCTTCCTTCCTTCCTTCCTTCCTTCCTTCCTTCCTTCCTTCCTTCCTTCCTTCCTTCCCTTCCTTCCCTTCCTTCCCTTCCTTCCCTTCCTTCCCTTCCTTCCCTTCCTTCCCTTCCTTCCCTTCCTTCCCTTCCTTCCCTTCCTTCCCTTCCTTCCCTTCCTTCCCTTCCTTCCTTCCTTCCCTCCCTCCCTTCCTCCCTCCCTCCCTTCCTTCCTCCCTCCCTCCCTCCCTCCCTCCCTCCCTCCCTCCCTCCCTCCCTCCCTCCATTTGTGCCAACACTGATACTCCAAAGCAATGAAAGCATCATCCAACACAAACTGATGCACACACATAGGATTGTAGTTGGAAATTTGATGATAAATATTGTGGAACCATAGAATCACTTCAGCTGGAAAAGCTCCCTAAGTTTACCAAGCCCAACCCAACACTGCCAAGGTCACCACCAGCTCATGACCCCAAGTGCCACATCTGCATGGGTTTTAAACCCCTCCAGGAATGAGGACTCCACCACAGCCCTTGGTAGCCTTTTCCAGGGCTGGGCATCTCTTTCAGTGAAGAAATCTTTCCTAATATCCAATCTAAGCCTCTTCTGGTGCAGTTTGAAGCAAATTTCCAAGCTAAATTAAAGAGGCATAGAAATGTGGTCACTACAGACTGTCAGAACAGACCTTACCTGTGTTTGGGCCTCAGTCAATTTCCAGGCACAACTTGTATTTAGGGTGGTCCAGAGATTCTTCCAGGAAAATATTTTAGACAAGGCAGCCCTGCATTGGATCAGGCCTTACCATGCTAATGAGCTGCAGTGCCAGTGAGGGACCTCAGATACCCTTAACTTGTTATGTGGTCATTTATTAAACACTGGGGACTGTGGATAAAGAAATATGAGCATGCTGACGTGTCCACCAGATTGTGGCACCCACTGGCCTGACACACTGCAGAAGATGAACCTTCCCTGCAGCAAATAGCTTCATGTTATTATCTAGACTGTGTGAATTTTGGGGTGGGTACTGCATCTGACAGGGAGCACTCACTGCATCTGGCACAAGGGTATGCTAAACTCAGCTGGAAACCAGAGATGTTGTAATAACATAGAAGCAAATTAGCAGAATCTGTCAAAGTATTCTTGGCAGAAGCTTCAGAATAAGTATAATGTTTGTGAAAATGCAATGACAAGTTTACTCCCCTTTCTGACAATGTTTCCCACTCAGGTTAAGGTGCAGGAAATAACCAAAAATTCAGAGGAGAAGACAAAGAGGTGCATTTGAGAGCATCATCCTCAGGGAGCCTGGAGGTCCCTTGGGAAAGGTATTGGGAGCCCTCATGTAGTGGTTTTGGTTCACCAATTTAAAATTTCCCCAATTTTGAGCTTTTCCCAACCAATGCACTGATGGTACTCCTGGATGCCCCACAGACAGAAAGCTGGGTCTCACCAAGGCTGAGGGCTTTGGGAACAAGTCTTGGCATGAGGATGACTTAAGCACAGCTCTGTGAGGCATGGGGAGATAACAACCCTCTTTTTTGCTGTGCAGAGCCCCCACACCCATCCCCACAACCAGGCACACCCAGAGGTCCAGAACTGCCCCACTGTGCACAGGCAAACAAAACACATCCAACTTCCACAGCTCTGCAACGGGGGTCTTTTTAATGCCACAGCTCATGTAAATAAAATCCTTTTACTGTGAATCTTAATTAAGGGAATGATTGTTTCTGGCCATCGCTCGAAAGGCAAATGTTTTAATTGGTTCTGATGTCTTTTCCTGAGAAAGCTTTTTTCCTCCCCAGAAGCCATATATCCCAGGGAGATTGCTTTTCCCTGCTGCCTGTCCTGTAAGGGTCCAGCAGTGGCGGAGAAAGGAGCTGGTTTAAGGGGTTATGGAGTGAAACATGCACATGAGTTAAAGAGCAGGAGCCGTTTAAGATCCCGAAGTGTCATTAGCAGTAACATGTCACATAAAATGAGGTGCGGATTTCCATTTTCATTTGAACTTCAGGTGTTTAGTAATCCAGAAGCTTTATTTAAGGACTGACCTTTAACCTGGCCTGTCATTCCAATTGCAAGGAGTTGATGGCCACTGGGAATCAATGGGCAGCATGAAGGTCACTTCCTAGAAAAACTGTGGCTATCAATGTGTCAGTTCCAATGAAGTATTATAACAAAGCAGGCAAAGAGCCTATCTGGGTCTACGAGGCACCAGCTTGCTCTTAGGCTGCCTCCCCACTTTCAGCTATTCTACAAACACAAATAGAAATAAGCTGTTATTTAATGATATGTGTTTCTGAAGGCATGTGCTGTTTTCAGTTCTGTGAGTGGCATGAGAAAGGGGTGGTTAGAAACCCAGCACTCACTGGCCCAGATGCTGGCAGAGGTCCCCTTATCCCTCCACACAAAGCACTGCAGCAGAGCAGCCAAGGGGCCACTGATCCAGTGAGACCTGGACAACCCCTCCTGGCACAGCCATGTCATGCCATGGCCACAGAACCATGGAATTGTTTGTGTTGGAAGGGACCTTAAAGCTCATTCAGTTCCACCCGTGGGGAGGGACACCTTCCACTGTCCCAGCTTTCTCCAAGCCCCATCTAACCTGGCCTGGGATGCTTCCAGGGATCCAGGGGCAGCCAAAGGTGCTCTGGGCATCCTGTGCCAGTGTTTCACCACCCTCATTGTGAAAAGCTTCTTCCTTGTATCTTATCTAAATACACCCTCCTTCAGTTTACAAGCATCACTCTTGTCCTATCCCAGTGTAAAATTGTTCTTCCTTGGTGACATCCAGGATTGAACACAAGCCCTGGACAGGATCTGTCTGTTTGCAGCACCTCCAGGTGGACACAAGGAACAGCCTGTGCAGGAGGAGAGGAAGGAGCACACGAGCATGGGGACAGGGCAAGTGAAGCAGAATGTTGGGATGGTGTTAGGGTCACAATGAGCTCAGCACACTTTCCTAAGCCTGAAGAGGGGAAAAAAGGTCAGTCTGACCAGGCCACACTGCTGTGATTAAAATGAACATTTACTGACACAAGAATTTGCTTTGGAGGTTTTCACAGAGTTTCTCATTTGTGTCCTGGCCAAATTCTGGGGCATCTCTGCAGTCAGTTTTGTTTGCAATCATGTAAAAAGTGGGTTATTTCAATTTCGGCTGAAATCAAAGAGCTTTAAGCCTTTAGGAGCAAAACCCAACAAGTCAGAACCCATTTCTGGCTGTGGACAGTCTGTATTGGATGGCCACTTTAGGGTGGTCTGGGGAAGAATGGGGGACTAAAGCCACACATGTCTGTCATGAAGGCCAAGTGAGTCCCACCATGAGAGCTGGTGAAGCAAATCCCAGCCAAGGGATAAGAGAGCAGCCAGGAACTTGTGGGATGGACACTGCAGATTGTCCCAGGCACACACACACCACCCTGCCTCATCCCAGTGCCACGGGGAGGGCAGATGCAGCCCCTCTCCACGTGCCAACTGCTCCTGCACTGGGGAAGATTCTGATTTGTAGTGTCAAAGATAAACATGAGCATTAGTCAAAATCTCCCCATCTCCCACCATGCCTTTGTGCTGGTTTTCAGCACTGAGCTCTTTTCTGCAATTTGCCTCCAGGGGTTTGGAAATTCCCCTATAGGAAAGTTCTTTGGAAAGCCTTTTGAAAGACCTTTCCAATGGTTAATAATTACAGTAATTTGTTATCAGCCTTTTCATATTCTTGTGAAGCTTTCAAGATCTTCTCCAGTAAATCCATTCCCTAAAAACTGTGCAAAACAGAATTTTAATTGGAATTTCTTTTCCAGTCACAGGAAGTGGAACGAAAATATGTTTATACTGTTGAACTTACTGTTTGTGTATTAAATGTCTGTTTATATCACTGAGCATGCAGATGCTTTGAGCAAAATCAATAGGAAGTTTATGCCTGTCTGTAATATGGATATGAAAACCTCTGTAAAAGGTCAACTTGACACAAATTAATGAATCCCTGAACAAATCCAAAGTTTCAATTTTGAATTAAAAATTGAGAAACGTGACCAAAAAGTACAACCAGAGGTTTGGGTTTCTGGCAGCAGCACATAGATATAAATAGGAACAGGATCAGAGAGAGACTGTTAAAGCATTTCTTCCATGGAGACAACACACCCTGAGCAAAATGAAAAACTAAAACACAGTTATGTCATAAAGAGGCAGCACAGTTTACTAAAGATGCGATTTTAGTATTGGTGTCCAGTTTAAACGCAGAGAAAAAGTGGAGTTCAAATACTCCTAGGGCCCACCTGCCCATTATCCTGCACTCCATCAGCCTCCGAGAATTTCAGACACTGAAGAGAGGAATGGAATCCCTTTAGGAATTTAAACAGGCGACTCAGATCACGCATGGAGATAATCTGTCACACTATTATTTGTATTTCACAATACTTTCTTTCAAACTCCTTTATTTCCTCTCACGTTCTTTGTGTCCTCTTATTAAGGGGGGAAAAAAGTATTTATCATACAAAGGGGCTGTTCTAAAGCTCTTTACACATACTTACCTACCTAATCCTAGTTATAAATGATCAAGATTAGTTCTATTAAATGGATTTTAAAATGTGTTTATTCCCACACCCTACCCCTGATTTGCCGATTGAAACATTGGATGCTAAACACAAAGGTGAACATATCCATTTTGCAAACAAACAAACAAACAGAAAGAGCACAATTTCTTCCTCTGGTTGCAAAAACAAGTTACTTTGGAGATCCTGAAACAGATGGGGATTGGCGTCTCAGCTTCAGTAGAATTGTCTGGAGTAGGGTATATTCCATAAAATGACATCCTATATGCATTTTTTATTTTGCCCTTTTTTTCTGGCACTCATCACGTTGAAGGGTCTCTACCACTTTCACCTTAGATGCACTTTGCCTAATTTACACACTGACAGTTTCCTCTGTGCACACACAACAACAAACGCACCAACTCCAGAGCAAACAAACCCCGCAGGACAGGCAAGCCCCTGTGCGACGAGGATGCTGCTACACCAAGGAATCAAGATAATCCAGGCTGGTTATTGTTATGGTTATTTTTCCCTTCTATTGGAGCTGGAGATCCCCTAGCAAAGACCTGGAAGCAGCCTGAGTTTCCATGCAATAAAGCAGCAGTGAGAAAAGCTCAGAGTAATTAAGTGGCTGACGCACAGAAGAAGCCGTTACAAAGATTTGACTAAATTGCCCATTCATTAGTAGCACGGCATGGAAGGAGAATTACAAATAGACAATAGAGCCTGCAGTAATTCAATCTAACCTTGTACTTACAGAAAACAATGAGATAATGAACAGAAAAATTACCAGGCACATATTGCATTTTGTGGAAGGCAGGAAGAGGGAGGGGGATCGGATTGGGATTGGGGGGATGGAGGGGTGGAAGTGGGGGGTGCCGGCGAGAGCGGCCTGGCACATGTAACACTAATGGCATCGCTCAAGCTGAGCAAACATTTCTCCAACACAATCATAGTTCTCAGTCTAAGGGCCTCTGGGGAGCTGAGATGAGGCTAGATCGTGAACAAAAAAATGTAATTTATAAGGCGTCTGTGGACTGGAATTTATCATCGGATCCGCTCGCCGCCGCTCAATTGATATGTAGTTGATTTCAAACAACACCCCCCAGGCGCCCACAGGGAACATTTTTTAGATTTTACGCTTGGATATATCTGTTTAACTCACCATTTACCAAAACAACGGCTGATGACAGCACAAACAAGTCACTCTGGAAAAAAAAAAAAATACACAGACATACACAGGCACAGGCAAACTCGCCCAGATAGGACTGAGCCAGGAGGGTTAGGGCTTTGCTGGGGTTGTGGGGAGGGGAAAAACAGAGGCAGAGGCTGAAGTTGGGGTGTATTTTGCATGGAAGAATCAATGGATGAATCATCCACTCAATTTTTAAGCCTGCTTTGGAGGTCTCCACTGGTCTTTTTTGCATTTACCTCCCCAGGTAGGTTTCACACGGAGCAGGTGTTGAAGCTGGTGGTTCTGGGAGGAGGTTGTAGGGTGAGGTGGCCTGGGTGAGGGTTTAGTGTTGAGGGAGTTTTGCAAAGCACACCAAAGCATGTCCATCCTTTGTCTTGACAGCAAGATGTCCCAGCATCACAGTCCTGCTCATTCCTGAGGTGCTCCTGAGGTCCTGGCACAAGGGGGAGAACTGGGGGGCATCAGCTGGAGCAGGGAGAAGGAAAGTCATCAACCCTGTATTTTGGTGCCACCAGAGATTCAAAACCAGCCTCCTGATTTTGTAAGGGATCTCATTGCCTGAGCTAATAAAGTGCTGCTACTTCCCATCTTACACGAGAACTTGTGAAATTCCCACAGATGAATTTTACCATGAATAACAAGAAATCTCCTCTGACCAAGCCAGTTCACGCAATAAATTTCTGCTACATTTACTCTCCAAAGGAGGAAAAAACAATGCTGACTTTAAACTATTCCTTGAAATTCCCTTTCAGCACTGTGCAGAAGCCCTGGAGGTGAGCCTGGAGTGTCCCAGGTCAGGCTGGATGGTGCTTGGAACAACCTGGTCTAGCTGAAGGTGTTCCTACCCATGGAAGAGGGTTGGAATGAGATTATATTTATTTTATTTCACTTCTAACCCAAACCATTCTGGGATTCTATGAAAATGCCCTACAGAGCCCATAATGTAATTTTAAAAAAAGGGAGTTTTAAGAAAATATTTTTTGGAGGCATCAGTGAAAACTGTGTTGTGCCACAGCACAAGCAGTCCACAACAATATTTACTTTTTTCAGGATTTTCATTTTTTTTTTTTTTAAATAAGGACATCAGTACTGTAAAAAACTGGAGGCAACAGGAGATGGCATTTGGCTGCTCTGATGGGAAATTTGCTGAGCATGGAAGAGCCTCTCCAGGGTGCAGATGCTACAAGTGAATTAAACAGCCAAGGTGTTTCTGCTGTTATTGGGCTGGTTTTTGTACGCCTCCAGTGCAGAACAAACCCATGTTACCTGTGCAGAGGTTTTGGGGGTGCTTTGGTGGCTTTGGGGAGCTGCTGCCTGGTGAGGGATGCTGCAAGAGCTGTGTAGGAGGAGTCAGAGGAGACTCAGGGTGAGAAGGAGCTGGGGTGGAGGATGTGGGGACAGATCCAGCAGGGATCCAACGTGGGCTCACCAACAGCACACAGAGAGAGTCTCCAAGCAGCTCAGCAATGGGCATCTGCTGGTCAGTCTGTGATGGGCATCACCACAAAAAACAGTAAAAAACAAAGATAATTAAACAAAACCCCTTCCAACCCTACTCAACACAAAAAACCAACCAACAAAACAAAACAAACAAAACCAAAACCAAACCAAACAAACAAAAAAAAAACCAAACAAAAAACCCCACCCAGAAAACCAAAAAAATCACTTTTTGAAATGCCACCAAATAAAGACTGCAGCCCAAGTCCCAAAAGTCAGTATCTTATCTGCAAGCATTTATTTCCTGCTTATTTCTTCTGGTTTCCATCAGTACACCAACTGGCTTCAAGAGATTCTTGCCAGTTACTTTGGCAGGGAAAAAGTCCCTCTTTGCTAGATGGAAAATCAGCCTTCCTGATCTGTGTAAAGGAATGGTCTCTGTTGATTTAGCCACAGAATTCATTCAATCAATCCAAACTAAGAACTGCTTCTTACTCCTGGTTGTAAACGATAGCACTTTCTTACCTAGGACATTCCCCCCCCACACTCTTCTATTTTATTTTACAAAATATTTTCTGACTCATACAAAATGTTTCCCTCCATGCTGAAAAGCATGAAAAAGGGGAATGTCAATGTCTGCAGCCCAAAGTCCCTGTACAGCTGATGGTTGTGGGGTATTATCTCACCACTCCAGAGCTTTCTGATACTACAGACAACAAATGATTGCACAGGATCAGAAGGATTGTGGTTAGAGCTGCATAAAACAGTTTGGAATAAAAATTACCCATGGCAAAGATCATGTAACTTAATGAATCAGACATGAGTTTTCTGTAGGTAAAAAGAAAAAAAAAAACAACAAAAAATATAAAGATTATAAATTCCATCTAGGCTTTGGTGTTTTCCTCCCTTCAAAGGGCTACTTTTGCAAATGAGGATCTTTATAGGGTTATTTTGTCTAAAAGAATGTTGGTTCGTTGCTGGGTTTCTGGCAGCTTGGTCTACCCATGGTCTACCTTCTATCCTGGGTCTTAAGTTTAAGTTTGTGTCATCTCAAATCACTCAGCCTGACACTGGGAAATTCTGTGTTGCTTTTCACAGAGAAATGTGCCCAACACATCCAGCCTAAACTCCCTCCTCAAGGGCATGGTACAGTACTGTGTCAAATCTTCCCTTCTGGGTTTAGCTTTCAGAACTTGAGATGAATGACAGCTCTCAGTTAATGCAATAAAAAATCATGATTTGGTGTAAAAATGGATGAATACGCAGGGAATTTAGCCAGTAAATTTAACCAGTAAAGAGATTTGCACTGTACATAATTTTCATAATAGTATTAATTCTATGTTGTTACAATTAACTGATTTCTTAAGGGAGTCACTTTTAACTTACAACCCACGTGTGTGAGCCTCCAAGTGTTTCCCTGATATGTTTTTATTCTCTTCCTTTGTTTCACCCAAAATTGATAATAAGAACTCTCCAAGATTATCCAGTCTTTACAAATTTCATGAGCACCATCAGGCTGAGGGCAGAGACCTTCTGGATATGGGAATGCTGAAATTTTTATCTTAGAGAACATCAAGAGAGCCAACATGACAGACCTTAGAAATTCTTCCAAACACAGAAAACCTTTTTGCTGAGTTCATTCCCTTGCTGTTTACTAAAGACTGTCAATCACAGGATTCAAATCCAAAAACCACCTGGTTTCATTCAGTTCTGGTGCCAATGAGAGAGGTGATGTTCACCACCTTCAGAAGACACAGGGGAAGAGCAGCTTGACTCTTAACCAGAGAGATTTCAGATTGAGATCGAGAAAGCCCAAACTCACTGGCGATGAAGAAGCAGTTGTTAGAGTTTCAAATGCTCCCTTTTGACATGTTGAAAGCTTCGTGCTAAAATTGTGGTCCCCAAACCCACAAAAACCTCTTTGGATAATGCAAGGCAACCATCTGCAGACATATGGGGCTAATGCTTGCAAGCTGACAATGAACACTGGGATTTTTGCTTTCATATTTTTTACTGGTGATAGGACAAAGGGGATCTGGCAGGTCATGCACACTCTCCCTTGTTTTTCTCTCTAATTACTTGAATTTTTTTGTTGTTGTTCTTTGTTTGTTGGGGGTTTTTGGCAGCCCAAAAAGAAACAGCTCTTAAACAGGAGAACTAAAACCAAATCTGAACCTGAGTCACCACATTGGCCCAACTAACCTCTGTCAGAGGATTTGGTGGGACATCCTGTATGGGTTCCTGCCTGTGATGCCCAGGTAGAAACAGACCCTTTCACCACCAGTTTTCATCTGTGAGATCACCAGAGTGGACACAGTTTTGTGGTGGAATTGGCAGTGTTAGGTTAATGGTTGGAGCTAGATGATCATTAAGGTCCCTTCCAACACAAATCATTCTATGATTCCATAATCTTAAGGGTCTTTTCCAACCTAAATAATTCTATGACTCTATGACTTCAGCAAATTTAGGAGTGTGCAGTATTAATGCCCTTGCTGCCAACACCACCTGAGCTGGGGTTCAGATCCCTTCCCTTTGCTAACCCTCAGCTGGAGTTGGGAGGTAAAATGCCTTTTGTTATGACTTTCCCCTCTAAGTGAAGTAAATGGAAGTACGGCATTGTGTCAGCCACGGCATGCCAGCAGTGCAACAATCTTCACCATGGCAAAATGCCTTTTTTCTTTCCTCCTGGATTGCACAGTTCCTTTGACAAGGAAGGGTAAAGACCCTCAAGGGTTCTCAGAGAACATCAATATGTTTTGTATTTAATGTGCTGGCTCGGTTACAGCAAATTAAGGAGAGTAGGCCTGGTACAAGATAATGCAGCCTGCAGTTCCTCACTCCCTAGCCGAGTGGTATACACTGAAAATGATACTCCAGTGTGGAGAAATACTGCACATTACATCTCCCTGCAGTAACAGAAGAGACATTAGGCAAAGCCCTGACTCTTAATGGTACACATCAGGAAAACATCTGAGCTTGGGCCTTCAATCACAAACGCTGCAGGATTTAAAAATGAATAAACTTCACATTGTGATTCTCTTATTTATCCTTTATGCAAATTGTCCCTGGGAGGACACATTATGTTCGCTGCATGGCACGGCACAGACCCACATTAAAGCATGGAGGGCCACTCTTATGTAATGCACAATCCTCCCGGCCCCTCCGTGCAGTTTGTGGTGCAAAGAGAAACAAACACACAAAGGAAAGGAAAAAAAGAAAACAGCCTCAACCCCCAAACCTAGAAATACATTCTCCACTGACTGCTGAAAATATCCCCATATTAAGTGAAGAAGCAGTGCAGAAATATTCCGCTCTCTTTTCCCAGCTACCAGTCTGTGACAGAGGGAGATGGCAAGAACAGGAAAGCCTCTTTGTAAACTAAAAATGTGGAAGCAAATTTTCTAAACCCCTGAATCCTTAAAAGGTAGCTGAGAATTCTGCTTAGACAGACCAAATGCATTAATTCACGTGGCCACAACCCCTAAAAGCCATCATGTTAGCTAACCTTTCTGTTATTAGCTCCCCTTTCTCAATGGGACAGAGACACAATAGACTTGATGGGCATTATTTTTCCTGGGCAAAATCTCTTGCCCCCTTCAAGCTTTTCATTATTAGCACAAATCTTCTGCAGTGTCCTTGAGCAAGCATTCGCAAGATGACTGGATGGCAGAGAAGCAAACAGCCCTACACGTGAAAAAGGAATGGGAAGAGAGTTCAGGGACTTGGCCACAAAATTAACTGCTTGAAAAGACACAGGGAAGACCTGTTAAGTAGAGCTCCAAGGGCAGGCTACCAGGTGGGTCAAAACACCATAATCACAAATCCATCCTCCTTAAAATTATCTGAGTGATTTCCTAATATCCCTCCTGCCTAGCCAGGGTACAACAGAGCGAGCGAGGGGTCCTGTTTAAACTCCTCTCCATGCTTATAATTATGGCTGGCAAATAACCCAGGCTGAACAAACCTGTCATGTCAGTGAAAATACGCATCAGCTATGATCTCCACCTCTGTAGGAGCTGATTCTGAGCGCTGGATTTAATTCAATCCTTTCTTCTCCATCCAAGTTGCACCCAAAGTGGATGCTGGGCGGGGGAAGTAGATGTAGATAGAGAAAAAAGGGTGTGGGTATTGAGTCCCAACTCTATCCATGACATGTTTTTGGTGCTGGCTGGACTCTTTTGTCATGTCTGCAGTAGTAAAAACTGGTGTCAAAGGCCCAATCATTATATCCTGCAAGATAAACAAGAGTGAGTGAATGCCAGAAGAGGTAGGAGCTCCTCCATGCCCGTCACTGTGAGGGTGCTGAGACCCTGGCACAGGTTGCCCAGAGCAGCTGTGGCTGTCCCTGAATCCCTGGAAGTGTCCAAGTCCAGGCTGGATGGGGCTTGGAGGAACCTGAGCTAGTGGAAGGTGTCCCTGCCCATGGCAGGGGTGGTGCTGCATGAGCTCTAAGGTGCCTTCCATCCCAAACAATTTTGTGATTCTATTATGAAGGTAATTGCAGAGACACATCAGCCTGAGAGTTCAGCTAAATATTTGAGTTTTCTCAATTATTCAGATGAACTAATGAAGAAGCAGTGCCATAAACAGCCTGAAACCCCTGATTTCTAAAGTCATACTTCCTGGGATTACGATATTTCTAGTTTTCTCTTTAGCAGAGATTCTGCATGGCCTTTTCATCTCAACCCAAAAATTTTAACTTGTAGGAATCAGTGGTTCAGGGTGAGCAATAGATTCAAAAGCTATTGCAGCTGGACAGCTGGCTCTTCTGCAAGGGTCTGATGCACAGGAAGTTCCACCTTAATATGGGACACAACTTCTTTCCTGTGAGTGAATGTGCACTAGAACAGATTTTCCAGAGAGTGTGTGGAGTCTCCTTTCCTGGAGATATTCAGGAACCATCTGGACACAGTGTTTTGCCTTGTGCTCTGGTATGACCCTACCTGGGCAGGGAGTTTGGACAAAATGACCTCCAGAGGTCCCTTCCAGCCTTAGCCATTCTGCAATTCTGTGATTTCCTTAAGAATTACATGCCAAAAGCATCACAGAAAATCAATAGAGCCAATAATAGAAAATTATTTCTGATATGTCTCAGAACAGAGGCTGAGGAATGAAGCCTTGGTCTGAGCCAGCTCAGCCATCCAAAGATTATGGAAAATCCTGTAAAAGTCTTAATTTTGCAGACAGCAGCAAACTGTGAGGCACTGCAAGGACCAAACAAAAAGGCTTGCCAAATTCTGCTCTTGTCTGGTATGACATTTGCTGTTGCCCAGTAAGGAAGAAATGTGGTCATAAATATAAATGGTTAAAGAGAAAACAAAAGTAAGCACAATTTCCAGGAGAAATACAGAAAGACAGAGTCTACACTCTATCTTTGTTAATCCTTACCTGCTGTCAAATTAAAGTAAAGAAATATGCCATGGTTTCAGCAGTAATATTTTTAAATATGTTGCTTGAGGAAATGAGGCTGATAATTTCTGAAGCTGTTAAAGAGTCACAAAAAACATGACAAAAGGTTTGCAATCACAAATATATCAAATATATTGAATAAGTTCAAGTTAATTTTCAGGGATGGGAAGGGGAAAGCTACTTAAAAAAAAACCAAGAGGGCACCCAACCATGGTCTTCTTCTGGAATCAAGCCCTAAGATGAACTCAACATTATTTTTAGATATGGAAGAGAAACATTAGGAAAGCAAGTTTTGGGAAAACAGTTTTCAGAAGTCCTGCTGCTCAAGAACCAGGGTAGGTACAACCCAAAAAAATCAGAAATAAAAAGGGAAAATTTTAATCAAATGCTGTTTCTAACAGCATGATACTTACACATAACTGGTGTCCCAGAGAGTGGTGGGTGCCTCATTCCTGGAAACATTCATGGTCTGGTTGAATGGTGCTTTGAGGAGCCCGACCTAGGGGAAGGTGCCCCTGCTCATTGCAGTGGGCTTGGATTAGATGACCTTTAAATGGCCCTCCCAATCCAGACTATTCCATGCTTCTATGATACATGATAAAAACACCAACAATATCTGACAAAAGATGGGGGGCTGGTCCTCTAAGTTCACTCAATGGAGAGAGAGCTCAAAGAACATTTAACGGCACTCTTAATTTTTGGATGCTACTTAGACATCTGAAACAAATCAGAACAGTGGGAAGCAGAGCAGCAATTCCCCAGTTCAGGCAGGATTCCCTCAGCTTGGGCTGCACTGTGCACCTGCCCAGTGTGATGCAAATTTTGGGTGTACAGAGGAGGTGAGTGGTTCCTCAGGCATGACAAATTTCGTGCCTCTCTCCCCGCTCACAAAGCGTTCCTAGGTTACAGGTTTCTCCAGTGTATTTGTGAATCAAAATTAGCTGCTGATGGTGTTTTGCACTTTATAACTTATAATAATAATAATAATAAAGAAAGAAATAATCCAACTCATCCTTATTTGTCACGCCTGGCTTCCTGAAACCACACTGGATGCTCAAAGTCTGCCTGAGCTCAAGGGGAGGCAGATAAGCTGATGGAAGAGAGATAATTTGCACAGAGCAACCCTTTAGCTCAGGTGGCTCAAAAAAATGGAAATTCTGGGAAAGTAATCATCACATATACTGAATTAGCCTTAACAAGTGTTGATATTTTAAAGACAGGCTCAAACCCACTGGTCTCAGAGTTTCCTTGGCTCTCTGCTGTGGTGGGGAGCAGAGCAGACAGAAAAGCAGCACTCACCAACACCACCCACCTGGATCCAGCTCACTTGCCCTTCCCTTTGCTGGTGGATATTTCTGCTTCACCCACTTTTCTCATGCAAAAAATAACTGCAGGGTTTCCTTCATGGGACTCTTCATAATTTCATTAGCAATTTTGTCCTGATTTCAGCTGGGGTAGGGTTCATTTTCTTCTTAATAACTGGTACAGAGCTGTGCTTTGTAAGAGAATAATGTCAATAATGCCCTGATGTTTTGGACTTAGCAAGGTCGTTTGTCTTAATTCAAGAATTTTTCAGTATCTTATGCTTTTCCAGTGAAGATGAACAAAAAAAGCTGGAAAGAAGTAGCACAACACAAATCTGTGCCCAGAACATTTATTTATTTTATTCCTGAATTACTTCATTGGTAATGCAGTGATTTGCTCCTCTGTGGTTAACCAGAATTATTTAGCTTGCAGTCAATCCAGCCAAAATTTCTTTTAAAACATCTGGGAAGACAATAAAACTTCATTCATTTTTAAGTGAAACCTGAAATAACTGAGTTTTTCACCCACTTTTTTTATTTATTTCATAAAGCAATGTTTTCACTTTGGTTTTGCATCTACAGAATGGCACTTTCTGCAGTGTCTTCACAAGGAACAATCCTTGTTCTGTGTCTGGTGGCTTTGAATATGTGGATGACCTTGAACTATCTATTATTTAATTATAACTATGAGTGAATTCTTGAGTGCTGGGGAGAAGATTGGAATGTCATCTGGGCAATGCTGGACCTGAGCCCTGGTGCTTGCAAAGGGGATGACTGGACCTGTGCTAGGCTGTACCTGTTCTAAATGCAGGTCACTTCAATGAGTCATAAATGTGATTTTGAGGGAATATTTTTACATCAGCCCAGATCAGTTCCCCAGCACCGTCAAGTTCCTACAAAGACACCAGGACTTCACCCCTTTGCCCTGCTCATGTCCAAGAGCTTGTATAGCTGCTAATGAGGAGGAAATCCTGTCCTGGCAATGCCAGTGAGACAAGCCAAACACTGGTCCCTTGGAGCCAGCACAGTGCAGCATTTCTGGAGCAATGCTTTTAGTAGTCAAACATTACAGAGCTCTCTCTGGTTGGCTTTTGATTCCCATTTAAGAACAAGTCACTCTGGCAAATGGTCCTATTGACCCGTCCAAATGTTTCACTTACTCCATCCTGCTTAGATAAAGTCCCAGAAATGTTCTTTCAAATAATACTTCAGTGGTAAATATTTAACAAAGAGAACGCCTCCGGCCTTCTGTGTGCTCTCCAGATATTCAGGATGACTGCGATGCTTTATTTTGGGAATGGAAAGTCTGATCTTCCACCCATCTCCTTTCCTCATTTCAGGCTTGTGTTATGAACTAGCTCGCCCTTTTTAAGGGGCCATTAATGATTTACTGCTGCAGACTGCTGAGTCAAGGCTGGTGCATGGAGGGCTGTAGATGTGAAGGCCACTGACCGTACCTCTTACCTAAATGGAGCATCCTTCTCTTAAGAAACCAATTCACAAATGGAGACACTGATGCTGCTCCAGTAAAACCATTTCCCATCCTTTCTGGTTTTGTTTGTTTTATTTTAGTGGAGTAAGAGAGACCCAGTGGTGCTGGATTCAAGTTTTCTTCAGACTTGCTTCTGCATTGTGGTTGTTGCTCAGAGCTGAGGCACAACCTGGGACACAACCAGAAACTCTGAACCAGAGGGAAGTGTGTGCATGGGCAAGAGCCTGAATGGGAGATGCTTTAGCAAAGTTATCCCAGAGAAGAGACAGGCTGAGAATAACCAGCAGGGCTGCAGTAAATCAAGGTGAGAATATGAATCTGCAATGCTGAGATGTCCAAAGAACCACATAATATCCTAAGTTGAAGCACAAGGATCGCCATGTCCAGCTCCTCACCCTGCCCAGACACACCAACAGTCCCACCCTGTGCACCTCTGTGATCCAAACACTCCAGGAGCTCTGGCAGCCTTGGGACTGTCCCCACTCCCTGGGGAGCCTGGGCAGTGCCCCACTACCCACTGCAGGGAGAGCCTTTTCCTAAACGGCAAGTTACAATTCTCTACCTTCATGCAAAAGATGACAAGGAGTCCCCAAGCTCTGGAGCTGACCTAAAGATGGCTTACAACCTCATAACTCATCATGATTATGTAAATGTTTCTTTGTTCCAGGTGTCAGCTGACAAATCTCTCCTATCCTAGGAAATTATCCCTCTACTTTTGGTTCCTGCTAAGTAATTTCTCTACTTTTGAACCGAAGCATCCTAGAATGGTTTAGGTCAGAAGGGACCCTAAAGGCCACCTAGTTCCAACCCCCCTGACACCTGCCACTAGACCAGGTTGCTCCATCTAGCCTGAACTTGAGCATTTGTTGGCTTGAGGCATCCACAGCCTCCTTGACATTTTGTTCCAGGACATGCTGGATGTTAGAACGTGCTGCTGACAGAAAGCAGAGATATACAGAGTTGAGAATCATTAGGGAATTGGGCTTCTCCAGCCAGGCACCCACTCTGACACTTGAAATGCTGCTAATTTCAGAGAACAACCCAACCACAATCAGAGCCCAAAGAGCCAGGAAGTGTGCTACACACAATGTCTCATTTTCCAAAGCTCTTTATCCCTCTCCCCCCACCCACCACCATCCAGACAAGACAGGCTCTGTGTGGTTGACTTGCTAGAGCACCCACTGTGCCAAAGCCTGCCCGTGTCCATCACAGACCAGCACACAGCACACTGGCAGACACACCTGGCCCTCAAAGCAACCAGCATGCTGCTAAAACAAGGAGGATGCTGAGCAGAGCATGGGGTGCTCCAGCCATGGCAGCAACAATAAAACAGGATTATTGCTTAATCCCACGATTAGCACGTGGCCCCAGCTATCACTGTCCAGCCACATCCCAAGCCCTCATTTGTTTCAGGTTGTTTCAGGCAGGTTGTTGTCTCTGAAAGCTTTTGATTCAATTCCTCTAGCCAGCCCTGTGCTCTTATGGGAAACAGTGGGAGGTCATTCCATGCATGGGAAAGTATCTTTGCTCAGGGCAAAACGTGCTGGTTGGTGAACCCAGCTGCATTGCCTTTGTGTCAGGATGATTTGAGGGCAATGTTGAAGCTTTAACAATGCAGAAAATAAATTCATATCTCTCAGTGCGTCTTCCTGTGCACATTTTTGTGGAAAGGGGAACTGCCAAACTTGAAACACAGAGGAGCAGGGGAGGTTTTACACAAAACTTCTGTCTGGGTGAAGAAGCTTGATTGCTTTAACCCTCAGAGACAAGGCAGAGAAATAGGGGATCCCTCTACCAGAGGCCACCATGCACCAGTAGTTTTAACTGAAATGGAAAAAAAATAAATCACTTCTTTGTTCGCAGGGAACAAGAATGCACAGCCTGAACCCTTGCTCAACAGGAGCAGGGGAGGGAGGAGAGCAGCCCTCTAAAAAATTGAATAAGGGCAGGATCAGCCTTCCCCATCCACCACAGGAACCTCACCTGGACACTTTGATCCCTTGGCTCAGTAGCTTGGTGAGGAGCAGTCTTGGATGGTCAGTCAGGAGCCCCCAAGATCCTGCAGCTTTTAGGAAAATCCCATGACTTCTCCACCCACACCCAGCACCACCAAGAGATCACTGAGGAAGGACCACGGTGCAGCCTACAACTACAGAAACAGGCTAAAACCATTGTTGGTGACTCTTAGTGACCAAAACAGGGCCAGAAAGCCTTGTCAGACCTCACTCTCATGTTAAAAGGCTCGGGGAGGAAGCAGGGGGTGCAAGTGACTTGCACTGTGGATGCAAGTCATACCACACCCCTTGTCCTCTCTGTTGGGGAGTGGGTCTGGCCCACTTTACTTACTGGTAAAGACAGAGTTGTAGATCTCAGCAATGCTGAAATTACTTACATCCTCTGTTTATGAGGTCTTTAGCCTTGGGTTATAAAAAGAATCTCCTGAGATACATGGTCAAGTTTCCATTCCTTTCTTCCTTATTTTTTTTTTAACACAAAGTGAATATCCTCTGTAATGATTTTTTTTTTTAATATCCTAGTTGAATAGTAGGAGGACAAACAGAGGGAGGTGTGCCCGTGTTTTTTCTTCAGCATGAGCTCCTAATTCCCATCCATGCTAATGGGACTGGCACACATGCATCAAGGGGAGAAGAGACCCCTGAGGGTTCACAAAATATGCAGATGACTGGTTTTTAATGAATGCAAAATGTAAAACAAAAGAAGTATCACAGTCAAGCTGCTCATGCATAATAAAGTCACAGTGAAAAGGGAGCAAATAAATAGAGAAGTCTTCTTGGCTATAACCATCCTTAATATGCAATGGACAATTGGGAACAGCAGGCCTTCCGAAGCCCACATCATCAAATAGCAAGTACATTTTGGCAACATGAAACCACCTACAGCAGCATTTCTCAAGCTCCATCCCACCAAGTTATGGGAAAAATATTCAGGCCTTTCCCAATGTACATATTTCAGGCAAAGCAAGAAGGTCTCCCCGAGGAGGCTGGAGAGCTCTGGCAGGGTATTACATCGAGGCAGTGGAGTCAAAGCCTGTGGTGAGGGCTGGATTTGTCCTTGCTTTGGGAGGGGTTTCACCAGGAATTCAGTGAAGCAGAGCCACAGACAGAGCAGTCACGCTGCAGGGCAGCATGAAACGAGGGACTCGTCCCACCAAAGTCAGTGCAATTTGTTCACTTGCTAATTTGATGGCATTTTGGGCAGCAGACTTAATTAGACATAATTTGAGAAGTCCAGCATGGGAAGCTGCTCAGAAAGATGCTGCTCCCTCCCTCCTTCTTCTTCCCCCAACAAGCACACATCCTCCTTCACATCTCTGCACTAAGGTCCTTGTGAGATGGGACTTCACTTTGTCACTGCAACTAAACACCCAGAGAAACTGCTGCCAGCATCATTCACCAAATTCCAGAAATCCAGGCCGTGCCTCCATGTCTTTTTCTGCCAGCCTCCAGTCCCTGAGTCCTTATTCCCCAGTATGACCTGCTTGTTTTCTT
Source organism: Molothrus ater (assembly GCF_012460135.2). Taxonomy (NCBI): domain Eukaryota; kingdom Metazoa; phylum Chordata; class Aves; order Passeriformes; family Icteridae; genus Molothrus; species Molothrus ater. The sequence continues at coordinate 2,039,244 of NC_050511.2, read as the reverse complement.
CGTAGGACCCCAAATACAAAGTGACGGAATTTGGGTTGGATTGATTTGGGTTGGAAGGAACCTTGAAGATCCCACTCAACCTGATCTCAGCTGGGAGAAATTCCCCTCCAGCCTGTGTATGGCAACTGCATCCAAGCTCAGGAACATCCTTCTCCTTGGGCTGAGCTTAGGCTTGTTAGAAGAATGTGATTATTTTTTAAAATCCAGGTCCTAGCTAGACGTGACTACTAGAGGTTAGGCTAAAATTTTGGCCTTTGACTTACCCCTAAATTGAGGGGACACATGATCCCCTAAAAATCCTCCTTTCAAGAGTTTTCTAGGGAGCATCAAACGAAGGGCAATGTGACTAAACCCCTCTACAGTGACAACATTTACCCTGTGATGAAAATAGTTGTAAAAAACCATGAGGTTTGCCACACCAAAATACAGTACTTAATAAACCTCAAAATAAAAAATTAAACCTCAAAGTAAAACCCCTAATAAAACAATTTTCAGCACTTAGAAAAGTCAGAGAAATTATAATATCTGTGCTCTGTACCAGGCAACTAGGGGAGAGATTAAAGAGAACACATGTATAAATGTCATTAGCATGCTAGCAGTGATATAAAAAAACCCTCCAACTTTTAAAATAAATGAGCTGCTACAAAATAAACTACCTTACGACAAAATGTACGTAGGGGATATACAAAGTAAATTAAAAAACAGATTAAAGCAACATCTGTATATTAACACCATCATAAAACAACATAGTAGTAATAGCAGTGGCATGCAAAGGTATTATAAAATTATAATCTATCCAAGGCGTTATGTCATCTTAATGAAACTGTACAGCCAATACATCTCAAGTATTATTCCTCTATGGTTCAGAAACATCCTGTTCTGCACTTCTGCAGAACCAGGCTAACCTCAGCCCTGGTGCAAGGGGCACACCTGCTCACAGCCTTGCACAAGTGACAGCCAGTGCTCCCAGCACACCTCACCAGTGCAGTCATTTGCCTTCAACTCACTTTTTCTTTCCTATCACCTTTTCTGCCCTTTTCTTATGCTCCGAACGCGGGAAATGGAGCAGGAATCACCTGTTTGTCCCTGAGTTTGCAGGAGGTGCCCATGACACATGCAGGATGCAGGAAAGTCCTGCTCCACAGCTAAATTCTGGAGAGGAATTTGACACAATTCCCATTTCTTCATAGAATTGTTTTTCCCACCATTTCATGTCCTGACATAACTTCTCACTGATCTATTGAGCTGAAGACTTATGTCAATTGGTAAAAACCCACAACTTCCTGACACTCCTGTCCCTTTCCTTGCCTCTCCCTGCTGCCTCTGTTAGGAGGTGCAGAGCCATGGATTTTTGCATTATAAAATTTTCACCACCAATGATTGGTAAAAGCCATTTCTCAGCATTGTTTGGTCAACTAAAAATGAGACTCCACAATTTTACAGGTCTTTTCCAACCTGAATGATTCTATGACTCCATTTTTGAGGCGAGTCTCCCACAGGAAAATGAGGCGGAAAACAGCATGGAGTAAATGGGAATCCCTGACTGTCCAGGAGAAATGAGCAGACTTAGGTCATGTGCACAAGACTGACTTGACCCCCGTGTAGGAAACAAATTTCCTGGGTTCCTCCCACCTGAAAGGAGGTGCTCACATGAGACAGGTGACTCTGGGGAATGAACATGCCATCTGCATTTCTCCTTGACAGAGAAAGACCTGCAGATTCTGACTTGGTCTCTCCAAGTGCTGCCCTGAGTGTTCCACCAAGTGCCTTGAGTCTTTCAGTAAGTGTAGAACAATGATGGGGTTTATTGGCACAGACTCGTAAAAACACTTCAAAAGCCCAGAATTCCCATATTCTTAACTCTTACCATCAGCTTGAAATCACCTACAAGTTGCCATGGGAGGGTTATGCATACTCACCACTTGTCTCTGTTATTTACCAGCTGAAGTATTGAAATAGTTACATGAGTTCAAAAGAGCTCCAAAATTTTATGGAAGAAACATACATCAAGAGCTATAATATATTAATAAAAGAGAACAATATATAAAAACACACAAGTTCTACTATTCTGAGTAATCTGCTCCATGGGACTGTGCTGGGGGCTGGACCTGTGGAAAACAAGGACTCAGAGCCAAAGGGTTTTGGAGGCTGGAACAGCATCCTGGGCAGGAGTCTCTGTGTGTTTACCCTGTTCCTGTGTCCTCCCCAAGGCACTGAGAGTTGGTCACTGTTGGATAGTGGTCTGGATTAATCTTCAGCTCTTTTGTTCTTGTGTAACAACCTTACAAGGGGCACGGTAAGCCAGCAAAACAAAAAAAGGTACTCATTCTGCATTTGCAACTTCCCATTAATTTTCCATTACACGATGCTACGGCAGTGGAGGGCTGAAAATGTCTCCCTGGATTAGGACTAAAATCTCATAGATATTATTAGCATCACACAGCACAAGAGTCTACATTTGTTTCTATCACTAACTTAGCTCATTAATGGCTTATGTAGCAAGGCTAATGCTATAAGAATTATGCAATATATATCATAATTGCTGAAGCAACTAATGAGAAAGCAGAGACCCTGCCTATGTGGCATCAGGATGGAGAATCCTGATATCATGTGCCTACTGGCTTTATGTGCCTTGTTTCCTTTCCAGATGACTATAGGGCACCGATGAAAAAGAGAGGATGAGCAACTTTTATACAGGAAGGTATTGAGAAGACAAGGGAGAATGGTTTAAAACTGAAAGAGGAGAGATTTAGCTCAGATGTTAGGAAGGAATTCTGTACTGTGAAGGTGGGCAGGCCCTGGCACAGGGTGCCCAGAGCAGCTGTGCCTGCCCCTGGGTCCCTGGAAGTGTCCAGGGCCAGGTTGGACAGGGCTTGGAGAAACCTGGGGTAGGTGTTGGTGTCCCTGTCCATGGCAGGGGCTGGAATGGGATGGTGTTTAATGCCCCTGCCTAGCCAAACCACTCAGTGTTTCTATTCCTTCTCTCTTGCCCACAGAAAAAGGGCTGGAGAAAGCAGAGGGAGAAAAAGGGACTGCAGAGCAGCAGATGTGAGCAAGGTGATGTAAGTCTCTATTCAGTAGGATGTTGGTGGCGACTAAACCCTGCAGATGGCCATAATTTGGCTCACCTCCATTCTGCTCAGCCTGAAAAGAAAGAATGCATTTCTAATACGGCCTCAAGTGTGCCACTGCTGTTAATATCAGGTAGGAGAAATGCAGAGAAACTGTCTCTCAATCACTAACCCAAGCTCACCACCATCAGTGCTGGGTTCACCTCCTCCAGCTCTTCCTGCCTTTGCAAAGACATGCACTGCCATGAGGAATGTGACTTCCTCATCCCAGCATCCCCCAGCATCCCAGAGATGTACAGACACCTTTGTAATCAGACCTGCTGCTTGTGAGAGGCACAGGTATGTTTTTCTGTGATTCCCTGACCAAAGGATAGCTGGAGATCTCACCTAGCACAGCTCCAGCTTTAACCACTTTAACCACACCCAGCTCATACTCCATCCACCATGGGCTTTGTGACCATCTCTGAAGCAACCCTGCTGATTTTGTTGCTGTTTTGGCTACTTTGGGGTTGTCTTTTTTTTTCTTTTTTTTTTCTTTTTTTTTTGTGCAATACTTCAAGTGAAATGCAGAAGTTTTAATAAGAGAGGAATGATCATTCAGTGGATTTCACTGCAGTGGGAAGAAACCAAAAAGGAGGGGTAAAAAATGGGAACATTTGCAGCTTATGGCAAGGGAAATGAAATATTTAATAAGCAAAATGCTGTATGTGCAAGGAGGGCTCCCCCAGCCCCCCGCTTTCTTCCTTGGCAGAAATTAAACAACTTTTACACACCACGTAGTCTTCAGTACAGTATGCTAATGATGTCCCTGATGCCCTCTTCATCTGATCAAACTTAATTGTCTGTGTCAGGCTGCCAATTAACAAAAGGATCTCCTAGAGTACCAACTTCCAGAGCTACCTTAAAGGTTAATTGAATCATGTAAGCCCAATGCTCTGGCGGACTCAACTTCAGGATCCTATTCTAACCAGGGGTCTGTAGGGGTAACAAATAAAGGAAAAGTTTAATTGCTAAACCAGCCAAATCTAACAGTCACATTAGGAAAGAAATGATCTTTCACAGCTCTCCCTACTCTTTCTTCCTTTCTTTTTTTTTTTTTTCCAGAGCTTTGAAATAATCTTGGGCTTTTCATGCATTTCAGGCAGTTTCTAGACTTCACTGTCAGGGTAAATAGGAAGAACCAAACTTTGCTCTTCATTGTGTATGCAAACTGTGTCAAAGGAGATGCCCAGGTAGGTCTAAATGTATGATTTATTCTTTAAATCACCTGCTATTTTCTGAAATGTTCCCAATCCAAAAGCAAAGTGGCAGAGAGTGGAGGGTAGCAGCACAAGAGCTGTGGGGATGTGGAATCAACAAGCACTGCCATCACTCAAGGAATCAAAACCAGCTAATGGGTATCCCTGTTTCCTCTCCATCTGCCTCTTTTTCCCAGATACAGTTGTTGTTACACAACTTTTTTATAAACATATTTTTAAAGTGTCCTTCTTGCCATTAGAGACTTGCATGGCTGCTTCAACACAGGTGAACTGAAAATCAGTGCTACAAACAGGAAATATTTGTTTAAAAAAAACCATGTACTATGACTGGGTTGGGAATAGGGACCCCAAAGCCACCAACTGGAGCTGGAGTCCTCCATTTTTTCTAGGATAATTACTTTTATGGGGAATTCTGCTGTGTTTGGACCAAATGTGTCATCATACCTGTTTGCCTAGGTACCCTGGTGCTGGGGTTTTAGCTGGGCATCATGTCTTATTCTTCTAATCCCCAGAACAATATAGAGCACTTTTGGGCCTAAAAGTGTTCAAAACCATGAAGTAAATGATGAGAAATAAATGAAATTTTAAATTAAGTCCATGACTGTGTGAACAATCTGAGGACCAAGCAAAAAAAGGGTATCTCCCACTAGATACACCAAAGTGTTAAAAAATGCTATGATAAAAAATGTCAAATAACAGACAGAAATACCTTGCCAGGGAGATTTTTATGAAGTCATGCAGTTCTTGCAGAGTTCACATTCCTTGTGTCTTTCTAACCCCAATGTATGTCCAAGTGCTCTTCCCAGAAGGACATGGAAGTGACCAGTACCCCTTTTCCTCTCCTAAAATAAGTGAGGTGAGGAAGATGGCAGTGCCAGGGGAGCTGGAGGTGTTAGGGGCCAGGACTGGGGGTTTGTGCCTGTTCCTACCTGTCGGAATTTAGGACATCCCTCTGGCTGTCCTGGACTGCCAAGACCCCTGCCAGGGGGCTCAGAGACCCTGGCACAGAGCCCAAGACACCTGTGACTTTGATTATGACCCATGGAGCAAATTACCAATCTTATATGAAGATCTGTAAGCCACAAATGTTTAAGTAGAATGATAGTGAATTTATCACGGGGTGAAAAATAGATGTTTGGGGTTTATAGAATGGGGGTTCAGGGGACAAGATGGAGGAATATGGGCGTGTCCAGCCTTTCTCTTCTTGGCCTCCATCTTCTGCTGTGATGTTGGTACTTTTAGATTGGTTTAGAGTATAAGCTCACTGTCTAACATAGGTGATAGGTATTGGAAAGTAATTGTAAATACTGTACACGTAGTTTTTAGTATGCAAAGATAACACTGCCCCAAGGGCGGCCAGAGTGCCACTGTCTGTCCTGCTGAGTGGACCTCGGCAGGACAGGAGAAAGAATTTTATAGATAAGAAACAATAAACAACCTTGAGACCAAGAAATGAAGAGCTCTGACTCCTTCTTCAAGCGCTGGGCTGGGAAAAGAGACTTTCTGACACATCTTGGGGTCACTCTGAGCAGCAGAGATTCCAAAACCTACCCTCCATCCCTCCTTCCATCTCATCTGGCTCCACCACTCCTTCTGTGGAGGAGTGACCTGGGAAGGGATTCAAGGATGCTCAAGGACCACACTGCCCTACAGCTCAGTGAGGAGGGGTTTCCCACAACTGCTCTGGAGCAATTCTCTCATTTTCCCCAGAACAGCTCAGCAGGATGACACATCTTGGCCATCCCCCAGGTGCACTGAGTGTCCCTTCATGTCCTGAGCCATGGGTGAGCTAAGCCAAGTAAAACTTTGCTGCATCCACATGCAAAAAAACCCCCAAAACATTGGTCTGGTCAGGAAGAGGAGACGAAATAGAGCAGCCAAAATGTTAGATTGGAACCAGGTGATCTTTAAGGTTTTTCCCCATCTAAACCATGCCATGAGTCTACGACTCTATGAATGCATTTTAAACTGCAAATCCGAGGATAAAGGGCTGTGAAGCTAACAGAGCTAACAAATATTATAACCACGGGTGACATGACCTGAAGGTTTTTATCCAGAATTTATTCCCAATATCACTTATTTTTAATTCAACCTCTCCATCCATCTTTTTTCCCCATTTAATATACATAACTTTAATAGTAGGCTTGGCAGAAGTTTCCCCTTGCTCAAACATTGTGGCACTCTTACATAACTCCTCCTCTTCGCACTTAGGGAAAAAAAAAAGAGGTGTAAAATCACTGTGTTCCTTTCTTTTTTTTTTTTTTTTTAATTTTTTTTTTTTTTTTAAATATTAAATCTGGCTTGCCTTTTCCAGTGGCACCCCCTGCGGCCTCTCTCCCCTGCCAGGGCTGTGGTGATGCTGTGGTGGCTTGCACTGAGCTGACATTGTCTGCCTGTGACAGCAAACAGCAGCAGGCAGAGGCGGCCGCCCCTCCAACAAACTCCTGCAAACTGATCTATTATCAACGGCAGGGGCCTGCTGTACTGCTGCCGGGCACAGTAATTAATTTCCATGCATATCATTGCCAGCATCGCTTACTGATCCGGGGAGCAAGATCAGAGATGTCACACCATAAATTGAGTCAGAGCCTTCACCTCTGTGTTCAGCGTGCAATTTTACACGCGCTTGACAAAGTAACAAACAGGGGGTAAAAAAGGCAGCAGTTCCCCAGGGTGATGGACGGGGGGAATTGGCCCAATAAATTGTTCCCTGTAAAAAGCAATGTTTTCCTCATTAAAAGGCAGTGAATTCTCTATTGCTTTTCATTAGTTGTGGCCTTGCTAGACGTGAGGTTTAATTGGCAGTGTGTTTACAGGACGCCGGCCCCAGAGGTGAAGGAGACAAAGAGGCTGAAAAGAGATTCTTATTTATTAAGGAGAGGTGACAGGCAGCCGCTTAATAAGTTTTTGTGTGGGTCCTGGAAGAAGTTGCACCATGAAGAATGGCTGTGCAGGTGTAACCCCTTCTGTGCCAATGCTTTGTGCTTTTTAACCATCAGAATCTGAATTCTAGATACTTCCCCTTCTTGCAAGGAAAATAAATTAAGTGATACACTTTAACAAATGATAAAATAGCAACATAATGATAAAAATAAGCTTGCATTAATTTCAAAGGCCCTGGTTCAGTGCTCTGCTCTCAGGTTCCTTTGAAATACTGAAGCGTCCTCCCCTGTTTCATGTTTGTAAGAGAGCATGTTTTGGGATTACCAAACTGCTTTTTATTTACAGAAGAGTACAGATGCAGGGTCAGTCCCTACACACCCCAGAACAGTGTGAAAAGCCCATGGAACAGGAAAATACCATTTCCAGAAGGACAAACCTTCTGTGGCTGTACCTCTGTGGGCAGCAGGGTCTGCAGAAAGACGCTCAGCACAAACATAGCAATTAAAAATAAAGTCAAACAGAAGTGCAAGGATTAAAGAAACTCAAATAGAAAATGCAAAAAACCAAGGTGTTCTGTTGATGTCCAGATTTAGCTATAGAACAGAGCTAAATGGAAACAAAAAAGGTTATGACTTGGCAAGCAACATAATCTATGACTCTTCACGGAACAAAAACAAACACTTATCCTTGAAAGTCACATATGTAGTAAAACAAACCCAAATTTTGCCAAATTCTGACCATCTGCCTAGCTTTAAAGACACAGTACTAGAATTTTGTAATGATTAGACATGCAACATAGAAAATAAAAAATAATTTTAAAACACAAGTTCTTGAAAAAATATACCAGAGCACCTGTCTGTCTGAAGGAGCTTGAGCGTTACAATTCACCACAATTTTTTTTAGCCGTCAGAGAAACTCTCAGTTTTACATAGAGTATGTTTTGAATCCTAGGACCTGCCATCCAAGATGATTTTGTTTTCGTTCTTAAAAATGGAATCACAGAACCATTAAGGTCAGAAAAGTCATCTAATTCCATCAAGTCCAACCATTCCCCCAGCACTGCCAATGCCACCACTGACCCATGTCCCGAAGTGCCACACGCACACAGCTTTGAAATCCCTCCAGGAACGGGGACTCAGCACTGCCCTGGGCAGCTATGCCAGGGTTGGACAAGCCTTTCCATGAAGGAATTTTTCCTGGCCCAGCCTGAAGCCATTCCCTCCTCCTGTCCCTGTTCCCTGGAGCACAGCCCGATCCCCCCGGCTGTCCCCTCCTGTCAGGAGCTGTGCAGAGCCACAAGGTCCCCCCAGAGCCTCCTCTTCTCCAGGCTCAGCCCCTTCCCAGCTCCCTCAGCTGTGAACTGCAAAGTGAAAATAAAAGCTGCAAACAATATTGCAAATCAATGCTACAACACTTATCTCTATTTCATATTTTTCCTCTAATCAACATATTTAAGAGCAATATGGCCATCCTGGCACTCCACAGCTTGTTGTGATTACAAGAAATACTGGTGGAATGGGAGCTTTAAAATTAAGTAGCATGGAGTGTCCAGTAATTAATTTGATTTTTACATCCATTCTTTATTTAATGCAACTTTAAAACTACGTTAGAAGCTGGAAATGAGCAGTGTAGCATGAAAATGAACTGGCCAAGTTCCAAGTGAGGCAAGGATTAGCATAATGTTAAATGCTGAGGATTGCCCTCATCACTGAGCTTGAGAGGGGAGTGGATACAAGGGAGGAAGAGATCTTGCTTGTGCCTACCACCATAAAACTGGAGACCAAAGCACGATGCTGTGCCATGCAAAAACAGCATCTCTGCTCCAATCCTGGCAGAAGAGAGGGTGGAGAAGGAAATGATTGCTGGGGATTTACCAGAGCTTGGAAGGAGGCTTGAGTCTGGAGCAAGGAGTTTGGGCTCTCCTTGGGGACCATCATGCCTGGTCTTCCTGACTCATCTTGCATTTGTGCCTCCATGAGTTGCTGGAATGATTCTATTCCCCGGGGCCAGCCTGTTTAATCTGTATCTGAGGGAGATTCCTGTAGAGGCTGCAATTAATATTTTCCTCCTCTAATGCCCATATTCACAATCTTTCCCTTTTTTTTCCATTTCCTCCATTAAGGTGAGCTGCCCCACAGCAACATCACTCCCGTGATTCCCATCACCTTGCAGTGGTTTTGGCAGCACAACTTTTATATGCCAATCCCCACCTTGTCACCAGAGCACTGAGTGCCACATCCAGTGGCCTGTCCAGCCATTCCTTGAACATCTCCATGGGTGGGGACACCCCCACCTTCCTGGGCAGCCCCTTCCCATGTGTAATCATATGTTCTGTGAAGAAATTCCTCTTGAAGTCCAGGCTGAACCTCCCCTAGCACAGCTTGAGGCTAGGTCCTCTCATCCAAATATTAATAATGTATATAAATAACAACATAATATGTGAAATAATAATATAATATGAAATTTGAATAATCTCAACAAATATTTTTGCAAGGAAAATAAGAGTTACAAAAACAACACAGATTTTTAGCAATTTCTCCTGGAGTTTGAGTTGGTTCTTTAAGGTCTCTGTAGGTAACCTGTTCCCAGTTCTCTGGTACCTCGTGTGTCCATAGTCTGCATCTTTTTGGGGCATCATGTTCTCCCTTTCTTACCAGATGTGAATGTTTTTGGGGTGGGATTTGTTCTGGTCATTGCTGCTATTATTTGCTAATAAAGTACCTGTTCTGGGGAAGTTGGTTGCTGTCAGGTTTGGAGTTGTGGAACTGCTCTTGCACACTCTCTGCTGTGATGGTTGATGGACAGCCTCAGTTCCAGGCTCTGGTCCTTCTGCTTGGGGTTTTGCAGGCACAGCAAGCAATCACCAGCCCGTCAAGGGGATATCCCCTGCCTGCCTGGGCTAGCTGGCACTTGGGACTGTGCCTGTCCACCCCTGATGCCCTGACACAGACGAACCCAAGGCTCAAGGATGGATGAACAAGTTGTTAAACCCTGAGGTCAAACACAGGGGCTGCACACCCCTACAGTAACATCCCCTCCCTCCTTCACTAACATTGCACCTTCACTTCTTGATTACATTAAACCTCTGGCCCTAAATTTCAGACTTTCAGCTGCCTTTGCTGTTTTAAAGCAGCAAAGCCTGAGCAGATTTCATGTCAGAAGTTGCTGTGAAGACATTGCTGTGTCTTGCTCAGGGACTGTGACCAGCCTGATCCAGATCCAGCAGAAGGTGACCCTGCCCATGTGTCCTAGGGTGACATTATCATGCTTGTATCCCCAGTGGTTGTTCTGTTTATGCTGGATATTATGTTCTGTGCCTTCAAGACTGGCTCTGAGAAGTGAAGCTTTGTTTTGTTTTGCTATCAGTCTGCTCACTCCCCCTAATAGTTGGTGGGACACACAGATGGAGCAGTACATAGTGCAGATTTGCTCTTTATTCTTGCTCCTGCTTTGCTCCTTCTTTACTCTTGCTTTTGCTCCTGCTTATTAGTTAGTTTAGCTAAGCAGTCCGAATTTTCCCTGGACTGTTCTTCTTTCCCTTTCTTGGAACCACTCAAGCCTGCTCCAGACTGGGACCTGGGAAACACCAAGAGTTTGCACCTTGTGGCCTGCAGCAGCTATCCCAGCACTGGAGGGACTGATAACAGAGCAACCATCCCCAAGAGAGACTTTCTGAATTTATCATCTTTTTCAGAGCCGTGACACAGTGGTGTCACGTGTCATTTTGCGTGCTGGGGGCTGCTGTGCCTGTTAAATAAACAGGTTCTTTCCCCTCCTCTCCGAGGAATCCTTCCCAAACAGGTTTGGAGGAGGGGCCATGTGGGTTTGCTTTCTGGAGGGGCCTCCAAATTTGCCCTGAACCAGGACACCATGGCACAGGGGCTTGAAATGAGATGCGCTTAATCCAAACCATCCTGGGGTTCCATTTATGGCTTTGCAAAGAGACTTTAAGGGGTCCCAGGCCAGCAGGAGAGGAGCTGTAGGTGGCGAGGCCCCAAGTGGGGCCTGGCCATGTGCAGCTCAGCTGTGCACAGGTGAGCCCTGGCTGGCCACAGGCCACACCTGATCTCATAATTACAGTCCCACTACAAACCCTGCTCACGCTGAAGCCAACAGCAGCTCATCTGAGCTTTTTGGGGCTCCCCACTCCAATTCGGGAGAATTAAACCCTAAAGTACAGAGCATATAAACCAGGCCCATTACTGCAACATGCCCAGCCTTGATGCAGGCTTTTTCTGCAGCTCCTGTGCACGCTGAGCCCCCATTAATGTTAATGCAAGGGGTTGTTACATGCCAAAAGCAGCAGCAAAGAGCCCCCAGAAGCAGAAACCCATTTAGCAGGGCCACTTTCTTTACAGAACATGTCCTGGCTTAAGCGTATCAAAATCTCTTTGGGTCTTGCTAATTGAGGCCAGTGGATTTTGAAGCCAAGAGGAAAAGCATCCCTTGTCAGATGGGAAATGTTTGTTTTATTGCACTGGCTCGAAGTCTGAGGCAGTAGGTAGCAGTGGGGTGGAATCCAGATGCATGGAAATCAATTGGTTTTTGAGATTATCTCTTCTGGACACTTGGATAGACTCCTCACATACACCTTGTGGATCTTACTGTCTGGACACCTGGAGACCTACTAAAAAAAGGAAGTTTTATGGGTTTCTTGAATAATTGGAGTGCTTTCTGCCACTTTTCTCCAGATGTCCCTGACGGACTTCTTGAGGACCTTTGTTCTGGACACCTGGATGGACTCCTGATGGACAGATTGCAGATCTGTGGATACCTCGAGGCCTACTTAAACAAGAGACATTTATGATCTCTTGAATAACTGCAGTGTTTTCTCCAAGCAGCACTTGGAGGTTTTTTACATATGATATATAAGAATATGAGACATAAGAATATGAGATATATAAGCTGATATATAAGCTGATATATAGGAACCAAATTAAATATATGAGGGCAGAAGTTCCAGCACAGAAAATGCTTGTCTAAGTTATTTTTTCCAACATAAGGGCTGGTTATTTCTACTCTATTCTTGCCCACTCACCAGCGATTTTATTTTTTTTTCTCTGCCTTTGGTGATCTGTTCTCCAGATCTCGCATTGATCTTTGGTTTGACTTAATGGAGTGATAGAGGAGGACAAGATGGCTTCTGGTCCTGCAGCAGAGCTCATTTTTTGTCACCTTTAAAAAATCTGACCCCAGGCAGACCTTTCCAGCAAAACACAAATCTGCAGTACACCCAGGCATCACCTTGGAAATAATCCCATGGCTGCTTCCAGCCTGGCTGAAGGAAAGCAAAACCCAGCAGTGCTATCGAGACCTGTCCCTTTATTCCTGTTTATTCCTGGGATGCCCATTAATTGAACTAGGAGCAAAGCAAAGGGACTGCTGCCTGTGCACAGTCCTATCTGCCCGGTGCTGCTGTCAATGTTCTCCTTGGAAGAGCAAAATAATCCAAGGGAAAGTCTAATTTACAGCTGGGGAAGAGGGAATCACCATCATCTAGCACAGCCAGGACCCAACCAAGAAGTCATTGCTGCCTCCAAGTTTGACAGTACCCATGGGTCAGAGAGGAGCACAGAAATACCCCCAAAAGAGGCTTAAAAGGGAAATAAACTGATCTCTTTTACAGCATTTACCAAACTCTCCCAGCATTTACCAGAATATTCCAGGTGTCAGCCAAAGGAGATCCAGCAAAGGTGGCCTGGATGTGGTACAGTGGGGCAGGATGATGGATGTTGGGGTTTAGGCACAGGTTCCATCCCAGGGCTTTACCAAAGACATTTTCTTTGTGCCTAATCCTGGGTAAATGGAGCTTAAACTCTTCCACATCAAAAGGAGAATATCCCTTGCATAATAATAATATTCTGAGGGATTCCTTGGCGTTCAGGGAAACGCCTATTTTTTTAGAGGTTTTTTGTTTGTTTGCTTATTTTTAAATGAGAGGAATTCTTGGAAGGTTTTGGTCATGGTGTTTTTATTTGGTGGGGTTGTTTGTTTGTTTGTTTGAGGTTTTTGTTTTGTTTTTCTTTTGCATGCACCCATTAATATTGAAGGATTCTTTTTTTTTTTTTTTTTTTTTTTTAACGGAAGTTTTAGCACAAGGAGCAGCAGGATGGCTCTACACTGCCACCAGTAATGAAAGTTAGGCTTGCCAGCCATGAAGGCAGGTTAACCCCTTGGTCACACCTCGCCTTTTAATTCCCTTTGAATAGGCCTGATACAGCTTTGATGGAAAATGCACCCGGTGCATGGTTCAGGAGGCTGCAGAATTGAGAGCTATTAAATACTAAAAAGACAAGGTGAGAAACAATTTGCAAAATCTCCTCTTTTTATAGACTGCAGCTATTGAGAAAAATTGAGTAAATTCCCCAGCTACCAAGACTGCAGTCTGTTTCAAGATTCCATCAATTTTTTACGGTACAATCAATATTTATGAATCCCCAAAGAAATATTGCAAAGAGAAACATGGTGAAACATTTTCCATGCAGTTGCAAAGATGTAACGTGGGGACCTAAATAACTTTTAAAATAATCTCAATGACAATCAAAGTGCCTTACATAGCCAATATGGTTTAATGTCAGTGTTTATATTAGCTCTCTTCTAAAGAATAGATGGAAAAAGGGAAAAAAAGTAAAGAAAATGTTTGCAGTTTAATCTCTCCTAAAGAAGACATTTTACTATAATAAGTATTCTGTAATTTGGTGCTTAAAAATTCAAAGGAAGTGTCATATTGAAAGTTCTTTGATTTTTTTATGCATTAAAAATATTCACCATCATGCAAGCAATGGATTTTTCAGTCAGCTGGAAAAGGAAAAAAGATTTCTATAAAAACTAGGCAAACAAATCCACATTCCTTTAATGGCTACTTTAGGTTTAATATCTAAACTTATTTAAATAACTCTGAACCCTCCTGCTGAGAAATATTGAAAGTAATAGATTCCTTTGTGTGTAATCTCCATTTACATGTAGAGTTTAATTTCCCTCTGGGCAGAACCTGTGTAAAACTTGCCTTGAAATGTCCCTCTGTAAAAGCACAATGTTTAGGGGGATGCCTTTTATTTTATTTAAAATTTATTTTACACTTTAAAAAAAAGCAAAGAGACAATTCACCTCAAAGCTGCCAAAATGGTGACTATGGCCTGAAGTTAAAAATTATTGATCACAGTAATTGATCACAATCTACACTGCAGATGCTCCAAAATGCATCCAAAATCAAGATCAGCCCTGCTGTGCTCATCACACCCATGACAGATCTCTCAAGTGGTGCTGGTCCCTCCAGAAAGAACCAGTTTTATTATTACTTTTCTCCAAGGAATTTAGATGGAATTTGATTTTGGGGTGAAGCAATTCTAAATTTTAAGCTTGTCCCTTGATGTTTGGATATCCTTTGGCTCCTTCTCTCTTCTCAGTTCTGTCCCACCTGCCATCACACAATTTTTAGCTGAAAATAGTCTATTGTGCACATTTTTATTTGGCTTCTGTCATCTTTTTTTTCCTTTTTCTTCTTTTTTTTTTTATAACTCAGAGGAAACAGCACTAGGAGAGATCCCTCTTAATGAATGAGTAACTTAAAGCATTTAATTACCTAAACCAAAGCCTTAGCTTTGATGTCAATATTTTATTTTTAAACATTAGCAAGGGCTAAAGTAAGGAAATCTGATGAATTTGCAAAAAGCTTTCAGTGAGGTTTATTTCCCCAAATTAATCAGGCAAGTTGCAATCCCCGCTATTTATAAGTCTAGTTAAGTGTTGTTCCCTTGTGAGGTGCCTTTTCTTTTTTTCTTCCCTTCCATACGTACTGAGGTGTCTCAGTTATTCAGCCTCTTACCTAGATACCTCATCCAGGGGAATCTCGGTGGGAAGATCTGATATCTGAGCTGTTTCTATATTTAATGGCATATTTCATCATGGGGGAATATTTTACTCAACTATCTCCCCTGAAACTATTTTTTTACAGTGAGCTACATTCAAAATAGCAACATTTTAAAATGTGATTTTTTGCTGGAAAATATAAGGGAAAAAAAAAGTGTTCTTCCTCAAGGAGGATTAAGCAGGATCTGTCAGAGGAAAAAAAAGGGCTTGTCCTCAGGAAACTTTGGAACATTATTTAATTAAAAAGAAAGAATCCTCTGAAATTGAGATAATTGAGGATGATCATGGGTAGCATCACAGTAAGGTGACCCATGGACACTGCACCGTGGTGGAAATGGGGGTACCTTGGCCATCTGCACCCTCTTCTTATAAATCCCATGGAGAGTTAAAAACTCAATTATTCTTCAACCTCACTCAGCCCTACAGTTTATAACAGACATATTTTTTTAAACACCGACCCTGCTGGGACCAAAAAAGCACCCCATAATAAAGCTTCAGACTCTTTTTTGTAATAGAAGACCCCACTCCACCCAGGCAGCCAGGGATGGCTTGGCCAATGTTTCATGAGTTTACGATGTTACATATCTCTTTATCTTTTAATCCATTTAATCATCAAAATTTCCAGCAAAAACAACTGGGGAAAAAAAAAAAAAAGACGAAACAACAACAACAACAACAACAAAAAAAAAAAACAATGCCCCCAATTTGTGTTTTGTTTGACTGCGAGTAATATTCATGTCTGCATGAGGATGGCATGTAATTAACATGTCATAATCAAAATGACTAAGTTTGACACATTATAATCACTGCATGGAGATTATAGCATAGCCACAGGCGATCTGCACAGCCTATCTTAATATCATTTGCATAATGAAAGCATGGTGGCAGTAATAGCTTTTTTCTCTTGTTATCATAATTTCACCCAGGGCTGCAAAGGGCTTTGGTACTGTCAGATGTTGCCTGTTAAAAGTCGTTGTGTGTTGAAGACTCCAGTCCAAGTGACCCAAGCATTTCCATGCGAGCAATCACTGTGTGGCTGCACGGAAATACACTGCAATGGGTCTTTTTCACCCCAATTTTACAGAAAATGTGTAAGCACTTTTATTTTGGGGTCCCGATGGAGGACCCATTTCTTACCTGGGAGGCTCCTGTAGAGCTGGGCTGCATTTTCTGGGGCATCCCCCATATTTTCCTGGGAATAGCAGGGCATGCTGACACAGCACTTTTCCTGAAACATTCGTGGAGATTTCTGGGATGGTGATGCTCCAGCCTGGCCACAGCACTTCTACAGAGGATGCCAGCAGAGCAGCTCCACCCTTACCTGCCTGGATAGCTGGGACCATGTCCAAGCAGCTCTCCAAAGCGATGCCAGGTTGAAGGCAATCCCAAACAGAGAGTGGCACATTCTCCAGTGACCTGGGCAGAGAACAAATGACCACTGCTTCTCCCTCCTCAGATGGTTCCTGTGCAGGGATAAGAGATCAGCACTGCAAAGAAATGTCCGCAAAAATGGGGGAAAAACAATAAAAGGAGGGCCGAGGTTTGACCCCAGAGAGGTGTGTCTCACAAAGCTGCTCAGATTGGTGTCCCCATGTCTCATGTCCCCATGGTGAAAGGAGGGCCACAGAGTGTGAGGGGCTGGTGAGGGCCAACCCACTGTCTCTTGGCATGCACAATGGGTGGCACAGAGCAGAGAGCTGTTCTTTAAATTACTGTGCCACTTTTCACTCAAGAGAGTCTCAGGACCTCAAAGAATTCCATGACAGAAAGGGTCCCAGCACCTCCCAAATTCTGCCTGTCCCCCAGGATCATGGAGTGGTATGGGTTGGAAGGCAACCTTAAAGGTCACAGAATCACAGAATCACAAAATAATGAGGTTGGAAGAGACCTCTAAGATCATCGAGTCCAACCTATGCCCTAACACCTCAACTAGACTAGAGCACCAAGTTCCATGACCAGCCTTTTTTTAAACACATCCAGAGATGGTGATTCCACCACCTCCCTGGGAAGAGCATTCCAGTACTTTATTATTCTTTCAGTGAAAAATTTTTTCCTAATATCCAACCTCTACCCTCCCTGACGTAGCTTGAGACTGTGTCCTCTGGTTCTGTCAGTTGCTGCGCTGTGCAGGGACATCTTCCACCAGAGCAGGTTGCCCAGGGCCCCATCCACCTGATTTTGAATGTTTCCAGGGATGGAAAGGGGTGTCCACCCCTTCTCAGGGCAACAGGACCCAACTGATGGCCACAATGCCCCTTCTACCTGGCCAAACCAAACTCCCAGAAGCCAATATGGGCAGGGTTTTAAGCTGAACCTTGTTCTGGGTATGAACCTTGTGCTTCCAGTTTTACCTTTTCTCTGAGGAAAGGTAAATTCCCAGAAGCCAATATGGGGAGGGTTTTAAGCTGAACCTTGTTCTGGGTATGAACCTTGTGCTTCCAGTTTTACCTTTCCTCTGAGTTACACTCGTAGAGTTTCATGTTTTACCAGGAGTTCACTTGTACCAGTGATTCTGTATTTTGTAATTCACAGTATCAGGCTCTTCCATCATTTCCATCTTGTTCCAGCCACTATAGAGTCCAATCACATTAACACACAGTAATCCTCCTGCAGACATCGCAGCATCAGGAATTGCAAATTTGTTTTACAGCAAAGAGTGTTGCAGTAGCTGGCGTAACACAAACTGATATAGTCCTCCCAGGTACACTCAAGAAAATTCCTGTAGAATTTGGAGAAGACCAGAGCAGATGAACTAAGTTATGTATGCAGTCCCCCAGCAGCTTAGTAAAATAGTGTCACATATCCAGGATTCCTGGAATTCTTTTTGCATGGTGTGCTCAACTGATTATGTTAAGTTAGATTTTAGTCATATACTCAAGTTGTTTGCTTTTATCCTAACAGAAATATTGGCTCTTTTTATTTAAGTGGAATCCTTATCATATCCACATACAAAGAGTAAATGCACTTTGTGGGGTGATGCTTAATGTGCAGTGGTGTCAGTGAAAACAACAGCAGTTTTCCCTAATCCGAAATTACCCAACCAGACATTCAGGTCTGTACATACTAAGCATATTTCTCTTTTAAAATGCCACCCTTGCATCCTTTTTACTCTTGGGTAAAAAGACAGGACATGAAACTTTGCCTGTATACTAATATCCTAAAAAGACCTGTTCACCTCTAGACACTGGGTTTTTTTTTTTTTTTTTCCAAATTAGACTGCTTTTGAATGACAGAAATGGAAATTCTCACATTCATCAGTAATACCTAACGCAGAGGAATGCTAAATTATATTTACCATACTGGTGATTTCTATGCTGTTTACAGCATATTTCTATCCTATAGATTAATGGGACTTTTACAAATAAAATATTTATCTTCCCCCATAAAGGGGCTGAGGAGCCATTTGCAGCCTAATTTGAGTAACTTGGTCTAGTAGAAGGTGTCCCTGCCCATGGCAGAGTGTTTGGAATGCAATGAGTTTTAAGATCCTTTCAACCCAAACCATTCTGTGATCCTAAGATTCAAGCTCAAAATCTCTTCTGTCTCAGTGAGTGTGCCCCTGCAGATACAAACCAGACAAAAGCACCCAAAGATCCCAACTAATTTACATTCTGCTCCAAAGCTTTGACTTGTATGAGGGAATTCATGCTCCAGAAAATTGGTATTGTAAACCAACCAAACCCTGAGATGGAAAGAGGCTGTGTCAAGCTCACAGGGTGTTCCTGGGTGGGGCAGGATGCCACCAGGCAGCCTGGCTCACACTTTGCACTTGCCAGCCAGACACCATCTTACAGAAAAGGTTGGTAAAAGTGCCACATTTTCCATCCATGAGCCATGGGCATCACCCCAGCCCTCTGCTGTTGTCCTTTGTGGGTCACCCCACTGACAGCAGGAGGCTGCCAGCGCCTCAAAGAGCACCAAGGTTCAGTCCAGGAGGGTGTCTGGGCTCTGAGGGCCCCTGCCAGGGCTGAGACAGCGTGAGTGAGGGTCCTGTCCCCAGCCTGGCTGGTGGGGATGGCAGTGTGGTGGTGTGTCCCCTCCTGGGGCAGAGCTCCCGCGGCTCCTTGCGCTGCCATCCCTAAGTCGGGCTAAAGTCAAAGCCCATCTCGCTGTCATAATTCCAGTAGTTCATGTGTCTTCTAATCACATGTTTTATGGTTAGTAAAAATGCCCCATGGGAGCTGATTAAAGGTTTATGAGAACCAAGAAAATCTGATAGGATTTGGTTTGAATCCGACCAGTTTTTTAAGTTTCCTATCCATAAGCTTTTAAGTACTTACAAGCCATTATTTCTGTCTTTGATGCAGTAGGGTTGTTGTTTTTCCTTTTTATTTCTTTTTTTTGCTTTTTTTTTTTTATTCAGGGGGAGGAGGGGAAAAAAGCAACATAAATCTCAGAGCAGAGATTTTTAAAAATTATTATCAGATTTGGGTAAGATTTATCTTCCTCTTTAAAAAAAGCTTTTCACAATCACAATATAAATGCATTAGCACAAAAGCAGTCTAAACTCACATTCAGAAAGATACAGCACTCCGATATGAGGCTTCTTTAGTGGAAAGTACCTGGAACATGAAAGCAGCTTAACTCTTTGCCTCCTGTGTTTTCACCCAGACCTTGCCTTGATTTACTGAAAGAATTTCATGCCCATAAAGTTGCCTCAGTGGAAGGTTTTTGCCTGGCTGTGCCTAGGGCTTTCAATGCAGCAGTTACACCAGCTCCTGGTTGTACATCAAGTTTAGGATGCCTCCCAAATATCCAAAATATCCAAACTAGTTTCTTATTTCCACAGTTATGGAACAAGGCTTCCCTCAGCTTTTGGTGTGGAACATGGAAACATCACAATTTCATCCTGTCAGGGCAACCAGCTCCCCATCAAAGACAGCCAGCAATTGTTAATTTGGAGGTATTGGTTCTCCACCAAACCCATCTCAGGTGCCATGGCCTCAGAAGATGCTCTGAGGCAGCTGATTTAGTCACTCTTTACCACACTCCCTTCCAGAACAACAGGGCCAAACCCCTGTTATTCAGGGTTTATTATATTATATATATGGTTTCTGCAAGCACAGAGGAAGCATCTTCATGTTCTTCCTTCTTTCCTTTCTCTTTCCCTCTTTCTGTAGACTTCCTTGTAATTGATGGGTGTTACTCTGTGTGGTGAATTACTTATTTTTCTGGACTTGTGCTCTTCCCCTCTCACAGCAATTAAACACACTGAGTTCCTTCCAACCAAAATTATAGTGTAATTTTAAGGTAGTGTAAAGGAGACAGGCTGAATCAGGCATGATGTGCTGAATTGAACATCTGGTAGGGTGAAAGTGGTAACATGGGGGTCAGGATGCCTTCAACCTCTTCTCTCAGCAGTTTGGAATGACCCTTGCTTTGTTTCACCTTTACACCTACAGAGAAAAGGGACAGTGTGCTTGATAAAGAAAACTGGTGAATAAAAAGATTACAGCTGCTGAAGAGACAGAATCTGAGTCCACCAATACTACACCTATATTCTGCGTGTGATAAGTCAAGAGGGTTTCTGTCTAATTCTGCTCTCACTAACATCAATTGCAATTGAAAACAAAAGGCTGCTCAGCATTGGAAGAAGCTACAAAAAGGAGACAACAAAAGTATCCACTTGAAAAGTGTTTTTGACAAAAAGTAAATAGACCCAGAAGCAGCATCCATGGCCAAGAACATGAAGACACAAAAATCTGCACAAATATTCAAAATCCTTTCTCAGGGCCTGCAATAGCCTACCCAGAGCAGTTAATTTTGTGTCAGTTATTAACAGTTGGATTTCTAGAGGGCATTGAGGAGGTCTTCACGAAGAACAGCGATCCCATGTCCCATAAATCCTGTTTTCCCCCCCCAAAAATGTATACTCCCATCCTGATACTCCTGCAGAACAGTCTGCAAACCCCCACCTGTGCAGCTACAGAGGGACATGGCACTGCCTGTATGCTCCCCTTCACCCTCCATTCATCTTGGAGGGAAGGTTTAAAATGCATTAGCAAAAACCAGAGAGAAAACATATTTGTTCAGTTCACTGGCACTTATATGCCAAACCTCCCCACCCCAAATCAAAAGAAAACCCTAACAAAAAAAAAAAAATTATAAAATGCTTAAGAAAAAAAAAAGACGATGGTCTTACAGGTGGACCTGAAAACATAACTTTCTGCAGAGCATGGGTTTACAATCCCTTGGTGTTTAGGAGTGGGCCCTGTTGGTGTGTGCAGGCATTTTGGGACTTGCAGCACTGAAGGGGGAGGCTGAGTTCAACCTGCATCCCTCCCAGCATCGAGGACACAGAAATATTTGAGCTGATGCACGCTCTATCCTGGCATTCAACAGAGAGCGATGCCAACTTCTGGAAAATAGAAGAGCCCCAGGGCAGGCTAATAACAGCACTACTTAAGAACGTAAGACAATTATTACCTCCAACTGTGAAGGAGTCTGAGTAATTAAAAAGGGTTCTTTATTTTGATTAAAAAAGATTCCTTTCAGTCTGTTTGAATCTTTAGTAAAAGCCCTGAACGATATTTTTAGATGCCAGAAAAGACACTCTGCAATTGATGAAAGATGTATAGCAAGCTCATTTGAAAGATTCTCCTATTATCATCATCTTATTGTCCAAAAACAATTAATTTCTCCTTCTTTCACCCACATAACTTGTGGGAGAAAATGCAGGTCTAACCTAAAGCTTCCAAAACCTTCTTTGGATTAACAGAAATCCAAAATTAATTTGGTTTAATTACTATAAATTTCCTTCCCAATAAAATCTCGAGAATTTCCAATCATGCTGATTTATTTGAGTAATTAGAAAGCCATTCACAGATGTCACACTGTTAGGTAGTGTGGATAATGCGGGTTTTGCTTAACTGGATCCTGAGACCACAGCGCTGTGAAGAATGACAACTAAAATAACTCCAATAAAATGTGGGAGAATAGGGGAAGGTGAATGGCACAACCTCAGGCAGTGCCAGTGGCTTCCCTGGAAACTCATTTTTTGTCCATTTGTTGCTCCAATACCACTTGCTCTGGTCCTTGCATCTTGCACCAGGTCTTGAGGGGCTCTGAATTCCTGTTTTGCAAAGGAGGAGTCCAAGAGCCCCAGAGATGATGCATCTAAACTAGGGTCACCCCTAAGGGTGGTTTCAAAAGTAAAGGAAATGAAATGAGGCATGCAAGGGGTTTGGGTGCTGCAGAGACAGCAGGCTCCATTCCCCACAGGCTCTTTGTTTCATGAACCTGCAGAACAATGGGATCATGATTTCTTGCAAAGTTATTTTGCAAAGCGGGTGATCTATACCTGTGTCGAGGTGGAAGTCATCCCATCCACATTCAGACATCAATGGCTGCTGGGAGCTGGACCTATTGCTCTGCCCACCTGATGGGGAAAAGCAAAATCCTAAGGGCCACTCCTCTGACCTCATACAGGTCCTTGTTCTACCTCTGGAAAGGCTGAAGGATCAGGGTGAGTCTGGAAGAGACTCTTAATTTGGTTTTCCTCCTACTTAATCACAGCAATGCAAACTCTCTGTTCAGCTGACAGGTGTGTTGTTCCTCAGGAGAGACAAGCCCTGACTGCTCTTGACTGTTATTTGTAAGAGTTCTGAGAGTTTCAGGAATTCAAAAATTGTAGAGAGTAACATAGATTTCAGGTTCTCCTTCCCTCCAAGTGAAGAGGAGGATTTAACACACTCTCCCACCAATGCAACACATTTGATTTTATTAGAAAGGTAATCAGTGATTTAAAAGAAAGCAGGGTCATCGAACTTGAGAGGAATGATTTAAATTCCAGTAAATATAAATAGCAGTTTAGTGGAGAAAAACATATTTTTAAAGACTCAGTTATGAGCTGAATCTAACAGCTTAAATCTGAGCCTTGACAGTGAATTCCTCCCTTCCCCAATCCTCTCTCCACCCAAATTATCTTGGGTTTATACATGCCAGTATTTGACTAATAACATAATATTTAAATACCACAGTAATCTTAGCATCGTAATCCTGACACTCACAGGTTGTCTTAAATAAGGGTCAGCTGAAGAACATGGTGTTGTCCAACCCCCTGAGGCTGTCAGACATCCTCAGCCATAAGAAAATCATCTTTACTTTTGGCTTGAGCCTTTAATGGCTCTGAAAGCTGCTGCTTTTGTCTAAATACATACATTGTGCAGCAGTTTAGGAAATAGGTGAAAAGGCTTTAATGGAGAGATTAGTGCTAGACATTGTGAAGCTGCAACTAGGTCATAAGAGATTTCAGAGGTCAGGAAATTTTTTTGCAGGGCTTAAGTGTTTTGTAATGTAGTTTAGTTTGCCCCTGGACCAGGGCATAATGGATGCTTCAAAACTTGATTAGCATTGGTTAAAAATAACGAGGCTGGTACTCTGGGCTAAGAGTCACTTGACAAACTCCAGCATGCACCAGCAACTGCTCTGGTTCTTGCAATCATTTTAATGGGCTGGGGGCAGGTGGAGCAGAAAAAATTTTTTTTTTGCCAAAGGAAAGGCTCCCCAAATCAACAAATCAGAAAATCAGGCAGTTAACAAAACCAGAAGCTTTTTGTCCCTCTTATGTAGCCACAGTTTTCCTAGTCTTTGGTCGGATGGATTAGGGAATATCTCATTAAAAAAATTATGTACCAACCGTTTAAATAAGGTATTCACAGGGAAAGGAGTGGCTTAAGTGCAGAATGAGCCTTCTGTGTAAAATCAATGCTGTTAAACTCCATTACCCTATCTTCCACCCATGTCTAAGTAACCACCTTTCCAATACCAGCCAGAACATAAACAATGACCCCAACCAGCACCAGCAACAGGCGGAGGAAGAAAGAATTCATCATGCAGATGAAACATTCTGGAGAAATATTTAAAAAATCATATCTCAAAGATATTGACCCTTGTGTCCTCTGCTGATATTTAACAAGTTTTCCTGTTTTCTGCTCTCCCACATTTGTGTAATTCAGCAGAGACTCAGGGGGAAGCCACAGAGACACACCAATATGGGTGAACACGAAATCAATCAATGTTTGGTTGGTGAGATGCTACTGAAGTCAACCAATAACACAGATGCTGACTTCTCTGTTCCTACTTACAGGTCTGAAATGATGCCTTGGTGTAAAATTATTTGGGCGTATAGAACACACGGGTCCTCAATAACCCATGGTCATTACCTGAGAAAAGTAATTCTGAAGTTTGAGGAGGAAACGTAAACTGTGTTTATAGATAGTTAAAATTGCACATCTCAGAGTGTTGTTCATATTCAAAAGTAGGTCTCACTGCGGAGCAGTTTCTCAAAAAATTATCAATGAAAAGGTCTGGGTCGGGTTAAAAAGCTTTGAAAACAAAACTTGTAATGGGTCACAGTCACTCTGGAGGAAAACTCAGTGCTGGAACAGCAAATTTTATGCACAAGGGAGAGACTGATCCTGGAGCATTGAGTGCATCCCCCAGCCCTAAATCAGATGAGATGCAAGAATTGACTGAGATACAAAAATTGCTATGGGTAATTTGAAACAGACAGAGAGCAAGAGCTCCATGATTTAGGCATATTCAGAGTGAGAGAGGAATTATTACCTTGAATCAGGACAGCAAGAACTCGCCCTTCCCAGGAGGAAAGTACAAGATACAAGACAAGATCTGCAAATCTACCAAGAAAGGCACAACGAAAGTTCACGTCTAGAAGCAAAAACCCAGGAAAATCAGAGCATGGCTTTAGAAATCATTGGTAATTCTAAAATTAATTACAATACATCAAGTAATAGCAGTGTACCAGGGGACATGGTGGATTCACTACTGACTGAAGTCTTCCAGCCAAAAGTGTGGTTGCTTCCCAGTTAGATATACTTCAGGCAGACACAAGCTCTTGGCTCAATCAAGAAGGTCACTGGACCCATATACAGAGGTAGCCAGACTGGCTGATCCCTTCTGGCCTTCATAAATCTCCAAAATCCTTCCACAGGGACTTTCCCTGAGATGAGAGAGATACAGAGACTGAGGCCAAGGTGTTGGGTTCAGCCAGGTACATCTTTGCCCGTGGTTTCTCTCCCTCCTCCCAGCCTGCAGGGTGAAAGGAGTGGGAGCTGCAGCCATCAAGCTGGGGCCAGTTTGGTTAAAAACACTGATAATGCACTTCCAGTTCTTTCTTCGGAAGATCATGCGGTTTCTCAATGTGTGAGGCCAAAAAAGATGTGTGGCCCAGTGCATTCTTGACAAAAGCATAGATTCACTAAAGCTTACAATTAATATTTAATACCAACAAGTCTTCTGTGATGCTGTGCGGATGTAAATAAGTGGAGAGAATGTGATATTTACCCCGCTATAAAACATTCATGAGAGCTAAGCTATTTACAAAAGCTAAATACGACACTGTATTTACTGTAGGTCACCTCCTAGGGTTAGAGATGAAAAGTTTTTGGTCTAATGGAAAGTAACATAATACACCATAATAACACAACCACTGTCTCGTCTGCAAAGAAATATCTCCTGGCTCCCTCCTTCTATTGCAATTACAGGTGGGTAAAGCCACTACAGGGGGAAAGAAATAATAAAAACAAAAAGAATGACAAAAGGAAAGGGTGCCTTGAGGAGATTTGATACCTGGTGCCTTAGGGACACTCATTACCTTGGGCTGTAAGACTGTGTGCTCTCCATGCTCATTATCAAACGTCGTCATGTTCAAGCAGGAGCTCAGGTCAGTAGGCAGGTACGCGGGATGACTTCACTTTAATTGAAGTTACACTATCCCAGGATTGCCAATTAAGTATCAAAGTGTGTTGACGTGATCTGGGGCTTTCCTTCTACTCCAATGGAATTCAAATTCCCCCTGAAAAAGGCTCCTTTGTATATACCCAAACCTGCAATCAATACAGATGGTTAAATGGGATTGTCAAAAAGTTAAAATGCCAATATGCTGGGAGTGAAATCACTGATGAAAGTCTCACGGTGTTAGGCTCAGGATTTATAGACCAAAATAGTTAGGAATTTGTTTCCCCAAACTAGCCCCCACAGCAGAGCCCCTCAGCAGCCAGCTGCAATATTTGCTCCAAGTCTCAGAAATCATCAAAGAATTGTCAAATCCAAAGCAGAGTCCTGATTTAGGAAGCATTTGGGTGAAGTTGTAATTCAAAGACTAATAAAAAAAATCTCTTAAACTGACACATTTATCTCAGATTCCTAGATCGTTTCTTGGTTTGACATCCAAAAGCAAGCTGAAAAAAATTATGTAAGGAACTTCTGAGGTGATAGTCATTTCTGGTGGGGCAGCTATAAATGGAAAAAGGCAATAAATGTAAGAAGCTTCAGCCTTTGGTGCATAGGAGAAGAGAATGTGGGTTATGTAAACAAGTTAGAAATGGGTCAACACCATCTGCCTCTGTAGGGAATGGACGCAGCCCCAAGGCTGCCAAAGCCCCTGCTGCTCCAGGAGCACTTGGGCAACACTCTCAGCACTGGGTGGGATTGTTGGGCGTCTGTGCAGGGACAGGAGCTGCACAGGACAGCTCAATGAGCCTGATGGGCCAATTTCAGCTCAGCACAGTCTGATTATTTACCAGCTGGTGACTCACAGATAGCAGTCTTCATCCCCTTAAAGGTTTTCCAGAGAAGGCAAATTTAGGATGGCTGGATGGGCTTGCTTAGCATTAATTTAGCAGATAATAAATGAGAAATAGGGTCAAATCTAGAAGTTATTTAGGCTGGAAAAGACCTTCAGTATCACTGAGTTCAACCTCTGACTGATCACCCCCTGTCAACCAGAAAATAAGTGCCCTGTCCAGCTCTTCCTTGATCATCTCCAGTAGTGGTCACTCTGCCACCACAGCTCATGAATAGTTCATTTGGAAGGAACCTATCTGGTCCAGCTGTCTAACAAATAAAGTTAGAAAAAAGATAACTTCCTTGTGCGTCAGAGAGGATTTTGAGAAACCAGTCACTAGAAATAAAACAGCAGCTGAAATCTCCCCTCCTTCTGACCTGCAGGACACCTCCCAGTAAAATGGGACTCCCCATTATGTACTTGTCAACAACCCTTTCAGTACAGGTCCCTTTCCCACAGCTGCCCCCAGACACGTTGTTCTAATGGACAGAAGAATCCCAATGCCCCTGTGGATACCACAAAGTGACACTTTCTCTCCTTGCTCCTGTGTGAAACCCTGCAGCCTTTCCACCTCCTCTCTCTCCAGTCCGCTGAGCCTCAGGGGCGGAAAGGGAAGCACACCCTGACTAATGTGACACAAGCAAAGAGTCAAAATCCTTCAAAAATCCCACAGTCTCCCATTTGTGTCCACAGGTTTGAAGAGACTATGTGGTTTTGGTGATCCAGGAGCAAGTGGCTTGCCTGAGGTGACTCCACTGGCTGGTGACAGAGCCTCAAAGCACTCTCCTGCTCTGGTTACTAAGCTCTGCTCCCTGCACAGCCATCAGAGATCAAACCAGTGCAGGAGCCTGTGACAGGGTAATAAATAGGACAGTGGTCTATAACTAAGGCC
Source organism: Molothrus ater (assembly GCF_012460135.2). Lineage (NCBI taxonomy): Eukaryota > Metazoa > Chordata > Aves > Passeriformes > Icteridae > Molothrus > Molothrus ater. The sequence continues at coordinate 2,011,683 of NC_050511.2, read as the reverse complement.
TGGGGTCTATCTCTTGGGAGTAAATCCTCCTACTGATATGGTCAGTGAGCATACTTCAGGAGAGATCTATCACCATAGCATGCAAACCCTTTGTGATATCTGCTTACTGAATTCCCACAGAGACCAGTGAAGGTTCAACATGATGGATGAGACAGGATCAGTAAGAATAGAGAGGTCTGTGCTGTTCCAGAATTATTTAAGATATCTCACCTCATCACCTCAAAATTTGCCACAAAGACTGGAAGATGACTCTTGGGTGTTCCTCAGGTGGGGAGACACGGTGAGTGAGGCCAACAGCAGAGATTGCACTATTCACCTCCTTTCCAGCCCAAAGATGGTGCAATTTTGGGCTCAGCTACAAGTTTGGTGATGTTTGGTGACATTTGGGCCTGTTGGCAGCATGCTGGAGGAGCTGTGAGTGGCCTTGCTGCTCAGACATCTCACCCACTCTCCGATGGTGCAGCTCAGCTGGATGGAGCCCAGAGAGCCTCAGTGCGCCCTCCAACCAAGACAGGTTGTACAAAGCCAAATTGCAAAGCAGATGGGAATGAAATTCCCAAACACAGGTATCCAGATGCCTCAGAACTACCCAGAACACCTCGAAGGGGCTGGCAGGTTGAAGTCATGACCTCGGGTTGCAGCCCAGTTGTGGTCCATGTAAGTGTTGTGACTGAGTCAAATTGGGGGGAACTCTGGGCCACAAAATACCTTTAAGAACCCAAATCAAGAATAAATAACTCCCTAGGTTCCTTCCTAAAAAGCAGAGTGGTCCATGAGTTTATCCTTAGAAGGCATTTCCCAGGAGCAGAGCACTTTTGGTAAACACAAAGTATTTGTCACACTGATTCCAACAAATGTTTTTATAATGAAATAGAAAAACGTCATAAGATACTGATATGTCTTGTTTCAATAAACTTTATTTCATCTCAAGTCATACTACTTTTGAAGTCTTCAGCAGATTTAAATTTAGGAGGTTTTTTTTCAATTAAACAATCAGCTGAGCTTTTCTTAAAAGGTACAAAAATATTTGCTTATAAATAATTTTTATTTTTTATCAGCAAAATGTGAATTCTGAAACCTTGATGTTTTCAACAAAATGAAAAAAAATCTTTTGTCTAACCTGCTTTACACACAAAGCAACTCCCCAAAACTGAGATGCTCAAAAGCATTGTCACTAAAAGTTCTTGTCCCAAGGCCCAGTTTTTGAATCTCATTCCTCCAAGGTTATTGTTGTTCTCTCATAAACTGCTCTGGAGTATATTCCTTTTGCATCACTTTTTCCTACATTTCCAGCTGTACTGTGGGGTAATTACAGGCAAACCCTGGTGCTGTCATCACTTACACCCTTTATTTGGGAGTTATCCACAAGGAAGGAGAAACAACCTCAGATGGAGTGGAGGAGAAGTTTGACCAGAAATGCTTTGAAATGTTCCTTCTAATGCCAGCCCAGAGGGTTTCTCTAACTACAGATTTCTTTGTCAGCTGTGGAAAAGAAACATTTCTCATCTTTTATGAGAGGTGACTCAATAGGATGCTGATGAGGGTTTGCTCAGCATCTGCTCCTGTTGCAGACATCCTTTACATGGGATCAGCCCCAAACATGGCATTTCTGCAGATGAACCCCAGCCAAGATACCAAAGGACACAAACATGGTGTTGTGGCACCTTGTGCTGAGAGATAATTAGTGAACAGGTGGTGATAAACACAACAAAAACTTTCTGAGCCTGCAAAGGTGGGTGGAGAGCTCTGCAGCCCAGAAAACCAGCCCAGGACCTGGGGCTCTCCTGCCACATGCAGCCTGCAGAGATGATGTGCAGCATTTATTCCCACCCCTGTTCTCTTGTGCACCTTAGCACCACTCTGCAGCACACACCAAATCCCTGCCACTTTGTGGGAGAGGAAGCATTTTTCCTTTTATCCTATCCATCAACTTCATGAGGTTCACACCTACAAAGTTATTCACACAATGAAATTCCATCAGAGGTGACATGAGGGGAAGAGAAGACGCCCCAAATTCTAATTCCGCCTCCAAGATATGGAGAAACCTTATTTTTCTCTTTCCAACACCCTTTTCCTTGGTCTAATACCCCATACAAAGATGTAAAGGAAAGCCACCTCCTCTGAGAGGCTGACGTCTAGAACGATGACATTGTGAAACAGATAATGCAAAAAATGTTTAAATATCCTCCCTGCCAAGCTGTGCTGAGTAAGTCAGGTAATCACTAAGGGGTGCATAACCATTTTATGGGTCATCAAGTGATAAAGCTAATATGCTGCTTAAACTCCCCGGGAGAGAGGTCTCATTTGGTTGTATCAGGCCATTACGCAGGGTTGTAAAAAATGCAATTGTTTGATTTGCCTAAATACAGGTGAGATGCAATAAAACCCCTTATTTGCCATCCCTTGCTGTGTTATGGCAATCCCAAAGCAGGAATTGACCTTTTTATTTGTTTAGGAAGCACTATTCTTACATATAGTACCGTAGAAATAAAACTTAAGTATTTGTCTGCATAAACATAATCTATTAACAGTATGGCGGGGGGGGGGTGGGAATGAAAAGCAAGAGGATTTTTTCAAGATGAAGCCACACAGACCAGGAAACATGATTTCCTTGAGTTCACACCGCTACCTTCAGGCTTGGGGGAAGGGAGGAAGGGAAGAGGGGAAGGTAGCCCTCTCTTGGTTAAAAGCAGAATGGATCCAAGCATCCCAAACACCGGAGCAAAAAGGTCAAAGAGGGAGAAATAAAAGCGTTCTCCACTGCGGCGGGGGAGAAAGAGAGAAAGAAAAGGACCCCGAGAGCATTACATCTTGATCAAGGAATGACTGATAATATTCCACCGCACCATCTTTCAGGCCCCTCGTTTGATGACAAAGCACGGCCAGCATCCCACATCCATTATCCGCTTCCCTGCCCGAGGCGAGCGCATCAATAACGCTCCCTGTGCCTCTGGAGCCGCGTCCCCCCGTCTGCGCCGCGCCTGCCGCCACTGCCGCCGAGGGCTGGTGGGCATTTCCATAGAGCCCGAGCGCATCATTACAGCCCACCAATCCTTCACCGCCCCGCCAGCATCCTGCTGCTGCTGCTGCTGCTCCCCTTTAACCAGTTCCTCTCCTCTGGCGACGCTCCCTCCGTCCCGGGGTGAGTGGAAGGGCCGAGCTTTACCCACCTAAAGTTCGTCTCTCCTCCCTGTGAACCCGATTAAAAACCACCTGGCATCTGGGCACAGATGAGGACGTGCTCTGGTCATTAGCAGAGGAAGGAGGTCCTTCCCCAGCTAATGAACCCCCAAGCAAATCTAATCTTCATCATTAGCCTACTCCTAGGAACAACCATTGCTATCTCAAGTAACCACTGAATTATGGCCTGGACCAGCCTTGAAATCAACACACTCGCCATCCTCCCATTAATCTCAAAATCCCATCACCCACGAGCCATTGAAGCTGCCACTGAGTACTTCCTGACCCAAGCAGCTGCTTCTGCCCTTGTCTTATTCTCCAGCATAACCAACGCATGACATACCGGGCAGTGGGACATCACCCAACTTACCCACCCAACATCCTGCCTGATCCTCACTTCAGCAATTGCACTAAAACTAGGACTAGCACCATTCCCCTTCTGATTCCCAGAAGTACTCCAAGGCTCTCCTCTTAAGTCGCCCCTTCTCTGGTTTTGCTTCTCCTCACCTTTTAATTAACAAGCAGCCTCATCACAGTGTGGATTTGAGTGCGAGCATCCTCAAACTTGTTGCCATAATTCTGCTGGATTAACAGTCGAGTTTGTTCGACCATCTGCTGCTATCCAGGAGCAGGGTAGGATCCTGGCACACATGGTTCCATCAGCCTGGTGGCCCACACCTGCTGGACAGGAGAGTGGTTTGATTTCCTCCCAAAACCCAGTGATGGGTTTCAAGATACTCAGAATTTAGGGGCAGATCTGACCTGCTCCTCTACTAACTCTGGGTGAAGATGTAATCATTCAGCTTGGGAAGGCACTGGGAGCCTGCTGTGGGTCTTGGCAGCATTTCAGAGAGGTGCTCAGGCCTGCAAGAACCAGCAGTGGCAATTTTTTTAAATAATTGACAATGGATCTTCCCCAAAACTCCAACAGAGGTGTTACTGGTGTGATGGAAATGAGGAACCAAGTGAGGGGAGCAGATTTGGAAGATGTGGTGGTTAAAGCTCTGACCAGCACAAGGTTAAGAAAGCAGGCTCTGCTACTTCCCTGACTTTACAGCAGCCTTGAGTGACTCCTTTCAGTTGCTTCTGTACCTGTGTTTTCCATTTCACAAAATCCTAGAATGGTTTAGGTTGGCAGGGACCTTAAAGCTCACCTCATTCCACCTCCTGTTATGGACAGGGACACTTCCCCTGAACCAGGCATTTGTTGTGGACAGAACAGTGCAGCCTCAGGTGTGGTGACATCAAAATGGAGACAGGAGATGCCTGGCTGGAGCTGTAACAGCAGCAGCTCTTCCACCTCTGCCATGCCCAGCCCAAAACCAATTGTTCCTCACCCACTGGAACTGGCAGAAATTCCCTTTCTTCCTTTGCAGAAGCCAACCACTTCCACTCTGCCCATTCTGCCTCTTCATCGTGGGTCACCCAACAAGATGCCTGGTGCTGGAAAGCAGAGCACACCTAAGAAAAGCAGCAGAAAGCTTTTTTTTTTCAAATTACTGGTTCAAATCCCAGCAGGATCAGTGGTGGATTTGAAACTAGATCAGGTAACTTCCAGGCAGCTTTGTGAGCTGCAGAAAAAGGTTACTTAGTTCAAGGCCTTTAAAAATAAAATTTAAAAAACAGCAAATCAGGAAAATTTTGGTCTGTTAACAGAGCTCCCCATTCACTCCTAGGATAAATGGGAGAAATTCTAGGAACATCAGCCAGTAACATCACTAATGAACCTTTGACAGTGCTACAAAACACATAGGGATTTTTAGAGGTGGTGCATCCCTGTGTAATGAGAGAGAGAGAAAAAAAGTTCCTCAAACATCCCAGATGCACCAGAGTTTTCTTTTTGCTCTTGAGGAAGCAACAGGAAGCTCAGCCCACTCCTTCTGCCTTCCCCACCACAGGCTTGCAGTGCCTACACGCTGCAATTAGAGCCAGGGCTCAACCATCACTCCATCAGCTCCACACACAACAAAGCCTACCCTTCTAGCAGGAAAAGATGTGATAGGTGGGACCCAAACCTGTACTTAACAGGGAGGGGTGAGGGCCAGGCACTCTCCAACCTGTCACCTGCTCCAGGATGGGCTGGGAGGGAAAGGTCAGCCCCATCAAAGCAGGCAGCAAAGTAAGCCAGTTAATAGCAAACCTGTTTCTAATTGCTGGCTGTATTATAGCTACACCTTTCACCACCTGAGACCACCAGGAACCCATTCAAAGCCTTGCTTCCTAGCTTATACATAAGCCTTTCATGTTTTATTATAACCCTGACAATTTTTTTACTTTCATTTATGTGCGGGAGAAAACAGCTCTGTCGCTAGCCTCAACAGGCAGAGGGACTTTTTAACGCCTTATTTCCACATACATTCATTGCTTCCAGAAACCCCCAGCAGGTTGCCCCCCCGGGTTCCTGCAGTCTGCTGTCAGAGCATGAATGGTTGAGCACAACCCCAGCGCCCTCAGCAGCAGGGTTTTCATCTTCCTCCCTTTGCATTCTCACGGGCAGTGGAACCACCCCGGTGCTCTTCCTCACGCTGTTTTAAAGTGCAGTTTGTTATTTGAGTGCCCTGCCCTCAATGGCAGCAGCTGCCACAGCGTGGAGGAGGTGCTCCAAGGAGCTCCACAAGTGCTCTGGGTGCTGGCAGCTCCCACCTCTTGCTCGGGTCTAAATCCATGCAGCCTGTGGTGCCTCGTGTGAGCTCCCTCCATCTGTCCCAGCTGAGCCCATGTCCCTGCCAGTGGCTCAAGCAATGGGTTAGGAAAGGGTTGGGGTGCAGAGCCTGGGGAGCCCCACAGCATCTCAACTCTTGACCGTCAGAGAATCACAGAATCCTTAAGGTGGGAAAAGCCCTCTATGTTCAACAAATTCAGCATTCCTCCAGCACACACATGGCCACCCATGTCCCCAAGTGCCACATCCACATGGCTTTCAAATCTCTCCGGGGATGGGGACTTCACCACTGCTCTGAGCAGCTGTGCCAGCACTTGGGAGCCCCCTCCATGAAAAAATTTTCCTGATTGCCAATCTAAATCTGCCCTGGCACAGCTTGAGGCCATTGCCATTTCCTCAAAGCCTGACCTTGGGGTTTTAAGTCCTGTGGGAAGCATCCTGAGCTGGCTCTGCTCTGCTCCACTCTCCCGGAATCCCAATATCTGGGCAATCCAAAAAGCCCTTATTTTTTTTTTTTTTTTTTTTTTTTTTTTTTTTTTTTTTTTTTTTGTGAGATGGCAAGTCCTGGCCAGGTGCGAGAGGGAATTCCATCTTTCCCCCAGACCAGGTCCCTGGCACTGAGCACTGAGCACATCTCCCCTGCCTGATTCACCTTTCCCTTGACAGCCTACACCTCTGACAGTTAATTCCTCATCACTGACTATTAATATTTCATGGCAGCACCAGGACAGCACCATGACAGCTGCTTCAGAAACACGGGCAGACCATCCAGATGCCCTCATCACTAAATGGGTTCAGGTTGTTCTGGCATTGCACGGTGTTTTCTTGGCATGGCTCAAGGTTATGGCAAGGGCCACTCGCTGACAGCCATCACCTTGCCCTTAGTTTTCAGGCAGATGTGGGAATTCACCAAATTACAGCCAAAAAAACCCCAGCCATGCTCAGCACTTAATCCTGGCTCAGCTGAGCCCCAGCCACCTTGTCTCCGCTTCTTTTTTTTTTTTTTCTTTTCCCTGTTATTTAAATCATTTTGAGCAAGAAAGTAGGCCATGAAAAAGGGGGTAGCATTGTTTTAATAATTAGCAATTACGATCGCTGCAATATTAATTGCATATTTCCATAGCAAACATCCCCCTGGAGGGGAAAAGTGAGCGGTGGTTAGAGACCGCCGAAGCCTAAAACTGGAATTCCTGGGAACAGGGAGGGGAAAAAAAGGGAGAGAGAATATGAACTTCTTACATTCAAGTAAATTACTACAGGGATTCCTCAGAAACCTTTAATTAGCCCTGCTCTGCTGTCGCATTGATTGGTCTGAAACTCATCAATTATTCAATGGCAGCAGCTCTTTCTCTCTCTTGCTTTTTCTCCCCCTTCTTTCCATCCTTTAGGTGGAAGAGCCAGCTCTTAACCTGCTGGGGCATTCCTATTTCCATGCCACTGAGCCATGGGCCAGGGAACTCCGCTTGATTTCCAGCCTCCAACCCAAACCCTGTGGGGACACAGTCTGGTTTCCATGCTGGAGGGGAGAGGTTCTGTGCCCTTGCCTTGCTGTGGGGTCAGCGCACTTAAAGGTGGCCCAAACTGGTTTTTGGGGATCCCTCACCATCCCTGGATGTTTCCCACCTAGGGTTATTGCTCATCAGCCTCCAGAATTGGAGTTTTCCAGGTGCTCCTTACTCCTGGCACCCCTGAGGGGTGGCTGCCACCTGAGGGAAAGAAGGTGTCATGGCTCTTCCTAAGCCAGGGGTGCACTTCCATGTGGGGAAGCACAGTTTAGAGGAATCAGGAAAATGAACTCTGCCAGAAACTCCCTCGCCAGCCTCAAGGTGAAAGCAGAGTTGACCTGGATTTGACTGCTGCTCAGTCAAGTTTGGCCTGGGAAGAGTTGAATCCTGCATGCACAGCATTATTTGCTAGTCACTGTTCCACTGGCTTGTGGCTGGAAAATCAGTGATGTCTATCCCAAACTGGCTAGCTTCTCCAAAAACCCACAGATTCCACATGTTCATTTACTTCATCCCTGGCAGTGATCAAGGCCAGATTGAACGTGGCTTGGAGCAACTTGGGTTAGTGAAGGTTACCCTGCCCATGGCAGGGGGGCTGGAATGACATCATCTTTAAGGTCCCTTCCAAGCCAAACCGTTCCATGATTCCATAATTTCCCAGGAGGCACAGCCCTCCTTAGCTGACCCCTGTGGCACCAGCACTGCCCCAGCTCCAGCTCACTGGGCTCGTTTTCCCCACCTAGCAGCAAACCCCTGCTCAGTGTCTGTGTGGCCACCAAAAGCAGGGCCAGGTCTGGTCCTTCCAGCAGCACCAGCCACGGCAGCATCTCAGCTGCAGCTCCCAGATGGAGATAACCTGCAGCAATCAAACTTGCAACCATCAAAATTCATCCCTGGCTGCCTGCTCTATTTAAACTCTTAGGAGAACAGCTTTACAGCCCTGTGTGTGTTAGCCTGTGTATGTCTCCATCTTGTTTATTCCCCAAATTCTCTCTAAGATCTGGTTTCTGGAGACCTCTACATATGATCCCATTCCCAGACTACACATTCAGAGCAGCAGTGTCCTCACCTTCATGCTTAGGAAAGAGACAAACTCACTGGGAATACAGAGCACAGACCTAGTCAAGACTTACGCTTTTGGGCTTTGGTCTAAACAAGAAGCCTTTTCTTGAATTTGTAACTTTGAGAAATTTTGGTTAGCTATGCAAACTTTGCTGGATGCCAAACAATTTTTTTTTTCTTTTGATATATGATATTTTATTTTTTTTTCAAGTCTAACCCACACACACTTTTCAGGAATGAAATGGAGCTGTGGAGTTTTAGCTTTTCCCAGGTTGAATGTAACCTTTTGTCCTTTCTTCTTCCCATCTTCAGCCTTGTGAGAAGATAAGACGACAGACTCCTGGAATTGTTGGGCTGGAAGGGACCTTCAAGTTGTGTCACTCTACTCCCCTGTCATGGAACACCTTTCACTGTCCCAGGTTGTTCCAAGCCCCATCCAACCTGGCCTTGAATATTTCCAGGGATAGGGAAGCCACAGCCTGTCTGGGCAACAACTCAATGGGTGAGTAACAATTTGAAAAGTAATTCTGGGCAGCATGCACACGGCTTCAGCTCTCCCCTGCTGTTGCAGATATGAGGAAATTTTGTTCTCCTGAAGTCCTTCATCTCATCCTACAAGAAAGAGAGGGGATTTTGTATGAGGGCCTGTGGCAATGGGACAAGGGGGAACGGCTCCCAGGGCCAGAGGGCAGGCACAGATTTTGGGCTATTGGGAATTAGGAATTGCTGGCTGGGAGGGTGGGCAGGCCCTGGCCCAGGGTGCCCAGAGCAGCTGTGGCTGCCCCTGGATCCCTGGCAGTGTCCAAGGACAGGCTGGATGCATGTGATAGGAGACAAGAATTTGAATGCCAAACCTATCTATGATACCTATGAAAAAAACATATTTAAACTAACAGGGAGACAAAGTCAGGGCAAAAAAATCTCTTTGCCTTGGATGCTGGTGGAGAGATGAGCCACTCAAATGTCCATCCTGCCCAGAGCACCCCACGTCCTCCCTGCCAACCATTCACTGTGCTAGAGATCAAATTGAAAGGTTCTCCCTTATTTTTTAGCCCCTGAAAAAATTGGGAGAAAAACAGCATGTGAAACCTGTAAGCAAAGTGGTTTTCTTTTTCTCTTAAAGATGAGAAAAAATTATTTTAAAGAGTTGTTTAGTTTGATCCTCCTTGTTTCACTTAATTTTTTTTTCAAAGATGGCAGTGGTGACGGGGGCTTCACATTTTCCAAGTAATTTTGAATCATTCCAAAACACTATTTAGAAATTTAAATATGCGATTTAGATTACTTATAATGATGCTCTGCCTCCAAATTTTTGAGCATTTTGTTTCTAGAAAAAAATAATCTGTTTGATTTGATGTAATTTAGTAAATGCTATTTAGTGAGTTTGTTCACCTTTTGACATGGGGATGACTTGTGTTCTCCTCCAGTTTTCATTCACCTCTAACATGCTCCATAGGTTCTTTGGTGCTAAGCTTGGTTTAATATTTGCTATGTAAAGCAAAGAAAGGCACTGTTAATTGAAGCTGATTTACAAAAAAAAAAAAATATGACACTATCCAAAATCAGGATTTCTGATGCCTCACAAGAGGAAAATCCCCAAGTATCAGGCATCTGCCTGAAGACCCTGGGAAGGTTGGGATGGTCCCACCAGGTACCCCGAGCTCTCCCCGCTCCTGCTCTTACACTCAGGGATGGCAGCAAAGAAGCCACAGATGAACACAGGCAAAAAAAAAAAAAAAAAAAAAGAGAGAGAAATCCAAACCAAACAAAACCTGAACCCTTTGCCCCAAGAGGGGGATAAGAAATGATATATTGACTATGAATTTCATTTATCTTCCCGCCTTCCCCGGCTCGAGCCGCTGCAGCGGCGCCGCTCGCCATGCGTGCACACATATTAGCCTGTGTATTTCCCATCCTACTTATCCCCTGGAATTTATTCTAAAGCTCGCTTTTGGAAACCCATAAGTAGGACATAATTCGGAGGATTTGATATTCTGGTCAATGTTTTGCCGAGTAGTTATTTCCGCGAGCCCTGGTGTTGTGCGGACAAATATGTCCTTAAATATAAATATATATATATATAAAAAATATAAGACAGACACACAAAATCTTACTTAAATCATGTTGCATTTTATTATTTAATTATAACGCTTAAAATCAGTTGTACAGATCACATCCAGAAGCAACAATGGACACAGTTGGTTTGCTGGACAAATACTTTTGAACCTCTTTTACCCTCAAATAGGAAAAAATGTGTTTCCTTGCTCAAGGCAGCTCTGCAAGCTCACAACAAGCAGTCAGGCATGACTGTGACACCCAGAATTGGCAGAAATGTCACCACTTAGAAACTTTTTTATTATGGATAATAATTTCAGTCCTTTTATTGAGATCTGAAGCCCACATGCTCATCCCAGCACCTTCTGCAGGACATGGGAATTCCCCTGTATCCTGTGTTAAAACCCACTGTATTACTATTGAAAGTCATAAAAAATATTCATACTACAAGATTTTGAAAACGACTTGGTTATTTTGTCTCATTTTGAAGGTAATAGGAGGAAAAAATGTGACAGCTTTTTCCTGGCTCTCCAAGTCCCATCACCCCTGTCTGCCTCCTGAATCAAAAGAAGAGGAAGAAAAATTGAGAATAATACTTCTTCCTCATTTTCCCATTTTTGTTTCCCTTTACAATTCAAACTACAGAGGGAAAGCATTACTGTTTTCTAAGGATAAAGACAGGGGTGCTGAAATTTCTTACAAAGTCACAACATTGCTTAAGAAATGACCAAAGAGAATTGGTCAAAAAATTAAACAAAACCACACTTTACCCTTGACAGTGAACACATAATTAAAAAAAAAAAAGGGAAAATAAACAAAAAAAAATCCCTCTAAGGTGTCTTAAGAACAAGTATTATTCTGGAGAAAGTATTTAATTGGATTTTTATGGGATATATCAAAAGAATTTGCTTCAAATGCAGTTTTATCTTTGCTGTTATGATTTAAATTTCATGGCTCAAAAAAAAAAAAAAGTCAGAATTTTGCTCTTTAAATCCTTGCCCCCCTTATCAGAGAGGAGGGTAAGGATTTAATTGTTGCTAATTTTGTTAATCCCCTGATCAAGCCAGCATTGATCCCAACCATTTCCCTCTGCATTGCTAAGACGTAACCCCTTCCCAGGAACACAAGTTCACACCCTGACTGAACAGAGGAAGGATTTTGTGGGCTGCAGACCCATAAAACTTGCTCAAAGACACTAAAAAAAGATGGGGAGAAGGGGCTGAGAGTGAAAAGCCACCTTCTCTGCCCCCAAAGAGCCTTTTTTTTCCCGGGATCAGCCTTGATGCCGCAACCTCGTGCCGCAGTGCAAAGAGGGACACCAAAACTCCACCTGCCTCACAATTTTTTTCCTTTAAGCTGGTGGGTTTAAGGCTGGATCTCTACTGTACGTGAGAAAAAGCTTTTTCTGTTCATATTTTTTTTCTTTTTTCTTTTGTTTTTCCCAGTTCTCTCACTATCACTAAAGCAAAAAAACCACGTGTGCATCCCTGCCTTTAAGAGAACGAGGGTTACTTTGCCCCTCTCCTCCCTGCCCACCCAGCCCCCCAAAATTCAAGGAGAACATACAGCTCATGAAAGTTTAATGCCAAATGTAACAAAGCAAAATGAATATTTAATTGGGGCTTTTATGTGAAACCAGATAACAAAACCAGTTACACACAGAGGAGGGGGAAAAAAAATAATAATAAAATTAAGCCACTCTAATGTTTGATAAAAACTGGTACTGAAGCAGTTAAGCTATTGGCAACAAGCGGCTCCTAATAAACACTCAGCTAATTCTGTAGGAAAAGCACTAATTAGAAAAGCAATAATAATCGGTGTAATTGCTCTAAATTACCCTCCTCACAGAGAAGTGTGTTTGGATACTGCAACGCAGCTGCTCCTGCTCCATCCAGGCGCTCGCAGCCAAGGACGCTCCGCTTTTCTCTGCTGCCCTCTCCAGGTCCAGGGAGGTGGGAGAGCTGCCACCTCTCACATCCCATGGAAAGACGGGGAAATCCCACACTCTGGGCACCCTTGGGTGTCACAGCCTGCTCTGGTTGCATCCCCTGGATGCTGCTGGCTCCACAAAACATAGCACTGAGCTCCAGAGCTGGGATTAGAGTGGGGAGGAGTGAGGAACTGCAGGGGAGGTTGGTAGATCCCTCTGGATGTCCAAAAAAATAATAGAGCTCGGTGGTCTGGGCACGAAGGCAGGTCAGGGTTTCGTAGATGTTGTTTACAGCATGGTAGGGCTTTGAGCAAGAGCTGCATCCCTCCATGGGGATCACTCTCTCCCCACATCACATTGACCCACAGGCATCCAGAAGCACAGGAGGGATAAAATCCAGAGCTCTTAGATACCAAGACACAGCAGAGAGCTTAACTCCTCTCCAATGCATGGGGTGCCTGGAGCAGAGGAGGTCCATGAAGACCTCATGTCCTCACAGTGCACCCAGCAGGCATGTAAGGGCTGGCTGGATGGGCTCTGAGCAGCCTGATTTAGTGGGTGACCACCCTGACAATGGCAAAAGGGCTGGAATGAGGTGATAATTAAAGTTTCTTCCAAGCCAAACCATTCTGTGAGGGTTCTATGACTGAATAAGCCCTTCCCCTGCAAGGGTTTCCCAACAGTTCATTTTAAAACTCATGGTCCTGGAGATGAGGAGCCTGAAGATGCTGTGCTTTCCACTGCTCAGATTAGACTTTGATTTTAGGTATTAGGAGCCCCCAAGTGCTCCTCCATGCTGTATACAGAGCATGGAAATTATTGGTGCATCGATGCTCTCCTGTGCAATGTTTTTGATTATTGGCAAATGTGTTTATGTTAGCTTAAGTAATAATGAACAGAATAACAAACTTCCATTGATTGTACATCTGCACCAGCCAGTGAGGCTGCACTAGGGCTGATAACTGGCATTTTCAGAGCACTAAATTATCTCCCCATGCAGTAAAGGTCAGAGTGATTGGAGATGACCAGTGTACAGATGAGGCTTTAGCCCAACCACACTGGTTTCCTCCAGCTGCAATGTTGAGATCTTCCTTCTCAAAAAAAAAAAAAAAAAAAAAAAAAGAAAATAAAAGAAAGAAAGAGAAAAGATAAATTATCTGCAGACCAAGAAGCCCTGCAGTGAGTTACCAAACTACACACCTGAACAAGTCAAAAAAACTGCAGCAAATTCTCTGGCAGGTCAGCTAAAATGGTCACTGAGTTCCCCCTCTGGAAGTTGAATCTATGGATGTCAGATACACTAGGACAACTCCAAAATCTTCTCCAGAAGTGGCATGGTTTTTTCATTCATTTCACTGCCAACAACTCCCACAGCTGTAGAAGCAATGATCTTTTTTTTTTTTTTTTCCTTTTTAATTTAATTTCACTGATCTTGATGAAATCATTAGAGAGGAAATCATTCCAGGAACAAGGTAAAAAGGTCAGAGCCCATCCCCAGAACTTTCTCTTTAAGAGGGAAGGAAATGCAAAAACCTAAAAGGGTGTTTTGGAGAGCTAAACCTCTCCTGAGCTTGGTTTAATCCCCTCCCTTCCCCACCACAGCCTGTGAGAGCGGACAGTCACACTCCAAGTTTCCCTGTGTAATTACTTTTACATCCTCATTGCTTCCATGCTTGCTTCAGCATTATTTATATTGGTTTAACGATCCATTAAACAAATACTGTACTTTGGGAAGTGCTACTTTGCTTATGAACAATTACAGTTTCTCCAGCATTCAGCGATGTTAACCACAGGATGAGAGGATGATGGTGCAGAGCTGGCTTGGAGTAAGGCCTTGGGGCTTCTGGGGGCTTGGGGAGCAGCTTTTAGCATTATTAACATAACCCTTCCTGGGGTTTGTTTGTATTTCAAAAAGTAGTTTGAGGATATTCAGAAAGATCTTCTTGCTTTGGTTGATTTTCTGTTGGTTTGGTTTTTGGTTTTTGTTTTGGTTTTCAGTGGTTTGTTTTTTGGTTTTTTTTGTTTGGTGGTGGTTTTGTGGGGGCGTTCTTTTTTGCTTTTTGATTGGTTTTTGTTGGGTCTTGTTTTGTTGGGTTTTTTGTTTTGTTTTGTTTTGTTTTATTTAAAAAAAAATCACCTTCCCATAGAAACACAAATTAATTATAACCTGATGACACTGGAGAGGAGATTCCTACCTAGCAGGCTTTACTCCACTAGAGCCCAATCCTAAAAATGCTTGCTGAGTTTTGGTGCAGTGGACAGGTTCCAGCAGACAGTGGAGCACATCCCATGAGAAAAGCTCACCGTCCCCATCACAGATAAATTTGTGACCAGCTGGGCACACCCCACAGTGACCACGTGTTTGGCCAGGAAGGGACGATGTGGCCCTGGTCCCTGTGGTGAGCAGCTGGGATGACCGTGGGGTGGGAAGGACCCCACAAACACCCCCCCAGAAATCTGGGGCTGTACCAGGACCTTGGGAATGGGGAGCATTAGTTTTAACCAAAGTGGGGCGATGAAGGCAAGAGGCACAATGAAGGAAATCCAAGTGCAAGGGAAGAGAAGGGATTTGGGTCTCCACCCTTCAGATTTCAGCTAGATCAGCAGTGGGATGTAACAGGCACAGCAGTGCCTTGCAAGCCCATCATTTCTGCCCACAATTAATTTAACTGATTAAAAAAAAAAAAAATTAAATGGTCTTCAGTTGGGCAGCTGAGCTTATTTTATCCTCCCAGTTTGCTGCGCACAGCACAAGGGAGGAGAGTGAAAACAAACTGCAGGTACAGGTGGGCAGAGGCCATCCCATGGCAAAGTGGTGCATGGGGAGGGTTTGGGGACATCAGGGGGACCTCCCCCCTCCCTGGCAGCTTTCAGGGCTCTGGGATCCCACAGGCACTGGCAGCAGCTCAGGTCTGCAGCAGCCAGGGGACAGTTTTGTGTTCCACCTAATTAGGGAGCCTGGATCTGCCTGAAAGGCATGCTGGGATCTTCCATGTGCCCAGTCACCCTTTACCCCTTTCTAAAGTGCTCTCTTGTGTCTTAAGGCCTTGTCTTATTGTGCTTGGCCTGGCAGAGTGGAAAATTTAATTTTAAACTAATTAGTTTTTAAGTTGCTGAATATCCTCAAATTACCAGGCATCACCTTTCCCAAAGGGGAAGAACAACATAACTCACCTGTATCCAACATTTGACACTGCTGGAGTCAAGAGCATGGAAACAAAGGACCCCCAATTGCTCATTGTCTTGTCTCAAAGGTCAAGAGTCGTTTCTGACAAAGCTCCAATTAATAGTTTATTACCCACAACTGACCAGAATCTCTTTTGTTAGCATTTAATATTACTAGCTAAAGGTCTGCTTTGAATGCAGAATGAGAAGATCTTTGAAATCAACTTGTTCAGCTTTCCTTGGTCCTCAAACAAGGCTGCCCTCCCTCTCCTCACCGCCTGCTCCCAACTGGTCTTCACCTGACACCAAATCAATGACGTGCTGTTGCTCTGATTACTTGGTCACTGCAAGGTCATGTGGATACAAATACTATTTTCCAATTATTCTCATCAATGGGCCAGGAATCACACAAAGACCAGCCAGCTCCTCAAAGCCCACAACAGCAGCAGTGACCCTCCGCGTTTGTTTTTTCAGGTTCATACAACACCTGTGTTGCTCTGCCAGCACAGAATCACAGAATTATTCAGGCTGGAAAAGCCCTCCAGGATCACTGAGTCCAACCATTCCCCCAGCACTGCCCAGCCCAACACTGCCCCACGTCCCCAGGCGCCACATCCACACGGCTTTTAAATCCCTACAGGAATGGGGACTCCACCACTGCCCTGGGCAGCTGTGCCAGGCCTGGACAACCCTTTCCATGAAGAAATTTCTCCTAGTAGTTTCCAATAAATGTAACAGTTTTCAAACAGTTGTGCTGGGATTTGTTCCTTCTTGGGTTTTTTTTTTTTTTTCCTTTTGTCCCTTGAAACACATCAAAACAAGAGCCTAGGCATTAGGGATAGGCATGGGATTTACCTTTGGGATGACAACAAGCTTCCACTCCCTGGCTGGTTTTGGAAGCAAAACCAGCTTTGGAGTGAAGCAGCCCCACGTTTTTATGGCAGCAGATGATCCTCTCTCCTGGCTGGTGACCTGAGCTGATGGTAGTGGTGGGGACATCCTTTGGGGAGGGAAGATGCAGGAGAGGCTTTGCATCTTTTTTCAAAGGAAGCACTTAAAAGAATATTTTTTTTCCCAACAGAATCTAATTCAAAATGGAAAATATTTCAAATACGAGAGTTATTCTGCTTAAAAAGTGTTCCTTTGAGATATTCCCTAAAACTTTTCTTAAATCCCCATCCCATGACCCAAAAGTTTGTCAGAACAGAAGTTAAAAGCTGCAGGATTAAGATTATTCCTCAACAAGAGTTTCAGTTAAGAGATAAAAAAAGTTGTTTTCAGTGCAATTTGCCACAGATGGCTGCCATGACTCTGTGGCACATGGGCAGACCCACATCCTTGCCTTTTCCAGCAAATCCTGGCAAGGTGCTGATGGCATGGCCAGAAAAAGCCGTTTGTGCTCTGCAGTGAGGAGCCTGTCCCAAGGTGTGGTCGCTGACCTCACCCCTTTCCCCAATAAATGCTTCAGCACCAACCCTCATCCTGCTTCTCAGTTCTTCTGTCCCCTCCAAAACAACTCCCCAGTTTTGCTTTGAGAGCTCTTCTGCTTGAACACCTCATGAGAAGCTCCCAAATTCCCTGCTGCTCCATCCACGTCCCGTTCTCCCGCTCCCCCTGGCACCGACAGCCGCCACCAGGATCATGCCCAGGCTGAAGGGGCATTGTCCAGGGCCAGCACCCCTGGCAGGGGACACCGTGAGCACCCAAGCCTGCTGCTGTGCCACCAGAGCCCTCTGCACGGGGATTTTGGAGGTGCTGCTGCTGGGCAGAAACCATCCTCCGACCACGCCAGGCACTTCATGCTGCTCATCGTGCTCTGACACCCCCAAAAAGTGGTACCTGAACCCCACAGGGCCTTTTCCTCTCAAAATTATGTGAGTGAGCTCTCCCAGGGACAGGGGACATCGGCTGTCGCCATGGCAAAGCCAAATCACCACAGCAACTCCACATTTTGGGAATCCCCCGACGCAGTTCGGGAACTGCAGCTGGGCTGGGGACCGCGCACCCAGCCCGGGCTCCCTCATTCCCCGTTCTCTGCTGCCATCAGGTGGATATTTCAATTTATTCAGCTAAAAGCTGCGAAATCCGAGCGCGTTTTCCCTGGGTTTAACCACCTTGCCCGCGGGCAGCTGAGTGCCTGGTCTTTGGTCACACGGGCAAAGCCACGGGAGCCTGAAGACATGGAAAGATCCCTGATGTTTTCCCCTCCTCCCGGGAACAAGCTGGTTTTGGACACCGCAGAAGGCTGTCAAGACTCAACAATGAGTTATTAGGTCTTGTTTTGCTCTGTTAAATCTGTGGTCTGGATCTCACCCCACCTGGGAGTGCAGCAGCATTTATTGCTCCCCTCACCCAGCATCTCCCCACCCCAGGGGAGGGGAGGCTTTAGGCAGTGCCAGGATCCAGCACCCGCCTTGGCATCACACCAGCACCAGAAGGTTTCCTGCACGTGTGTTTTTTCGCAGGTCCTGGCAGTCTCCAGACAAGAAGCAAAAGAAAACACAGGGCAGGATTCATGTTCAGCAGGGAGCCAGAGTGTTTGGAAGATCTTCTGGTGCTAAATGCACTGGAAGTGGAGCTGCTGGCAGAGAAAGGAAAAAAAAATGCACATCTTCATTTGCCACTAAGCATCAAGAGGTTTCCCAGACAAGAACTGCTCCTATCTGATAGCACAAATGCATCTTCTTCTCACCATGCCACATGACTTAGAATCATGAAATAGAATCCAAGAGTGGTTTGGGTTTTGGAAGGGACCTTAAGGCTCATCCAGTGTCACCCTCTGCCATGGGCAGAGACACCTTCCACTATTCCAGGCTGCTCCAAGCCTCATCCAACCTCACCTTGGACAATTCCAGGGATCCAGGGACAGCCACAGCTGCTCTGGGCACCCTGTGCCAGGGCCTCAGCACTCTCAGCATGAAAATATTTTTCCTTACATGTACTCTAAACTGACACTCCTTCAGTTTGAAGCCATCGCCCCTGGTTCTGTCACATCAAGCCCTGCTAAAAATATCTGTGTCCAAGACTCTCCCAAAACTACATTAGGTACTGAAAGTCTCCAATAAGGTGTCCCCAGACCCTTCTCCAGGAGAACACCCCCACTTCTCCCAGCCTGTCTCCATAGCAGAGGTGTCAGCCCTGGCAGCATCTCCATGGTCTCCTCTGGACTTGGTCCAGCAGCCCCAGAGCTTTCTGAGGACCCCAGAGCTGGATGCAGAACTCTAGGTAGGGCCTCACCAGAGTGGAGTAGAATTGCAAAGATTGCTTGGAACTTCAGCATTTGCAAAGGAGTTTGGAATTGTTTTGCTCTCCTGTAGAAAGCAGTAGCTAATTTAAAAGGTGTAAACAGGTACTTTTCATGCCACAGCAGCAGCACCACCACCAAAAGCCCAGAGTATGATCCCAGCACTGAAATTCAGACAGAACATGCTTGTGCAGAAAAACTTCAGCAGTTTGATGGAGGAGCCAACCAGCCTGATCCTGCTGAGACCCAGGGCACTGCCAGGATGGTTGGTGTTAGCTGCAGGGGTATATGAAGTGTCACCCATAACCCCCCAGGCTAATGCATTATTATCCCCCTAGCATCCACCCCTGGTGATTTATTCCCAGATCTTCCACTGCATTTCAGCCCTTTCCACAGCTGGGGAAGCCACCAGGGAGAGTTTTCCCACTGATCTCATTCTCATGCCAGGCTGAACCCCTGATTCCTGGCTGGCCAGATGTTACTGGCTCACCAGAGGCAGACCAAACAGAAGAGAAACATCAAGCTCACCTTGGGGCAGGGTGGGAGGCATGGATCTTCCTTGAGGTGGCCCTAGAAGACTGGACAAGATAAATCCTGTGTTAATTATGACCTTAATCAGTGAGTGGGTTCAAGATGCCACAGGAGGGGAGAGCCTGGACTGACAACAGCACAGGCACAATTATGCCTAATCAAAGCCCCACAGGGGACACTCTCAAGTTACTCAGAAAACCCACACAGAAGGAAAACAGGACATTGAAGGAAGTATCTTAAATTTTCCCCGTAGATTTTGATCATCTGTAAGTTGTGAAGAACTCCTCTTCCCACCTTGGTGAAAGGAGGAGCTGGCACAGGTTGCCCAGAGCAGCTGTGGCTGCTCCATCCCTGGAAGTGTCCAAGGCCAGGTTGGACAGGGCTTGGAGCAGCCTGGGATAGTGGGAGGTGTCCCTGCCCACGGCAGGGAGTGGTACTGGATGAAATTTTAAGTCCCCCCACAACCCAAATATCTCTGTGATTCTATGAAAACAAATCAACACTGGTGCAGGAACCAGATCCAGTTGCTGGAGCACCAGCAGAGCCAGAAGCAGAGTGTGGCAAAGGCAGCAGGAGAGAGAGAGAGAGAGAAAGAAACAGCCACAAAAAGTGTCTCCTGCTTTGCAGGTGCTCAGAGCGCTCGTGGCCCCAAGGCTCTCTGCCAGCTCCTGCTTTTCCCTCTGCCCCTGAAGTAAATAGGATGCCCAGGTGTTGACAAAAGACTATCAGCAGAAAGCAAGGTTAAAAAAGCAATAATTCAGCCAACTAACTGCCACTGCCGTTCCGCCCTATCTCTGCGTTCTTGATAAACAAATTCATAACAAGATTTTACTGCTCTGTTCCCCGGAGCAGTCTATTAGTCTGTCGTTCAACATGCACTACCAGTCGGAGCCGAGCTCCCACAGCACAATATCCCTTAAGATGATCTCCTTTGCATTCGCTGTGATGTAATTATGCTAATTATCCAGCCGGCTTTAATATCCTCGTATTTTCCAGGAGGTTTATGATCAAACCTGTTCCTTTAATTGACTTTCCCCGCCGTCGGAGCGGGGCTGTTTGGATGCTCTCTGCCACACGCTCGTCTCTCTCTGCAGCTTCTCAAGGCCACGGGGAGCTCAGGCACATCACTTGGTCCCAGCTGACAGGGATTCTAAAAATTATTTCTCCCAACCAGCCCTTCTCCAATGTTTGATGGCTTTCTCCCATCCATAACCTTACGTTGGCTATGCCCATCTGCATTTTGGGCATGTTTCGCTCTTTTTGTTTGTTTGTTTTGTTTGTTTTTAAGCTGGCAGTGTATTAAATTTCCTGGGAAGTCTTCACATATTTACCCTTCTACTTGAAATGAAGGCCCTGCCTGTTAGATTAACATTAATCTGTGAAAAAAGAAAAAAAAAACAAAAAAACAAAAAATCTGACCCAAAACCCTAAAACTTTTGGAATCTGGATTCTTACAGCTAGTATAAAAATGATGCCTATTATAAAACAGATGTGGCGACACAGAAATCAACCTGGAACTAATTGCTTTAAGTAAAATATATGAAAAATATTATTTGACATAAAAATCTCATTGTTTTCCCTACAGCATAGTCCAAACCCTACCAGAGTGGATCACATAAAGTCCTCCTTATTCAAGGAGCATTAGCTTACTTAAGAATATTTTCTTTCATGTTTATAAAGTTTCAGTGCAAGTGCTCAGTAGGATATGGGTTTCATTAGCTTTTTCATTTCAACTTTTGCTGTGTGCTTTCTTTTCTTAAAAAAATAAAATGAAATCTGAATTTTCATGGCTTGGGGCTACCACAAATTTTTCTCCCCATAAAATGTGATTTAAATTCCAAGAACGGTTGGCTATAATCAGACTAGAAAAACCAAACATGACCCAGATCCCTTTCCTAGAGGTTTTTTTCGTGTGCATCATTTCCATAAGTTCCTGGTGCATGCAGTGATCATCGGCTGCATAATTCAGAAGAATTTTCTCTATTTCCTTTTTTTTTTTCCCCCTCCATTACCATTTAGCTGAGTGACCTTACAAAAATCACAGAAGGGTTTGGTTTGGAAGGGACCTTAAAGCTCTTCCAGCCCCACCCCCTGCCATGTACAGGGACACCTTCCTCTGTCCCAGGCTGCTCCAATCCCTGTCCAACCTGGCCTTGGGCACTGCCAGGGATCCAGGGGCAGCCACAGCTGTGCCAGGGCCTGCCCACCCTCAGTGTAAAAAAGCCCCATCTTCCCTCTATGTCATTAAGTGGTAAAAATTATGATATTTTTAAAATTTTTACAGATATATCCGTGGGCTGAGCGGGGGGGGGTTTGCTCTGTATCCTCCTGGAGCCACCCCAGCACAGCTCTGGAGACACAGAAAGGGTGAGGTGTCTCCTGCAGAGCCTGGATCAGCACTCACAGCTCAGTGCACAGGTGGATGAAGGTGCATCACACCTCTTTAATTTTCCTTTCAGATACAGAAACCCAGCTCCAGCAGACTCCACACATGCAGCTGGCACCACCAACCAGGGTTTTTTTCACAGCTGCTTTTCACCAATGGGTGATCCCATCCCCACCTGATCCCATTATTCCCACGTGTCATTAATTCCAAGGGCAGAGGGTCATCTCTCCACGCCAAAACTCAGCCATGGAGCTGCTCAGCCCAGCACTGCTGGTGCCCTCAGTGCTTCAGTGAGGGGACTCTGCTCGAGAAGAAGGTGTGGAAGATGACAGGATCAATCTCTTGGGTGAATCAGACACAGGCTCAGGGAGAAGACTCTGAAGGAACACCCCTTCCCTCAGAGCTGAGCTGTGTCAGCCATGAGGAGTCTGGTTTCCTCCACCCCCCCATGACAGCTCAAGAAAACAAATGAAGGACACAGATTCCCAAGCCACAACCAGCACAGGAGGTCCTAAAAGAGCCAGAGGGGAAACACAAACTGCTGGCTCTGCCAGGTGTCCCAAAATCTTCAGAAGCTGTTAGAGGAAGAGGGAAAATTTCTCCTGGGAGTCCCCCTGTCATTAACTCAGGCCTCTGGTACTACAGGGGAAGAGGAGTGAGCAAACAAGGAGACCTGTAGGACATCCCAGCTGTGAATTTTAGGCTCAGGATGAAGCAAATGGGCAAATCTCTGGCTCAGGAGGTCAGGGATTATCCCACAGAGATTTCAGGGACATCAGTCTTTTGCAGACATGAAGAGGGCAATATAAATCACAGAACCCCAGAATGGGTCAGACTGGAAGGGACCACAGTGGGTGCTGGTCCCACCTCCTTTCTCCAGCAGGCCCATCCCAGAGCACAGGGCATGGGATTGCATCCTGATGGTTCTGGAATATGCCCAGCGAGGGAAATGCCACATCCTTTCTGGGCAGCCTGTCCAGAGCTTGGTCACTGCCCAGGGCAGGAGTTCCTCCTCATGTCCAGTGGAACTCCCTGGGCATCAGTTCCTGCTCATTCCTCTGGTGCCATTGCTGTCCCCAGAGCCGAGCCTGGGCCCTGATCTGACCCTCCCTGCACACGGGACACACATTGAGATCTGGCTCCAAACTGCTCCACTGGCCAGAATCACTGGGCCATCCTTGTGACTTCTTCAGAGCTGCACAAATCAATAGCAAAGCTGAGAATTCACAGAATCACAGAATATCCTGGGCTGGAAGGAACCCACCAGGATCACCCAGTCCAGCTGCTGGCCCTGCACACATATCCCAACACTCCCACCCTGGGAGCATCCCTGGAATGGTGTCCAAACACCCCTGGAGCTCGGGCAGCTCCGGGGCCGTGCCCGTTCCCAGGGAAGAACCTTTTCCCTGATGTCCAACCTAATCCACCCCTGACAAAACCCCAGCCATTCTCTCAGGTCCTATCACTGTCTGTCCCTGAGAGATTCCAGGGAAGTTCAGCCATGCAATCCAAAGCACCTCAGAAAGACCCTGGGCATGAATCTTCTCAAAAGCAGAGGCATCCACCTTTGCTGATCACATGGGAAATGAGCAGACTGGGTTTATTTACATTGGGTTAACCCCACATCAGATGCCTTTGAAATAATTTCAAAATAATCCCCTACCTCGTGGGAAAAAAACCAAAACTCCACTCAGCTCATCTGCTAGAGCACTCAAGGACAAGCAGGAGGGCAGCTGCTGAGACAAGGAAATCCTGTTGTCTTTGCCCCAAACCCACAGGGAAATCAGGACTGCTTGACAGAGGAAAAGGTAACAGTTTTTGATACAGCAAACTGTGGTTGACAGACCAGATAGCTTTGCATGAATGACTTTTAAAACAGCCCAGAGCTTTAGGGCATGAATGTGAACTTTCTGTGCCTACCAGGACCATGCCAAGGCTACTGAAGTTTCCTGCCTGAGCTACTCAACCAGAGAAGATGGTGTTTGCTGACACCAGCCCAGGGAGAACCTGGCTTTCATCAAAACCACCCAACTGCTCCTGCCACAGCAAGAACAGTGGCCAGGGTGTTGTGGGAAAGTCTGGCAGGAGAGGAGAGAGAGCACAGCTGGGAACACCTGCAGCAAAGCTCACAGAGGGAACCTCGAGTGAGGAATAAAGGATTTGTGCCCAGGAGTGACAGACACCATCAGACCATGGGGCTGGCTGAGGCGTCAGCTGCAGCACCAGGGTGAGCAGAGGGGAAACCATGTCCAAGAGGAAGTCAAGCTGTCAGGACCCAGGACATCCCTCTGGCTGTCCTGGATTGCCAGGACCCCTGCCAGGGGGCTCAGAGACCCTGGCACAGAGCCCAGCATGCCCCTGTGGGTTTGATCATGACCCATGGAGCAAGTCACCAACCTTAGATGGAAGATCTGCAAGCCATGACGAATTAAATAGAATGATAGTGAATTTATCACAAGGTGGAAAAGCAGATTTTGGGGTTTTTAGAATGGGGATTCAGGGGGCAAGATGGAGGGATCTGGGCATGTCCTGCCTTTCTCCTTCTTCTTCTTGGCCTCCATCTTCTGCTGTGATGTTGGCACTTTTGGATTGGTTTAGAGTAGAAGGTCACTGTCTAACACAGGTGAAGGGTATTTGAAAGTAATTGTAAACATTATACACACAGTTTTTAGTGTAAAGACATAACAATTCCCCCGGGGGCAGGCAGAGTGCCTCGGACTTGCTGAGCAGACCTCGGCAGGACTGGAGAAAGAATTTTATAGATAAGAAACAATAAACAACTTTGAGACAGAGAAATGAAGAGCTCTGACTCCTTCTTGAAGCGCCAGGCTGGGAAAAGAGACTTTTTTAACATTTCTCAAAGTCACTCTGAGCAGCAGAGATCCTGACATCAAGTGCCCTGCTAGAGAGTCACAAGCTGCTCTAACGAGCTCCATCCTCACAGAAATACACGATTCCAACCAAGTGTTGGCACCTTCCTGAAGTTGCACCAACTTAAATGCAATCACTGTAGGATGTCTTAAAATCGTCTGTTTGTGGCTTTTTTTTTCCCCCCAAAATCTAGCTGTCCTAGGCTTGGTGAGACCTGGGGTTTTGGACAGACCATCTTGAGAGGGGAAGATGAGACCTGTCAATGACACAGATCAAAAGATTTCTTCCCCAAGTCGTAAAATAATGAGGCTGGAGAGCTAAAGGACAACATAGCACAGACAATTTTTGGATGACAAGACAGTCCTGTTATTAGGAGGTAGGGACAGGGGGTTTAGAAGCAGCCTGAATTCATACAGCAGTTTTGGGAATGCATTTCTGTGATGCAAACAACCACAGCTGCAGGAATTTCAGAACTGAATGCCCACCCTAGGTGGAAAGAGATAATTTCCATGTGATATGGGAAAGGAAGATTCAAAGAGAGAAATACTCAGCAGAAGGCTTGTCAGAAAAATTTAATTTTGAAATAGCTGGAGACACATGGGGTGACATCAGCTCAGGGAGGCTGCCTGTCTGCAATGATGGCCAAGGGACCAAATTGTCTGCTTTGCTTTTATTTAGCACTCCCACATAATCAACACTTCCCCATGTAATATTTCAACTCTTGTCAAAAGTGCTTGGTGCTTCCCCCTCCCTATTTTTAATCCAAATATAACAAAATTTGTTTGTTTCTCTTGTGTAAACTGAAAACTATCACCTAGCACTCTTCAATAAAGGCTTTTTTGATATATTTTAAATTTCTTAAAACATTTTAATCAACAAAGGTACCCTCATTATTTTTTTTGAAGAGCAACAGTTTTGAAGAAGTGAGTTATTCTCAGCGCAACACGAAAGCCAACGTGAGAATTTGTTGCCTCAAACTTCTGCACTGCTACAACCACCAGGTCATATTTAAAACCCTGCTGTGTCACTGTCCATCCTCACCCACCTTCTCAGAGAGGTGAGGAGAGCACAGATTGGTTATTGGCTCTCTTTGGAAGCACCTGTTGGGTTCATGCCCAGGGTCAAATGAGCTTCTCTTACACCAGGAGCCAAGGCCACTGGAGGTCCTCAGGCTTTGCCCTCCCAGTGAGGGTGGCTTGTAGTGGTGTCACCTCTGCAAATTCCAAGACTACCTGGGAACAAAAACAGTCGGTCAACTGCTGTACAACCAGTTTCACAAACACCAACACCTGTTCATCATTATTTTGCCTCTTTGAAGAAGACACTTTCCCATTTTCAGCTGGTCAGAAAGCCAACCCCCCTCCTGAGTCACATTCACAACATCTCCCCCAGTGCCTCAGTAACCAAGGAAAAGAGAGACCCTGCTGGGTCTCACTGGGCTCAAACCAGACCAGCTCCACAAGCCAAAGGAAGGGGGACACGAGGCAAAACAACCCCCTAGCCCTACAAAAGTCGCTTCAGAGTTTCCATGACTCAGAGCCATGGGCTGCCAACGCTGGTGCCCTGTCAGAAAAATGCTGTGGCTTGGTGAAACCAGCCTGAGGCTGGGAGGCAGGAAGACGTGGGTTTAAATGCTGCTGCTGCAGATGCATCCTGGGGTAGTGGCAACAGAGAAACTCCCCAGGAGTTTAACCTTATTTGAAAGCAGCCAGGGCTGACACAGAAGGACCCGAGGACTCCAGCAAAACAAGGGCACAAAGCACTACCCACTGACTGCTCTTATCTGCTTTCCATCTGTGCACAGACAGTGCTCCTCTCAGACTGCCTCCCTTGGCATTCCTCCACACAAACTTTCAGCAGATCACTTTCCCTCCCATGGCTGTGGAGGTTTGACGTCCCTGTGGAGAGAATCTGATGCCTCTTCTGGGTGAAACAACTCCTACAAACACCTTTTAAGGGAGGGAGGCTGAGAAAAGAGATCTCTTCCTGAACTTCTGAAGTTATGGTATTACCTTGATCGTGTTCAGTATGAGTATTTCATTTTTAATCAGCACACTCAATCAGTTCTTTTCTGTAAGGAGGAGGCTCTAAGGGACCTGGTTTGTCACAGAGTTGACATTTTCTTGACCACATGGATAACAGGAACACAAAATTTTAAAAATCCCAGAGTACTCAATGAAAGGGAAGGTTGCACTAAAGCCAGAGCACAGGGCAGTAGAGAATCTAAAATGGGGGGAACACCTGCTGTAAACCTCAAAAGGCACATCTTTGAAATCATCAGTTTCAGAATTGGCTCAATCACACCTGAGGAGAAATCTTGCAAACAGAGCTCCATGGATGCAGGTACACCAGTGTTAGCAGCCTAAACCCGAATTTTGGGTTGAACTGGATCTGCCACTAAAACACTCCATGCCATGGGAAGAAGTCCACAAATTACCCCCTTGGTCCTCCATAGTTTTTAATCACTTCCTTAGCTAGATGACTTTTTCCTCAATTGGATGACTTTCAATGATTTGGCCTAATATCAAAGAAATATAAATGCTTTTCAAAAGCTGGCTCGCCCATCGAGCTGGATTTTGACAGGGCCATGGCAAATTTAGGCTAGCAGCACCCTCTGCAAGGGCCCTGGAGCTCCTTAGGCCACAGCCAGAAATTAATCTGCCTTTATTTTTTGTTAGACATGCAGTCAGACACAAGAGGCCCTTCGTTAGCAATTGGTATGACCAGTGCCACCTGCTGCAGTGCTAATTAACAGGACATTAATTATTCTAAACCTGCCCAGATCTTTTGCCAGCACGAGACCTGGGGACTGGGGGCAGACTCGGGGAATCTCTCCTTATCCCATGCCAGAGATACAACTTCCCAAAGCTCTTCTCATCATCCCAAAGTCAGGATGAATCCTTCCTTCTGCTCACACAAGTGTCTCAGCCCTTGGAGCACGCCGGGGGGAAGCACTGGGTACAAACAGATCCCAAAATTCTACAGCCCCAAAATTCTGCAGTCATCTTTTCAGTGAGCTCAAGGGTTTTGACTCCCAAGGGTCCACTTGTGTAAACTCATGGGGAGTGGGTGCAGCTCAGAGAGAACACCCAAATTATGGTCATTATCATCTAATTATGACATTACTGCAGCAAACATCTGTTGGACCCCCTTGATTTCAACAAGATGATCAGAAGTAAAGTCCAAGAGGGTATGTGTGAACAGGCACATCAGAAATGGGAATACCAACCTTGAGTTTGTGTCCTTGGGATGGTACACAGATCAGAACTGCCTTCCCAGAGGCACCAAGTTAGTTTCTGACATCATACAAATCAATAGTTCAAGCAATGGCTGATCTGTTTCCAAGTGTCTCCAGTGGAGAGAGAACACCTTTGTCACACTGCTTTTGTTAGCCAAGTGAAACTG
Organism: Molothrus ater; assembly: GCF_012460135.2. Taxonomy (NCBI): domain Eukaryota; kingdom Metazoa; phylum Chordata; class Aves; order Passeriformes; family Icteridae; genus Molothrus; species Molothrus ater. Next base: position 1,983,687 of record NC_050511.2, on the reverse strand, counting down.
CCCAGAGCAAGGGTGTCTGTTGACACAGCAAGCTAAAAACATAATGCACATTTATGACAAAATGTCCTATGCTTGAAATTAAGCCTCTTCAAGCTTCACTTCATCAAGGCTTTGGTCCATCAGCCAGGCAAGTTTCAACCCAGTGCAATCCAAACACAATTAAAATATTTAGACTTTTACTCGCACGCTAATTCCATTCCCACTTCCCCCACCTTGTTTTAAAGCAGAAAACTTCGAAGCTTGTTTTCTCCTCCCCCTTTTTAATAGGACTTCCTGCTATCGGCAAATAAGTCTTCTGAAAAATTTCCTCTTTAATATTCTTCCTCAAGGCCTCAGAAGAACATAGTGTTTTCCCTACATTTTACAAGCGTAGCTGCTGTCACGCAAAACTCCACTAACTTTGGATTTAAGTGTTTTAAGAATAGAATCAGGAGACAAAAAAGTTTTGCAGACTTTCAGTAAGTCAGACTCTCTCCTGAATTCCTCAAAAACAAAGCCTTCCCTCCCAAAGCCCCATCACAAAACATGTTCATGCTACAGATGTACTATTTGCCAAGGAGCACTTGAGCACTCCTAAGAACTGTCCCAGCACTAAAGAAAAAGCAAAAAATGTCTTCTTCAGAATAAAAATTCACGCAGATATTACAGCAAACCTCTTCCCACAGAAGCTGTGGGCTATTTATTACTATTATTTATAAGACTGCTTATCCTCATGGTCAGGCAACAGGACAAGTCCTGTTGGTTTTTCAGTCTTGAACTCAAGTTACTACCAAAGAGACTATGCTGAGCCTCAGCTTTGGCAACCAGAGATGCAAAACTGGATTTGTGCTCCTCAGCCCCATTTCCATTAAACCTGCTTCTGTGCTGCAACAACTCCTTCAGTGCTGTAACAAAAGGAAAATGAGTTTTATGATCTTTAAGCAGATGCATATCACGAGCGTTCAGATAACTGCTTAGGGCGCCTTTGTGACCACGTATCACTGCTGAAGCTGAGCACCAGCCACCCTCTCATTCTTTTTCCTCAGCTCCACCACTTTTCCTGCTTTAGTAAACCTTTGTATTTCCCAGCCCTGGCTCCTTGCCCATTTTAATTTCATACGCTGCACAAACCTCAAAGTCTGCGTACATTATGAAGACATTTTCCCTCCCATCAGTACTAACAGCACCGTTGCTAATTGCTGTGGTTTTTCTTCCCATTGGACTCTCAGACTTCTGAAGCTGTAGAAAAAAAGATAAGTGTACTTGTCTAGAAGGAGACTACTATTTCTAAATTAATGTTATCATTTTCCAGGCCTAAGTATGCCAAAAGAGATGCTGGGTTATGAACGTACACTTCCCTGATGGAGATGCATCTCCTGTGCAAACCAGGATCCTGTTAGGAATGTCCAGTCTGGAGGCAGACACTCTCCAGAGTGACCACAGTGCATCCCAACCCACAGCCTGCCTCAGTGCCTGACAGTCCTGCCAGCCTGCTGAGCTCCTCAGGTGCCTGGCAGCTCTTTATCCAAATGATATTTTTATTCGTTCATCACTACAATTATTTTTTTTCTCCCAGGACTTCTTTTATCAAATTTAATGCCCTTTGCTCTTCATCAGTCCACTTACAAAAACATAAGGCAAAGGCTCTTTTTCCACTATTAGGCAGCAGCCTGGGTAGTGATTATTCATTCAGCCCTCAAGTGGACCTTGCTGATCTTCATCCATTTATGCCTTCAGGGGAGACCAGCCCAGGCTCCCTCTGCCTTTGCCAACTTTGGCACCAAGCACGAGGAAGCACAGCACAGGCACAAGTAATTCTACTTGTGAACACCTTGGCTGAGGGCCCATTAGAAATTTCACTTGGGCCTGTACCTGAATCAACACCCCCTGTCCTTTACATGGTGTTACCCAGCAGGGTAATTCTTCCTGCAGCTCACAAATCTCCTCTCAGCAAGACCAGTGTGATTCTTCCCAGAGCTTCACTGAGATCAAGTCCTGCCCCTCTGCTGCCTGAGGTGTTTTGTTTCTAACCACAGACTCCACCAGTGATCCCACAGGGGAAAAAGAAATACACCAACACACAGGTGTGAAAGCCCTGAGGAATCCATGCTGAGTAACCCCCACACGAATCTCACCAGCTCTCACACACGCGCATTTTTCTCAGCTTCATTTTGTGAATTCTGCAGATCCACCCACCATGGACATGCAACACAAACAGAAGAGACAGGTCTTCTGAAGTGTTTCTAAATTCATTATGCATTGGTGTAATTTCAAAGCAATTCATGCACTAGACAGTTCCAGTGTATCTGTCCAACCCTTTGGTATCTCCGAAGAGTTCTGAGTGTGTGGCAGGTAACTGGGGGGTCTGCAATTCCCTGGTCCAGGACTTGGCTCTACAGCTTGACCTGCCTCCACTCCAGTTTCCTCAGAAATGGGTGTATGTTTGAGGCTCTGGTCTCCCTGTGAAGTTGCTTCTTGATCAAAGATGACCACGTTCTAAACAACTCCTCGCCGATATTAAATACAAACTCATAGTGAGCATCCAACTCTACCCAAAGATCACCTGCAACTATGTTTAATAATCCACCACACTAAGTACACAACAGCTGTTCTTGGAATTTTACTTCAAAATGAAACGGCAAACAAACTAGACTTTAAAGTAGAGAAAGTGTTAAAATCAAGCTGAATTTGCAGCCTCAGGTACACATTGCTCATAAGCTCGATTAATTCATGAGGCATAAATTCTTTATGATACCTTGCTATAGTTTTAGGCAAGCAAATAGGGCAAAAATGCGGCTGCTAACAGAAAAAATCAAGAGTGTCAGAAGCTTGCTCTGTTTCACCTTCGCCTGCTGGGAAAACAGTAGGGCCAGAATGTCTATGCCCAAAGACACTTTGGATCCTAGTCCAAAAGAAACAGGACAAGCAACTGGGTTTTATCAAATCCATTCTGACTAGATCTTCTACACGGGGAAGGATCAAGAGCACTGAGGTCTGACATCTCTACATATCCATTGTCATTCATTTTTTCTTCTGCCAGCCAACTAGATTTCATCCTGATTACAGTTAATGAAACAACAGCTAAGGCAACATCAAAGACTGCTCTCACCTTTGAAGCTTCGGTTCAAGTTCTTGTAGCTGGGACAATGCAGGACCAGAACCTTGCTCCACACACTGCTTTCCCAAGAGAAGAGATGTCAATCTTACTCAGAGAACTTTCAACCCAAGAGAGATGGAAAAGAGGACCAACATGACTGAAGACGTTTTTAAAAGGTTTTCTTTAATATGGTTTATGATGGTTATTCACTCACAAAGCCTAAGTGGTCAGGGAAAACACATTTCATTCATATTTTCTCAGTAGTGATAAAGCTTCAGACCAGCTGCAAATTAAGTCCCTGAGCAGGTGTCCTGGGGTTACTTAATGAGGATGTGTATCCCCTGATCTGCTGTGTGCCCAGAAATGGTCCTGTAGCTTTAAGCTGGAGAGATAAGGGGCAGGGGGAGTGGTGGAATATTTTATGCTTGTATTCAAAACACAGATATAAGAGTTCAGTTCTCTCCGAGCTCGCAGCAGTGCAGAGCAAGGGACAGACCAGGAGTTCTTTGCTTTTTTCACTGGTTTTCCTCATTAGCCAAGGCAAGAAAAGTTTTCCCAGGACTGTGGGGATTTTTCCCCCTCTGGAACTGTTCAGGTTTTCCTCTGGTCCAACACACCAGGACAATCACCCAGGCCCTCCCCCCAAAGCTGGACACCAAGCCTGGATGCCAGGCTGAGCCCTGGAGAGACTTAGCCACACTCACAGAAGGACTCTCTGAATTTGCTATCTCTTCAGAGCAACAAGAGGTTTCACTGGTTTTTTGGTTTGGTTTGGTTTTGGGGTTTTTTGGGGGGTTTTTTGCTTTTTTTTTTTTTTTTTCATGTTCGTGAGTATTTTACTTGTGAAATTAACAGGTTTTTTCCACTTTTCTCCAAGGAGACTTTTCTACCAAATCAGTTGGTGGAGGGGTGGAGGAGCTGCTGGAATTAGTTTTTTTAGAGGAGATCCCTTTGTGAAGTTTTCTCCCAAATCTGTCCCAAACCAGGACAAATATCTTGGTGCCCAATATGAAGCTCAAGAAAGTGGAAAAAACCTGAACTGACTGCATTTTGGTGTCACTTACTTTGTCTTGGAATTAAGCACTCGGTACCCACCATGTTGCTTGAGTTTATGGAAGCCTTGATGTTTCTGTGGCCCCTGGGTCTGTTTGAGCTGTTAATACCTTTCTGGTCCCTAGGTTTATTTTCCTGTCCACAGATAGCTCCAGTATTATCCCTGGCGCATAGAGGGGCATGGATTAGGATTGCTATTTCACTGGATGTGGTGATAATGATTTAAAAGGACTTAACAAAGGTGCTGGGGTTTGTTAGAAATATGAGTGGTTTATGGTTTCTCTGTACCCTGTTAGAAATATGAGTGGTTTATGGTTTCTCTGTACCCTGTGTCCTAGTTCCAGTAGCATGTTTTGGGGTTTATTAGTAATTGCACCCAGCTTCCTTTCCTTCTTTTCCCTGAAATCTGTTAACCTCCCTTTTTGAGAATGCTCAGTTTCCCCTGGATGCCAAGGATACTACCCTTCTGGTATTTCATCTGGTAGGCTTCCTCTATATAGTTTGCAGCTTGTCTAGAATGAGCTGAGATGTTCAGAGGGGCTGATGAGACCCCTGACCCCATCATGGAAAATTCTGAGTGGAGTGGAGCATGGGAGAGAATGGGTTGAACCCTGAAGGAATTTTCTGATCCAATAGCCTGTGAACAAATTCAGATACCCAGATAAGAACCCAGATAAGATGGGGAAATATCTGGAAGAGAACTGCCATGATGACTCTGAGGAGAAAAAGCTCATTGCAATAAGCTGGGCCCTGGCCTATGCTTATTGCATGCTGCTAGATACTGCAGGGCAGCAGAGAGAGGCAGCAGGGCAGGGAGATAAATCAGCAGCTACCCCAGCCACTCAGGCTGCAGCCAACACCCCAGCTACTCCGGCTGTAGCTAAACCAGACAGTGAGCCTAAGCCAGCAGCTAAACTAGACAGTGAGCCTAAACCAGTGGCTGTTGCTCCTACCATGAGAGGTATGAAACACAAAACCAAAACCAATCACCCAGTGGATTATCATGATGATGATGATGATGATGACGATGATGATGATGATGATGATGCGGGGGAAGGAACCTCAAGGCCAGCAAGAGGCGCAAGATCAGAAGCCACTACTGAGTCCTTTTCCCTGAAGGACCTTCGTGGCCTAAGGAAGGATTGCACCTGATGAATCCATAATTAGTTGGTTAGTCCGTCTCTGGGATGCTGCAGGCGAGGCTACAATTCTGGATGGCACGGAAGCGAGGCATTTGGGATCCTTGTCACATTATCCTGTCATCAACCAAGGAATGATGAGGGGGGCAAACCCTCAGAGCCTCTGGGCACGGCTCTTGGAAAGTGTAGCACAAAGATACCTGTGTGCAGATGATCTCTATATGCAGCAAACACAGTGGAAGACCACAGAGCAAGAGATTCAATGCTTGAGGGAAATGGCAGTGTCAGAGATTATCTTCTCAGATGATGTAACAACTAGGAATACAGACTTGGTACCATGTACATCTGGGATGTGGTGAAAACTTGTACAACTTGGGCCACAAGGATACACTTCTGCCTTAGCCATAATGAAGAGGGATGAGAGGGATGAGACTGTGCTGGATATGGCAAAGAAGCTCTGAGCATATGCAGATGCTGTGCATGGCCCAACACATGCCAGAATTGCAGCGGTGGAAACACATCTGCAGAAATTAGAGGACAAGAGAGAGGAGAATCATAAGAAACTCAGGGAGGAGATGAAAGAGGACCTTTTCTAAATCTCAGCAGTACAGATCTGAGGTTCTGGTATCCGACACGGAAGTTCCCCAGATGGCGAGAGAAGGTACAGCCCATGAGCTGAGCTGTGGTTCTTCCTGTGTGACTGGGGGAAATGAGGAGATGGGATGGAAAATCTACTGCTGCTCTGGCACAACAGGTATTGTGTGAATTGAAGGCAAGGCTCAGAGAGGGAGTTCCACCAAGAGGAAAGCAGCTCCAGTTGCCCGTAGCTGAAGTACCAGGTATGATGATGATGATGATGATGATGACATGTCCGATCCCCTTGAAGGAACATCCAAGACATATGTCCAAGGAAAGGAGGATAACCAGGCTCAGAGGGGCCCTGCCTCTGGCCAGGGAGAGGCTAGGGATAACCATGTTTTCTGGACTGTGTGGATTCATTGGCCTGGCACATCAGAACCACAAAAATACGAAGCTTTAGTCGACACTGGTGCACAGTGTACATTAATCCCATCGAGACATGTGGGGGCAGAACCTGTTTCTCTTGCTGGCGCGACAGGGGGATCACAGGATTTCACTTTGGTGGAACTTCCTCTCTTCCTTCCAGAAGCGGTTGCTAATGCAGCTGGTGTGTTTTATAACTATTTTTAGTTATAAAACTACTTTTATAATTTTTTTAACAAAGACAGTATTTTTATTTTTTTTTTAACAAAGACAGTACCAGTGCTTCAGAGCTAGCACTGGAACTTCAGCATCCCCAAAATTAGGTTAGCCAAACTTGTTTTGGTAAAAAGAACAATGCTTCATAGTCAAGTAAAACACTGTGTGGGCAGTGTAGTGAATCCTGTATTTCACAATATTTTAACTCAAAACCCAGCTGCAGTAAAATTTCAGCTTGCAATGCTAAAAAAAAACCCCAAAACTGTAACCACAATGAAGTGTGACAAGTTTCAAGGCTAAAACAAAACACAGTTCATTGTGCCAGCTATTCAGAGCTGCAGATGATTATCAAACCCCCAAATTTCACACCCTCCCACTTCAACGTGAAAAATGTTGGACACATGGAAACAAAGAGCTTGATGAAGTATAGGAGTTGTGATTTCTAGCAGTGTGTTAATTAGTTTAAACCTTTTATTCTTAAATATCTTAGCTTACTACTTTGATAGCACCAGAGAACCTCTTAAGGCAGACATTTATATTTACATTATGCACTTAAAACAGGCTCCTTTGCCAACAGCCTATGCTACCTGACAGCCAAATTCAGATTTTACCTCTCCCTGTCAATTTTATATGGAGTCTGAAGTTAAATTATTTACTCTCCTTGCCTGCAATTGGTCTCAAGGAGGTTAAGATCTGGTTAAACACAATGTCCTGAATAAAAACAAGAGAACACCACAGCTCTCATGGTGTTCCAGATTTGTGTAACACCACCTGAAATCAAAGGACTCCACACAAAATGCTGAAATATTAGTAGGGAATGCCTATTGCAGGGACCTTGCCACCTAAAAAGGAGCCAAGTGCAAAAAGAAGGGGGAAACATGCAGAGATGATGACACTCTACTATCAATTCTCACAGTTTAAAGCTGCCAAAGTCCAGGCATTTGACATGGTTCTCAAAGCCTCAGCCCTGAGACAACTTATAAATAATCAGGTTTTTCTTTGGAGGAAGGGTTCTGAAAAGTCAACTCTGTACCTTCAAGCTGCCAAAAGGCAACTCAAAAACCATTTTTAGGTTTGGATGTTTACATTAACCGCCTGGTGTTGGATTACTTGGCTTTGGCAATATGAAAATCAAGGCTCAGGCAGGGTTAGTGACAAGAGAGATCAGAACCCCAGCTCATGGAATTAAAGTCAATGCTACACAAGATTTGTACAGATTTTCCACAGCTCTGTGATACATGTAAGCAGCTGGCTCCCCATACTTTACTGAAAGCATCTCCACTTGAGTACTCCCTATTTGCTAGGTGTTTTATTTTGCAAAATAGCCTCATTGAAAAAAAGAAAAAACCACTTTGTATTTTGGACATCAGTACTTTGACTGGCAGAAGAGGAGAGGGAGGAAAGTCACATTCCTTATGTACCACAGGCATTCTGCACTAAGATGCTGCAGTCATCTGCATGAATTTGAAGAAGAGCAGAACAGCAGTGTCAGAAAGGCACAGGATTAAGAAACAGGGGTAGGTTAAAGTTAGTCAAGAACTGCCAAAGGCACTGAAATGGAACACAGACAAGTGAACACTACAAACACAGCAGTGCCTCTAAGCTTAGAGGCCTTGTGCCTCTAAGCTGTGGCTGGAACAGCAATGGCAGGAGAACATTTGAGTGGTACCAGTAGTAGTCAAAAACAGTGACTTCAGCACAGACCAGAACTGTCCTGCACCAGGCAGCACCACAGGCAGTGTTTGCAGGGTCCTGGCACTCTCCTTGGAAGTGCCCACCCTGAGAACAGGCAGAGTCAAGGTTACTACAGTGTTCAAGCAAAGCAACTAACACTGCCACAGGTGAAAGGCACATTCAGAAACACACAGCAAGGAGACCACACCATTAGGCCACCCAACTGATTCAAGCTGCAAACTGCTCAAAAATGTGAGCCTGACCGGGACAAGTTGATCTTATCTGTCTCACAGGTGAAAGTAAACACCTGAGATAGCAGGATGCAATTTGATTGTGGCAGGGAAAAAACAAATGCTTTAATAAACTGCATCAGGAGCAGGAGTCTGTACCACCAAACACACACAGATCCAGAACCTCCACAACAGCTGCATGGGAAGTGGTATTAGGATCCAAACTCTACCTTTCCACCCACCACATGCAGGACACTTGTAGCATTTTCCTGGGTGGATAAGGGTAACTCCTAACCTTCAATGAAAAAAATATAGAGAGCAATTTATTAAAAAAAAAAAAAAAACAACAGCCATTTTGAGAATTAAAACTTTTATTAGTGTATTCACATATTAGGCAAATGCAACACGCATGAAGCTTATTTCTTAGGTCCACAAGTTCTACCAATACATTAGTCTACTGGTAAAACTAGCACAAACTGGTAACTGCTTTGCCAATTTTTGAAAGGTGTCTGGCCCATTTTCTCAAGGCTTGATTTTTGGTATTGCTTCTATGCCCTAGTCATTATGGCATAAAAATATCCATCACTATCATCAATTCAGTCAAGTGATTAAAAGCTGTAACACTGGCCACATTTTTGTTCTCAAAGCTAAGTTATCACTAGCTGTACTTACAAAGTACAGAACTAGTGTAATTGATGAAACAATGGAAAAAAACAGACAAAGGCAATCCTGCTACTGCCACAATAACAAAAGAATGACAGACAGCTAGATCACAAGATTGTTAGTAAGATGTGTATTTTTCAAGTCAGAATAACCCTTCTATACAGTTTCCCAACCCATCCCCAACCCAGACTTATTTGTAGAATATATTTCAGAATATTTTTAATATGGTGCAGCTGTAGTGTCCAAGGGTTCACAATAACATGCACTGTCATGAAGAACCTGGAAGTCCTCCTTCGCTGGTCATACCTCAGCAACCACTATCCTAGAGGTTTTGCAGAAGCAACTACTTTTAATAACAAGGCCCATTATGACATAATGAATGCGTATGATCTGGTGTGTAAGTAAACTATAAAAGCGACTCAGATAAGAAATTTAAATTCTGTTACTGAAATATGTTAAGAAGCTGCATCTATTTAAAACCTAAACAAAGAGACTAGCTTACCCCAGGAAATAATTTTTCAAGGTATACGGCTCCAAAAACTAAACCCCATTATTTTTAGTGACATATGAAAAAATGAAAAAAATACAGATAATAAGGGGTAAGACTTATTCAATGAAAAAAAATATAGATGTAAGGGGTAAGCCAATAACCTTGTGCACTTAATCCAATATCCAAAGCCATGGTAAATTCTCAGTCCATGAGAAAAAAATCACTCATTTCAATGATCCAAGGTACAAAAAAGTCCCAAATTACACCACTGCCAGCAATACTGCTGGCAACAGATGCATCAACTCAAATGGGTATCAAAAAGTAGACTGCTAGTGTGATGGACACTCAGAATTTATAATATGAATTCATTTTAGGCCCCATTAAGTATATAAAGTGTCTTAAGATTTCACAGATGAATCTCAAGACATTTCTTTCCCTTCCAATGGAGGGACTTTCTCTTTAAGAACGCAGCAAAAAATTCAGCTTTTCTATAAGGAAAGTCTTTTTATGTTTAGGACAAGTTGAAAACCTGCTTATATTAAAAAATATAAAAGAATAAGGGAGCAAAGTCTTGGAATTTCATGAGATACTTGCCCCAGTCAAAAAACCAAAATTACTATTTATGGGAACTAAAATGTAGAACAGCACAATACTGTGATATTTGAGATCATGATACATTATCTGTATATATACTTAGCTATTCATGTTATTGATAACCATTAGGACACTCAATTATATACCCAATAAAAAACACCATTAAAGAGTCTTTAGAACTGTCCCTTCTTTCTGAAGAAGGCTTTTCTATACACTAAATTTTCATCTAGTATCAGAGTATAGGAAACAGAATCCACAAGGTGCTTTAACTGATGAGACCTCAAGTGCTGTTTTTTCTTTTCTTTTTCTTTTTTTTTTTTCTTTTTTTTTTTTTTTCCTTTTTAAAAAACCTTTTTAGATAGTAAACAGTTCATGGGGACCACACACAAATACTACGACAGACGAGCTGTTATATTAAGTCTGTTGACTGGACTCGGTTTTTAGCCCACTGGTGACAGAGGAGAGTTTTAGGACATGCTGGAGCAGCGAACTGAAGGGGAGCCCATCTGAGTCAATACTTTGTCCAGCCACTGTAGAGGCCCGTTCAGGTGAAGCTCAATCCAGCAAGGAGTGCTTGTTACCGTCTGCCGCCTAGAAAACAAAGAATAGGGAAAAGTCACTCCACTGGGTTGGTGTCACCAGGTTTTGGTAGCAGGGGAGGGGCTTCTGCCAGAAGCTGCCACAAGCTTCCCTTCTGTCTGGCAGAGATATCCTTTGGCAGCTCTGAAGATGGACATGCTGCTGGTCAAGGCTGGGCCAGTTAGGAATGGTGATGCCTCTGGGATAACAGATTTAAGAAAAAAATGAGGTTGTTACCCAGTTTTAATCGCCACAGAAGAGCAGGGTGAGAACAAGTGAGAGGAACAACTCTGCAGACACAAAGGGCAGTGGAGAAGGAGGGGCAGGAGCTGCTTCAGGCACCAGAGCTGAGATTCCCCTGCAGCCCAGAGAGGGCACCAGGGTTGCAGAGATGCACCTGCAGCCCCTGGATGAGCCCATGCTGGAGCAGCCTGTCCCTGAAGGACCACACCCCTTGGAAGTGTGATCCACATTGCAGCAGTTCACGGAGAATTGTTGCCCATGGGATGGACTCACACTGGAGAAGTTCATGTAGAACTGTCTCCTGTGGGAGGGACCCCACACTGGAGCAGGGGAAGGATTCCAACTCCTCTTTCTGAGCAGCGGCAGGAACAACACCTGAAGAACTGACAATGACACACATTCCTACCTCCCTTTGGGGGAGAAGGTAAAGCTGGCAAGGGGTGAAGGTGTTTTAGGTCCTATTTTATTTCTCATTATCTTGCTCTGGCTGTGTAAGCAATAATTCATTCAATAATTCTGATTCAAGCCTGTTTTTCCCAAATGGTATTTGGTGAGGGTCTCTCTTGGTCTTTATCTCATGACCATTTTGCTCTATTTTCTCCCCCCAGTACAGCTGTGGACAGGAGTGAGAGAGCTACTTTGGTGGCTGCCTGGAATCCAGCCAGAGGGCAGGTTCAGCTGCCACAAAATTCTGCATCATATGATTAGATATGTTTCCATCCATATCTAGTACACAGAGATAAAAATCTGTAACTGTTACCATAACTGTTACTAAACCTTTTCCAGAAAAAAAAGTCCCAGAACTCCAAAGCATTTCACATATGTAAGACAAATCAATAATTACATGCTTGTCCATAATACATGAAGAATATTTCACCCTGGAGAATAATAACACAAGTATTTTCTTCAAGTGCCACACCAAGAGCCTTACTTCTAAAAAGAAATTCAGAAATGAAGGTTGCCCAGCTGATGCAGTGTTCACACTGCAAACAACTGGGTGCAGCTGTATCTCAACCTTTCAAGGGTCTGCATGCATAACTGGATAACTGGATTTGAATTTTGTAGACAACTACTGAGAAATATGGAATAGAAACCCTTCGCTCTGCACTGCCAGCGTGGCCAATAGCACAATGCTATGGTGCTATAAGCTCTGGCTTTTTGAGGTAAACTACATGATGAATGTACCAAGGAAATTGGTAGATGTAGTCAGAAACGCTGTATCAAAACACAGTGTGTGGTTGCATTGTGCTAACTGATGGTATCTCAAAGGAACACCAAACTTTATTTCTGATTTCCCGTAATCTTACACACTTCTACATGTGTTTTGTAGTATAACATCCTCACAGAAACAACTGAAGTAGAAATTGGGTTTCCCTTGTCTTTTATACTAACTTGCCTATAATTTTCCAAAATAGAAGACCTTATTTAAATACCATATAGCAAATTTCAGTAAAGCTGAAGGACTGACAACCATAAAAGCTTCATTCTCTCTCCCATATACCTTTGTTTCACAGATCTGTTATTCAAACATCTTCCTTCTCATCTCCAAAGTAAAGAAATCAGTATTGGACAGAACAAACTCTGCCTGAGAAATCCTATTTCACTGTACCCACTCTAGGCATGGGAGTTTTCCCTAACCAGATTGGCAAGACAATGGTTGCTAAGCCAGTTTTTCGTAGTAATTCCAGCTATCCCAAGATTCAAAGGCAGCAGATTAGTCAGACACAAACAGAGCTCCTTCATTTTTACTGTCAGCACTGCAGCCCTTTGCTTTAAGGAAATCAGTTTATATAAACAGAGGAACTGAAAAGGCAAAAAAATTAGGACAGTGAAGATTGATTTCAAAAGTTTCACATTTTCTAGGAGATGACAGCAGCTGGGTCTGTGCTCTTTCAGCCCTCTATAAAACAGTTATCTTAGCCCCAAATGCCTATGCCAGAATGAAGTGATACAACAGAAAAACAAATCTAAACCACAGGAAATATAGTTCCATTTACTATTGAATCCTCTCCCAAAGAAGGAAGTTCATTATTCCACCACTGTCAACTCTCCTACAATGTGTTTCACAACACAATTCCTCAAAATTTTACAACTGGTTCAGTTCAACAATCGTCCCTTTGCACCACGCTGGTAAAAACTGTTAAAATAGTGAAAGTCACTGAGCAACCATCTTAAAACTCAGCCTCTTCAACCCAAAGATTTCCAGTTCAAAGATCACTAATTACCTCTGCTGAACTTTCTTTAGAAGATGATCCTGGACCTGGACAGTTCCTGTGCTAACACAAACATTTGACTGGTGATCTGAACTTCTACCATCCCAAATTTGGGGCAACATGTAACAAAGCAAAAAGCTTTGTTAGGTATTGTGTCTACCAAGCCTATAAAACATATCACCTTGCTGTACCAGCACATTTATGCACATATGCTCAAAGTGAAAGTAATGCTTTGCCTTTGCCTAAGCCCGTTCTATGAGAAAGGTTTTTTCACATAATAATGAAGCACAGATGTTTTAACAAGAGTGATGAGGTTTACAGTGTTTCCTGATCCATTTCAACAAGTCAAGCTACATTAATTCAAATTCAAGGTTGTGTCATTGGAGCCACCTCTTCTTGCTCTAATCCCATATTTACAAGCTTTGTGTATCTGTAATTTAATAACATCATCTTAAAGAGATGTGCGAAGAAATTAGTTCATCATGAGTCAGTAACCAGTTTTTGTGCCGTTTTGGCAGCGCTACCACTGCAGCTTTTTCAATCCTACGGTCTACAAAACAGTTTATAGACCAACCACCAACATTCTCCCCACTCAGAAGTAACTTTAACAAAAGCCTCCCCACAGTTTTAAACCAGCACTTACACTCACTTCAAGATGCCTCTATATAATCTGACTGATTAAGCCTTTCTTCTGCTCAGATTTGAATGTTGTATTTAATTATGCCTAAGTGTATACATACTCCTTCAGAGCCAAATCCAATAGCTCTTTAAACCTGAGCCAGATTTTTTTCTTACTTCTTCCTAACAAAGAGGTACCAATTTATTCCATTACTCAAATTTCTCATTTCATCTCATTAGACTACTACAAAATTGGCTTCATTTAGCTGAGAAACCTCCCCCACATACTGACACTGCTATTTACATATATGTATTTCAAGAGCAGATAAAGGAATCAACCCAAGTGGAGCGTACACACCATTATTCAACTTCAGAAATTATATGGCTTTTAAAAAAATCGTTATGTATTGCATTAGGATATTGAGTTGTCAAACTTCATTCTTTCAGTGGACAATTTCTAGAGAGGTTTAAGAGATTTGTTTAAAACCACAGGTCTAGCTCTCCAAAATAATGAAATCTTTAGAACTGCTCAGTTAGAAGTCAATTCCTTTTCTTCTTGAATTTCCATACTGCATTAAAAACAGGCACTGTCCTCAACTACCACTTTTCTTTTGTGCTAATAGAGAACACAATTGGAATCTATTCCAAAGCAGATAGAATGCTATTTCTTTCCACTCAAAGAACTGTTTTTAGAAGTTTTACTACATAAACACAATCATTTCACTCCTGCAATGCTTTTTCCACTGCAAGTTCCAAAATACTTGCCATCCCTTAGATGCATGCTCTCCAGCTGTTCCATTCTGCAAGAGGCACTGCCCGTCTCTCCTTTGGGTACCACCAACCCCATCCTGCACAACAGCCTAAGGAGCTCATGCTACAGGCAGAGCAGGACAGAGACCAGAATGACTGCAAGTCTAACACAAAGCAAATAATCTCACAGCACAAACTGTGGAACTTTGAGATGATGGCGTGGATTTCACCACAACATGCAAGCCAGCAGGGCTGAGCAAGGAACGGAACTTTGACGACATTCCTTGCTCAACAGTTGGCTTCAATGCAACACTAAAATCAGTTTATGGACTTTGTAACTTAGCAGTTCCATAGCTGAGGGGGGGAAAAAAGGAAAATATGGGTTCAATTTGCAGACAGCATATCCACAATAGCAGCAAGAAGTCTGTATGAATGGCTTTCAAGCCAGAGAGAAATGCTATACTAGTGAAAGAACAAAAACCATTAACTCTAAATTTAAGTACAAAGGAGGTTCTTTTCTTACCTGTATTCAGCCCCCCATCCTTTAACAAAGCTCATTCTTATGGTACACATTCTAGTAAGCTGATAAACTGCTTCAAAGCCCTGATTCACAGATTGAGCCAGAAGAGCAGCAAATTCTTGGTTATTAAAGATTTTTAGATTGCATCCTATAAAGAGTCAAAAAGGCACAGTCAGTGAATACACTTGCATTTACTACACAGAAGCCTGAATCTATGAAGAAATCACAAAAAAGGAAAGCAAACGTCACTCAGTGAACACCTCCACTGGGTATTTTCACCCGAGACCTCTGGTAGGCCACTAACCTGGAGGAATTTTGCACACAGTTGCAGGATGCCAGCCGTATCTTTGATTGCAGTTGGGGCTCTGAACGAAGATCGCACTATCACTCAGGCACTCGGCAAAAACCTCTCCGCCAATGTAATACAGACGCACTCCCCTGCCTGTAGCAAAATTCAAAAGAACTCCAGTTGTGGTATGACTAGATTAGGGAACAAGGAAGTTTATTTTTAAGAGAAGGCCAAGGTTTTTCTTTACAACACAAACAGAAATCAATTATCTACACGACCTCACTGCTGTGCTGACAGCTGTAGCAGGAGCAGAAAACAATTACATTGCATTTTTCTCCCATGAATGCAAAATTTATGAAGGAAAAGCAGAATAATTTTTGGTCAAAAGTTAAAGAGCCTTTTTTAGCCATATAATGGCTTGTAACCAAATCCAAGTTCAGAAGTAGTGTTCATAAAACAGAATTAAAACTTGTGCTAATATTAAAGCATTGTATGTGAAGCAGCACAGGCCACTATGGTCAAAAGAGAAAACATAAGATCACCACTGCAACACTCTCTGCTTACATACACCCACATTATTTCACAACCCACTGCATGGTCCTGTGCTGCTTTAATAAAAACAATATGACTTCATTTAGCCCTATTACAAAAAAACCCCAACAAACTGTGAAAAAAAAAAATCTCGATTTTCCACCTTTCAATTGTTACTTTGTTCTGTCTCTGAGTGGAAAACAAATCTGCATGGTTTATTTCTAGCAGAAAGTAAATAATGTGCAAATGATCTCCCAGAGAGAACTATTTATAATTAACAGATACTTTAGAGGCCACAGTTTCCATTTGCCTTTTTCATTAAAACAATTTTTCAAACAAAATGTGAGCTCCCTCTATCAAAGAGTAAGGGCTCATGAGATTTTTGCTTTTCCTCTTCATTGATCATTTTGACCAGTCAGCACAAGCACAGCCTGGGTTTCTGCACATCTAAAATTTTATTAGACAAGCATCTGGATTTGGCATTTGGACTTGGCATAAAAGGAATCAGTTCTGCTGAAGAGGTTGAAATTTTACTGCAAGTAAAAATAACAACAACAACAACAACAAAAATCTCGTAAATGTTGCTAATGAAAGTATCCAGAAAAAAAAAAGAATGAAGGTAGTTTATTGAAGAACCTGAAATCAAGACACTGCATTGTGGAAAACAACATTCTTGACTAACCATTACAAAGAAAACCTTAATCATGTCAAAACAATGGGTTCTCAATAGCAGCTTTCCCCATTTCAGAAAAGAATCCAGAATTTCATTCTATCAGTGTCCATTCTGCATTTTATAAACTACAGTAAACTAAGCAACATGGGAATATTTTGTAATTAAAGCTTAAATTTCAATTACAAGCAATTCTGAACATAAATGCTGCCCAGGGCAGAGTGGTCCATTGAGGATGCTGGAAGCCACAAATCTGCCCCCTGGGATGCTTTGGTGCATCATCATTTCCCAGAAGGCAAGAACAGCAATGTGAGCTACTGGAGTGCCACACAGTAGAGTGGCTTCCTCCTGTGCTGCCCTGAGGGTGACAGCTGTGTGACTGCAGCTGCCGCCAGCTATGGGGCTACCAAGTGAGGAAAGGCAGCTCCTTTCAGCTCCAGCCATCACTACATCTCTTCCCAGCTCAAACTGGCTTCAGCAGCAGAAGCTGCCATGCTTCTTCCTAACTTCAGAAGCAGTGACTGTGTCTTTCCACTTCTGTTCCCAGCCAGTGAGACCAAACTATCCTTGACAAGCCCTGAGAGATATGGCTGATGGCTGGCTGCACAAGGGTGAAAGGAACCCAACACATATCCTACCTGGGTCATTCCAGATAATTTAACCAACAAAATGAAATTAAACAGTTAAAAGATCAGAGATCTTTACCTATATGTCGCCTTGTCATTTCCACTGTAGCATTTCTGTTTACATTGGAAAGCAGACCTAGACAAAATCGTTCTGAATTTGATGGATCTGTAAAGCCATCTACAGTCAGGGAAGGCTGAGACGCATGGAAGGTTTCTCCCACTCTTTGATTCAACTCATAATATGCTATTGAACACCAAAACGCAGGCTCCGAGTAAGTAACTGGTTGCAAGTCTAAAAAAAAATTTTAAAAACCAAACTTAACACAGAGTTTTGAGGCTGAAAGTAGATCGATCTACCCTGCTATTTGTCTCTCCCAGAAATGACAGCAGTAGTCTCCTCAAACTATTCAAACTATATTTTGCTTGCTGTCCTTTTTACCTACTTCAGTAAATAGAATGGAATTCAATCTTCCACACAAGGGAAGGAGGAGGGGAAGAAGGGATGATCTAATCTGACCACAGCTCATTTAGTTCAGTACTTGCATTTTGCTCGGCAAAATGATTAAGCTAATGGTGCTCTGAGCGCCAGACGTTGAGACATTCCTGTTGCCTTTTCTGTAGCTTGCAAACATTTTGGCAGCATTAAAGAAAAGATTAAACTATCAAACACTGAACAACACAAAGGAAAAAAAATAATATGAAAATCATGTTCTTTTGTATTACACTCTCTCTTTAGATAAAGGTAGTTCTAAGCTACTTTATTGTCCCCTATTAAAGACTCTTCCCTCTATCTTCAGGTTTTTTTCTTCACTGCTTCCCCTTTTTACCTACCCTAATTACTTACTCAGCGTTCTGCATTTTCCTGTCACATCCTGTCACCATTCCTTAAACAAACCCATGGCAATCTGATCTTCCTGCGGCACTTGACACACAGCAATAGCACTGGATCAAAGCAGGTGGGCTACTAATGTGGGAGCAACTACTGTGCTGTGGCTACAGGTGAAACAGTACATGAGAAGAGCAGCAGAACACACACACAAGGGAGACAGCAAGTCTGAGCAGCATCACGGAGAGGCAAACATCCTTTCAAACTATTCATTTTATAAACGCTATTCCCGCACACACAAAGATACCACTCCTTCTCTTTGCTATGAATTCAACAGGTACAGAAATAGAGTAATTGTTAACAAGTGATTAACCCAGCCCCATTATGCTTAACACCAGGAAGCCAACACAACAGTAACCTCTTAATATAGCTCTTAATTTCTTACAGCACATTTTCACTTTTAAAGTAATTACATACATAATGAAGAATCACTACACATGGAGAAATAATTGTAAGTATTTCCAGCTTACCCAGGCTATGATTAACTGGAGAGAGAGTACTAGGAGACAGCTCTGCCGGAGATCCTGTTGAAGCAAGACAGACAGGTTTCAGAGCAAATGTTTTTTGTTATTTCAGATCAGTAGGCATAACCATTATCTACATCAGGTTTTCACTGAAGTTTTTCAGAGTAAGAAAGGTCAGTTTTCTGGAATATCACACAGTTACTCTGAATTAGGATTTCATTCAATCTTCCAGACCTCTGGGTAACCCCCCCTCCCCTCCCCCCACTTTGTAAAGATTAAATTAACTTAGCATTGTATTTGGCAGAACTCTGCCACTTTGTGCACACTCTCAACGTTATTTATGCACTTCTCCGGTGAGAAGGTAGTGATTTCCCAAATTCAGTAAAAAAACAGGTAGGAAAGAGTTGATGAGACAAGCAAGACATTGCCTCTCTGTTCTCAAAGGAAAAGGGTTATCTTGGAAAAGACCTTCCAGTATCTGAAGGGAGCCTTCAAGAAAGTTGGAAAGGGATTGTTTACAAGAGCAGGTAGTGACAGGAAAAGAGGGAAAGTCTTCAAACTGAAAGAGGAGAGATTTAGATTAGATATTGGGAAAAAAAATCTTTATGCTGAGGATGGTGAGGCCCTGGCACAGGTTTCCCAGAGAAGCTGTGACTGCCCCATACCTGGAAGTGTCCAAGGCCAAACTGGACAGGGCTGGGAGCAACCTGGGGTAGTGGAAGGTGTCCCTGGTGGAAAGAGACGGTCTCTAAGGTCCCTTTTATCCCAAACCATTCTATAATTTATGATTCTATGATCACCAGAAAAGAGCAAGCTAGATTTCCTCATTTGAGGAAATAATTCTTTCCCAGAAGGAGGAATTTAAACACTCATAAAAACACGAACTCTCCAACATAATTTGCACACAAGGTGGCAAAATACAGAAAGGCTTTCCCAGAAACATTCCTACAGTTACCACTGATGTCAGGCTGTTTTAATTAAGGTATTTATTGTCACATAGTGGGAAAATATTGCAGTTCTTACAGAAACTGGTGCAGCGGATTTCAACTTACTGAAAATGGTTGCTAACATTAGCTAACCAAGCACACTCAAGTCTGCCAACACACAGCAGGAGGTTCTTACCCAGCACATTAACTGTGCTTTGTCCAAGTCTAAGGTTAACCACATTATCTAGAAACCCCTACATACAAAGGCACAAATGCCGTTACTTTTGCCACAGAACCTTCCACACAAGAACTAATTTGAAACATGGCAGAAGTGGTAAGTTTGTCAGAGTTAGAGACAGGTTCTCAGAACACAGACTGTCTGTACCTTGTTTAGGCCAACAGACACTGTGCTTCAATGAACCTGTTTGCTGGGGAACGGTTGAAACCAATTAGCTATTAAAATCTATTTTAAGGGTTTCTGGTCAAGTCTTAATTAGACTTGTATGCTTCTGTTACAGAACAAATGTAATATACTTAATAAGTCACAGAATGTATTAGAAGCATTTCCCTGGCAAAAAACTGCTTTGTTCATTAAAGACTGAAAGTGGTATTTTAGGCATAAACCACCAGTTTTTACAGAGGAAAACTGCAATCATCTTTTGGGCTGAATTCATGCTCCTATGCAGAGGGATCCCAGCTAGTAATACAAAGCCTTAAAAGTGATGAAAAATAAATTTTACCTGTATCCATGCTTTGGTTCAGCTGCTGGTCACTTGTTTCTCCATCTTCACTGATATATCCTGGAGGAGGTGTTTCTTATAAAAAAAAAAAGAAAAATCCACCAATTTGTAAAATGACTAGGCAAACTTCTGTAAGACCTAAGTCTTGTGCATTTTGTCATGACATCTTCATGAGCTCTGTTACACCTACCTGAACACTGAATCTGAATGTCATTTTGCTGTCCCTTTTTCCTTACAGTAGGACTTCAAACATGTTACCTGCCTTATTGGTATGTAAAATGTTTCTTCTTTTGTATGTCAGTCAGTTGCTGAAATTTGTTATATAAATATCAGAATCCTTGTTTGTTCCATTTAAGACAAGATGCTGTCACTACAACGAGTAACAATTTTGCAATTGTGATCAACAGCTTTCATATTTAGTAGAATCACAAATGAAAAAAACCATCTGGTGATTTCCACAAAAAAATAATGTGAGCTGTCTTCATGTAGGATAACCATCAGATCAGATACCCTCCCACACCTTACTGAAGTTGTTAGATTTAAAGGTTGTTTTTCAGTTCAGTCCCCAAATACATATTTCTTCCATACACAACAGCTGATTTGACTAATTTATAACTATATTAACTTAAAACACTGCACAAGTTCTGTTACTGTTACCACTAATACTTCTAAGCTCTATTAAAACTATAATCTACTGTTTTAACTAGCTTTCTTTAAAGACAGAATTTTACAGACCAAAGCAAATTCAGTACCAACTTTGAAGCATTCTGATACCAGAAACTGTGTCTAATTCCTCTGAAATATCTTCAAAACCCAGGAGAGTATGCATGTTCCTTTTCTCCACTCAAGATGTTCTTTGTAATCCAGATAACGAGTTAACCAACTGCCTTTCAGGAAATAAATTTCTTTGAACTGGGCAAATGTCTTTTCCTACATCTTATAGGCAAAACCTGTGTTTCTTTAGTGAAAGTGTTTGAAGCTAACTATCTCTACAATCACCTTAGCATTGTCTCTGAAACTTCCAGAGGTTAAACACCTTTACTTACACTATTACCAAACAGTAGAAATTTAAAGATAAAGCCTTTTTGTTTAAGAAATAAAATAAAGTTATAACAAGCATCATGTCTGAGATGTACTGCAATATTGTGAGATCAGAAGGAAACCAGTGAGAGGAAACTAGATTAAGTCAGTTGATTAAATTAAAATTAACTGAGAAAATTTTATCTTTGATTCATTCTATGTGCTAAGTATAGGCATGACAGAATTCAATTTAAAAGGACAATTAAAGGAAATCATCACTAGTAAGAAATATGATAACAAAAATCATATCCATTTTGAAGATTTTTACAGCATTCATTGTGATAAAGGGGACTCCACCCTTCTCCTAATCATAAGCCCACAGCTAAACCCACAGCTGTGGCAAAAGGTCAATACACATTTCTAATCCAACCCATGACTCCTGTTTCCAGTTGCTAATCTAGGCTCTTTGGCACAGATTGCTTTCCATGTCTAGTCTCTGCCCAAACACAGAAGATTTACTCTACCTAGTACTATTAGCAGTTTAGGGTCAGAGGTTGAGCACCACACAGCTGGAAATGAACACTTAGGTGAGGCACCGAAAATTTAGAGCTTGAGTGCTGCCGGAAGTGCGGATGATGCAGCTCAGCCCATCCAGAATCTGAACTGGAACATGCAGCTCCCAAAGGCCACCCTGCTCCTTCTCTCTTGCAGATCAAGTACTGAGACAGGTCTGGGGTACAAAGCTACCAGATGTGAGCCTGCCCTCCCACTGAAGAAAACCGTTCTCTGAAAAAGGCTATCAAGGCACACAAGGCTTATCAGAACACAGCCAAGCACTCCAGATAAGGTCAGCAAGGTCAAATAAAGTAAGATACCACAATACGAGCACAGGAGGAGGGTGTCAGTGACAAAGAGAAGGAGGTGTGGTTACCTGCATAAACATTTGAAGATCATGTGAATGCCTACAATCACCTTGAGCAAACTTCCTGCAAATAACTACTTTAGCTCATTTCCATAGTACTGATTTGCAGAAAGTGGCTTTCCAGTAAGATGTTTGCAAACCTTACCAAAAGCCTTCAGTTTGAGTTAAAGTATAAGCAAGTTAAGAAAGCAACACCAACTCCTAGTGCCTTAAATTGCTCTATAAAGGTGGAAACAGATGTGGCCAAAATAAAACAGAAAGGTCAAATTAATTGATTGTTTAATGCCATTTCAATTCTTGGATATATTTAAAGAAAACACAAGAAACATTCTGCTTAAGACCTGTAAATACAACTTGTACATTGCACATATTTGAGTTTTGGGGCAGTCATCTCATTCTTTCAGAGACTCCAGATGTGAATTTTCAGCTTGTAACATGAATGCATTAAACATTTATGAGCAAACTTCAGCTTCACTTGGTTTTACACTCCATGCGACTTCCTGAAGAGATAGGAAACAGGAAGTTGGGGCAGGAAAAAAAGGTCACTGATTTTGTTTCAATGAGGGTAACAGGGTTTCAGGTGCAGCAGATTAGCATTGTTTGTTTTGGGGTGGAAAAGGGGGAAAAGAGAGGGAGGAAAAACTCTTTAACAGTTCAGTATTTTTAGGTTGCTCTTTCATACAGAAAGATAAAACAATATGCACACAATAGTAACAAAAAGCTAAAGCAGACCACTACTGATGTGAACTACAGATCAAGACACTTAAGTCACTGCTTTGCAACTTAAAAGTCTTCTCCACATATTACATAGGATGGGATTGAGCATCAGTTTATTACTCAATCTCAAATGCACAGCATTTGGCAACCCCTTGCATGTTTATGAAAGAGGCTTAAAGCAGAAAGTGAAGATCTACTGTGGACTTATTAGCATTCTGAATCTCAAACAAGCTACTGAAACCAAGTCAGCTATTGTGAAATTACAGCAATATAGTTTCATGCAGGATCATGTTCTGCAAACAACACTGTTTAGGTATTTCCACTGGAATTAGTACATGAGATCAACTAAATATGATTTAGTGGTGCATATTTCAAATAATTTGATCATTTACAAGGATGAAATGACCATCTTTGTTCCAGTGGCACAGTGTCAGAACACGCTGTCTAGAGTGGGAGTTAAGAAAATACCTGGTATGTAATTGCTCTGTGGCTCAATCCCAGCTGGAAAGTTAGTGTTCTCAGGAATGGAATGGGTATAGTCATCCAGAGGTGGCAGCTCCGTTAGGATCTCAGTGTGCCGTGGCACGAGCACAGGAGGCAAGACTGGAAAGGCAAAATTCAAAAAATCACTGGTAATCAAAACACACAATTTTGTGAGCTAAAACTAAAAAAATAAATCTAAAACATCTAAGAGCTTCTTCAGATGTTTTGAAATCTCCTGAAACTCAGCACTGCTAATACTACACTTGCACAGCTAGTTACTGGAAGAGATATGATTCCTGAGGTGCCTTAAATAAGACCATTTCACATTAGCAAAGGTAAATCAACTTTTTTGTCCCATCCAGTCTGAATTGCACCTGGCCAGCTGGAAATTGCTAGCAGTCCTGGAAGTGTTTATAAACACATTTGTAAAGATTTTTCAGTACCTTTACTATTAAAAACTTTCAGGGATATGATCTCAAAAAGAATCTTTTACTTCTATCAAGAGAGGACATCACCTTTCTCTCATTTTTTATTTAAAACATTACGCTGAATAAACACAAACAGATGCTGACACAGAAAGCCAGAAGCAGTCCTCCTACCTGGTGTCTCCACTCTCTGGTAGTGGTAAGGGTTTACACATACTTCATCCTTTTTAAGATTAAAAGCATATTCACAGTTTTCAATTGCCTTAAGTTCATGGTGGCTGTGCAGGTCTGGCCAGCGCCACAGGCGGCAGTAAATGACATGTGGCAGTCCCTTGCGGTGAGACACCTGCAGACGGCCATCGAGGGATCTGCAGGGGAAAGATGTGGAGAAGCATTTACAGACTGCGCGCTGCCTCGGTCCCTCCAGCAACAGAGTACACACATGGGTAGCTCATTCTCAGAATTCAGTGCGTTGACTCTGCTACTGACATCTATACCCTAATTGAAAGGCTTCAAATGCAAAGAAAGTGATCGTATCAAGCAATGTCAACTCATGTTTGAGCTGCTCAAATTAGTGCCAGTGAATTTAGACTTCATTAAAAGCCACTTACATACAACCAAGTATTTAGAATGATTGCTTCATATACTTTTTTTTTTAATGCAGAAAACAGTTGTTAAAAATAAAATCACACACTTAATGGTCCCTTCCACTGCTAAAGGCACCTCAAGGCTTTGCTGTGGCATGGATGCTTTATGGTTTTAAGTATAAGAACTCCCACAGGACTGCAAATAAGCCTATAAGCAGTCAGCTGCCCAAGTGATCCACATGGCAGTATAACTGCAATACAAAACACATGAATGCACATCTTGTAAGGGCTGTACAGTTTATCTTCTTCACTTCGTCTGCCTTGCTACCAGCTGAAAATGTTTTGCTAGTTTTAAGACAGACTGCATATGCTTACACAAATGCAGATGTTTATGATTGTTATGGGATGGGAGACAAACCTCAATACACAAATCAAGTAATGTGACATGAAAAAATAAAGACCCTGTTTAGAATTTGCCCACCATTAAGTACTGAAGAATTTATAAACAATTCTTTAGTAGCTCATATCTGAGCCAATTAGCAAGATTTAACTGAAAGCTTGTGGCATACAAAGCAGTTTAAACACTTTGTAAGATTAGGTCTAAAGAATTAAGTTTTCCAATTTTGTTAATATAAATACCAAATCACATTAGAGCTTGCATTTTACAAGTCTTCCCATTCTTTCAATAGCACTGGCGTGAAAAAGGAGTAATAATAGAATTAAGAGTTTCATTGGTCAAAACATCAGCTGTGAACATACTGATTTCTACACTGGCAAGGAAATACTTCAAAATGCTGTACCATGAGAGGCCTAGGAATCATTTTAGTCTATTTTACAGCTAAAGCATCCCATTACAGACCCTCCAAAGCCAATCCCTCCCACAAGATTTTTATGATGCGAGAGAGGGCAGAATATTCACCTGGTTTGTTCAGAGAAGCTGTAAAGGCCTGCTGTATCCCACTGATCTATCGTGTTTGGTGTACTCAGTCCCCAAATTTCAGAGCAAGTGCTGTGCATAAATTGAAAACAAAAACAAAAAATTGATATGAATATGGAACATGGTTATTCAAAACACCATGAGGTCAAACATGGAAAAATGTACAGAATACTTCCTTTCACATAGAAGATAGAGCACTGTTAGACTGGCATTTAAACTGACATCTCATGCTATATTTTCTATATGAAGGAGGCTATCAAAATGGAACAAGTGATTCAAGGCAAATGACAAATGTTTTTAAAGGTGAACAAGTTCTCAGGTTTCAAGTAATTGATACAGTTGCAATGTTCCTTAAAACAGGCAAAACTTCCTCAGCCTAGTTCTTTACAAAATTCAAATTTAAAAGGTAGTTTCTGGGTTGGGTTGGTTTTGGGTTTTTTTTTGTTTTTGTTTGTTTCTAAACATAAACTGCCCTAAGACTTCAAACAAAGGCCATGTGTATCCAAAACTGAATATCACAATCTAAAGTTCAAGTATCACCACTTGATTCATCAGCATTAATCTCATTTTCCATGCACAGACTAATTTGTTGCTATTCTGAAAAACAAATTCAAACTCTGAAGAAAAACACATTATAGCTGATATTAGCTGTTTTCTGTACTCTCCTTGATTAAACAGCTAAATATTCTTTCACACAGTATACAAAACAGAATGTTTTACAGTGTAGTACCTTAAGATTCAACTATCACATATCATTAATTGCTAAATCAATCAGGAGAAAAGGAAAGGCAGCTAAGCCTTTACCAAACTGGCTCAAGGAGCAGATCACAATGGAAAAGACAAAGGAACATTCAGTCACAGACACAAACTAAAGCAGAGGCAAATTTAAACAAAGCAAGAAAACAGCATAGGATTGCAAACAGGCAGCAGACTTTCAGAAGCATAAATGAAGCTCAGTTCTATAACATACTTGCTCAGTGACCACTGAAAATAGACACTTTATTTTATATAAGTAACATACTTATATACTCTCACTTCAGAAATGGAGAGAATTTGTTTCACAAGCAAATCTCTCCTTCCTAATTATGCAGCCTGAAGTTGGCTGGTTGCTGTATTACCTTTAAAATTAAGAGCCTCTGAAAAGTTGCAACAGGAAGAATCCAAGGTCACCAAACTTCTGATTTTAAATACAAGTGTTGTGACTGAAATTTAAATTACCAAGTTTAGCTGATACACTCAAGTTTGGATTGAGTGCTTAAGAAAACAAAAGTGAGGCTGATGTTTTTATTTCTTCTCATTACACAGGGAAAATTCATTAGTGTTACAAAACAAAAGAGCAGACAGCACTTCATTGGACTTGAAACTACTGTCAGGGCTGACAACCACCTCAATTCCACAGTGACTTTTAATAAAACCTAAGTGTTGGCAGCTGGTGAAGGCAATGAATGGGTCTTGTTTCCTTCTTGCCTCTACCACACACCTCATTTCTAATGCCATCCCAGTGAGGCTGAAACGTGCATGCCAGTGAGAAGGCACCCAAATCAATAAACTGGCTATCTGACCAGAGAACAAACGTGGCTGAAAATGTATGTTTTGAGTTACTTTTCAGTCAGATCACTTCTCTTTACTGTAGTTATATGAGCACTACAAAGGAGAGTGTAACTGTCAGTGGCAACAGCCTGCTTTTATCACAAATAAATATGTTAAATAAAATAAGGCCTTTTGATACATTACTGACTATAGGTACAAGTAAAACCCTGTACTAGATGAGTTTGCCTTGTAGAGAGCAGCAGAGAGCCAGAGATGAAGGCCCATTCTTTGGCAGAGATCCAGCTCTTCAGAAAAGCCAAGCATCCCAAACAAGCTGCATCCAGATCTCAAGCAGCATCACAGCTCTCCCAAAGGAGTGGGCAAAGAGGGATCCTGCCCATGGCTGCATCAGCAGGGCCTGCAGCCTCTCTTTTCCACATTCCTAAGATGGAGTCAGAACCCTGGGTTGCCAGAAGCTTTGCAAGGATTGAAGTAGTTGCCCTGAAGACACATGGACACCAGGGAGCACCTCTGCACTGTACTGTGTCCTTAAATATGCACCACTACTGCTGCTAAGACAGATCATCTTTACATGCAATTAGGAGAACAATCAGCAGACACAAAGCCTGCTGCATATTAATTGACACAGTGAGCTCTGACAGCTCACTACCTTTGAGCAATGGATCCTTCATACAAAGCAGTGCTCCAAAACTGTGGAGCTGTCACACAGATTACACATTCCCAAAACTGTGGGGTGCACCACTGGTGTAAGCATGACATTGCCATGCATTTGGTTCGCAAGGCTTTTAATACAGCACATGCAAAAGTACAATTTCATAGCCCTTGACAAAACAAGATGAACAGGAACAGTATTTTATATTGCTAACCTCTTCTCCCTATTAATATTTAAAGCTGACAGCATATTCCACAACCTACAGAAAGACAAACAGTATCCTGAAGTGGAATGTGTGACAGAGCCACAGCTTGGAATGAAGCTCAAAACACCATGGAGGGAGGACAAGCCAAGAAGCACAGAAAAGTGATCAGTCAGAGCAGCAAAACTGCTCCAAAGTCATTGGTTTACATGATGTGCTATCCTCTGGGATGCACATCTGCTTAGAGTTGGGATTATTAGTAGTGTTTTAGTTTCATCTACACCAGAACTCTACTTAAACTCCAGCAATGCACAATCAAACACAGAAGAAAGAGCCTGCAGGAAATCATTCCATATGATCAATGAAGTCAGCTCAACAAAGATTTTACTGTTTGCTGGAAGAAACATCTAAAGAAATAAAGAGGTTTCTCTACTTCCTGCTGACATAAAAGATCCATTGCCTACAAGGTGCAAGACCGTCCCCTCACCACATCACCCAGGCAATAAATCAAGACTCTTAAAATTCACACACACGCACACCAGATCAAAACTAAATTCCTCACAACCCTAAAAACCATACTTCAATACACAGTACTTCCATGAAAGGCCACAGTATGTTCATTCATACACAAGCCATTGCCTGACAGAGGGCAGGCATGTCTACTCATCCCTGAAAGGTGGTGCTGGAAAGGTGACTGAATTCTGAAAGATGTTTTAACCACCCGTAAAACCATCTGAAAGTAAGACAGGAGGTACAGATTTTTAGTAGTGCAGAATTACTGCCTCAAAACAAACAGGAATCACTCACTACTAAATCTACCTTTCTGAAGCGTCCAAAATCTTGTGTGATGCAGAGTCCTTTCCATGCATTAGTCCTTAAAGGTTTCAGGAGAATCAAGTACTAACATCTGTACTCATAAGTCAAGCCTTGTCTGGAAATATTCCCAGGCCCTGGAACATGATCATGTATGCTAGAAAGCAGCTAGGACATTCCCCAGCACCAGGCTGTGCCAATTATTGTTCTCCCACACAATTCCCAGGTTTGTGAGTCGCACACCATCGGGACCCATTCACAGTGGACAATTCAGATGCAGCTCCCCTGCTTTGCTAGCTGAGGGCTGAAGAGAATGGACAAGGCAGTCCTGAGCCAGTTGGACGCTGCCTGGGAATGTTCCCAGGCACGTTTAATTTATTAGGAAGGAGGCAGCCAAAACATATCACCATTTCACCTTCAGTAAGCACTCAAGCTGAAGCCTGGAAGGACACTTCAGGCTTTGTATTTTACCAAACAAGGGGCTTGGTTTTGAACTCGCTGTACACTGTATCACTGGTAAGCCATCATTGTTTTCAAAATATAATTTGGCTTCTGTGTCACTGTACCCAAATGTTTCCTGTGCAGACAGTGTTTAAATATACTCCAAAACACAAGTTCAAAGCTAATGTACTTCCTCTCTCCTGGACACTTTCATTCCAAAGAGCATTTTCACTGCTGTTCTTAAAACAATTTGTTGACAGAAACAAGCGAACATTTGGTCAACAATACAAAAGCTAGTTTTTTATCTTTTCAACACTTTTCAACAGTAGCTCCCAGCAGCAAATCATCATGTTCTGTGGCCTTTAGTACTCCATGCTTCAACAGAAGATTGTTACTTTTGCAGTTCCCACAAGTAAGTGAATTTATTATAAGGGACTTCAGGGATATAAACACCAATCTAGCTCAGATTCCCAGGTGATGTGAAGGTCTAACAAGAGAAAACTATTTCCCAGAGAAAGAAGAAATGCTGAAAAAATATTTACAAGGAATAAGAAGCACTCTTTCAGATCAAGTACTTTCAGGGAAACCAAATCTAGCAGGTATGTGGTTAAGCTGCTACACACTAAACCTGGGACAACTGGGGTTTGGGACTCTTTAAGGCTGATATGGTAAAGAAAGGATCAGATAAGTTTATACATGGTGGAACAAAAGCTACTTCTGTCAGAAGCTTTCCCTGAATGGAAAGGGTTGTAAGAGCTGGTGTTTTAACCTGATTTTTTATCTGCTTATAAGGACTATCATCTCATATGATACTGTGCAATTCTAGCAAGAAGAATCTTTAATGTGGCTATCAGTGTGCAACAGTTCACAGTATGCCTTCACTTCTTCCATTTCATCATTTCCTTTAACAGGAAAATCTGAGTTCCAAAAAACCTGTACTCTGGGCAAGAAATTACCTACACAGCAATGAGCTGTAGCAAGGCTTTATTATTTTCACACAAAATGTCAAATCTGACTGTCTTTATTCAGTAAGACAGAAAACTCTGACATACACAAGAAACATGTGGATACAGGACAACCCCAACTATGGAAGATAATCTGCAAGTATTTGTATTGCCTTATCTACAGATGATGTTCCCAGTCATTATTCCACTACCTTAGTGGAATAACAGTTAACTGTAAGTCTGCTATAAAAACTGGACTACCAAGTCCTGGTACAAATACAAATAAATTATTGATCTGCCCACAACAAATAAACATAGAAAACAGTTTGTGCTACACTCATGAGTAAGCAATAAAATTATTTTAAGGCAGTGTATCTCAACCAGAGGAATACTGTCCCTATCAAAATCCATACCAATAAAAAAAACCTACATTAATGAAATAGTTTAAAGAAATGCACTGTACTGATCTACATGAGTCCAAAAATACACATGGACCTCTTATCACTTGGAACACACAGCCCAAAAACAAGTTCTTCTATTTGATATGTTTAGGTGGTAAAGGACACCGCAGGAGAACACTGAACAGGATAAGATGACCTGTGACAGCACAACCTCATCTCGGTGAATATAAAAAGACTTTTGCATCTCGGCTTGTGGCAGCAGTAATTGTAACTAGAAACATCAGCAGTTGGAGATGTATATACACAGATCAATCCACAATCCCTTCACTCATGTCCAGATGCCAACTATTAAAGCCTACTGGTACTCAACATTGGCTGCTTAATTAGGATCAGTTTCTCAATGCAGTTAAAAGCCAGATGTACTGATTTGCAGATCCAAGCAAGTATGTGCAAGCATTGACCAGATATTCATGGCCACAGCATCAACAAGCTCATGTCTACACACAGCACTGCACATCCTCCAAGACATCCCTGCACCTTCCCCAAGAGCACCTGCAAAGCAGGAGATACAAACAGGTATAAAGGTGATAGATCTTGTCAACAATACTCATTGTAACAGAGAAGTTTATATGAGGCTATAGCTGAAAAACCTGAAGCCAGCAGAATTTTAATCAGTATCCAGTGTGTGATAGTTTTGGTGTGCACCAAAACTAAAACACACAGTGCTTGGGCTGATCTAGGTATATTACAGGTTGTTGCTATCATGAATTTATTACCAGTTTTTACTGAGAAACAGAATGAACAAACAACTATCCTACCACTATTTACAGTGTTGGTAACTCCGTGTGCTCAAGGTACTTTTTGTACTAAATTAAGTGCTTGCAACAAGTACAACATCAGATGGAAGCAGGCAGAACCACTTCAAAGATACTTACATATGAAGTACCACAAACAATATAAAGAAGTTGTTAAATATTGTCACATTTCATATGTAACTGTAGTTACACATTTTTTCTTCGAAGTCTTGCAAGGTGGAACAGCTCTAAAGGAGCTAAAAGGCACTGAGTTCAGTTGGCAGCCTCCTCTTTACCTGAAGCGGTAACACTAGAATTATGACAAATAAAACCTGAAATGCAAATAGCACTGTGCTAGTCAAAGCCCACATTATACAGAAAACATGATAGAAATGGTCTTGGACATTTAATTTGCTTATTTGTGAAGTATTACACGGAGCCCCTAATATCCTTCCTGAATCTTTCACATCTTTCAGAATCTGCAGCCACTAACAAGTCTGCCAAGTTCATGTTCAAGGCAATCTTCTCCATTTGCCTTTCTCCTGCATCTTATAATCATGAGCCTTTCTCCCATTGAATCTAATTTGTCTGCCCCTACATTTTCTGAGGCACTTGTAGTGCTGGAGCTGTGGCTGAAATGAAAAATAATTTCAGCAATCTCTGACAGTACTCCATTTATCTCTTTTAAAATGGGAGATGAGAATCAAAGTTATTTTCCAATTCTAGAATTCTCACACAAAGTCTTCCCTACAGACGTCAGCCTGATGTTGGTTTTCACTGTTTTTACTCAAAGACTAAACAAGAAAAAAATACTACAGCAACAAAAATGATCAGATTTTTCACTTGAATTGGAGAAGTTACTTATACAAGCATGCAGGCACCTTTATACTAGCCTAACATTTACTAGGCTTACGACTTTGTTATTTTGCCAAGTAGGCAGAAAAGAGGCAGAAAATTTGCTTCAAGAGCTATACCAAGCTATCCAAATTGGAGCTAGAGCAGTAAGAAATGGCCATTAGACTTATGGAATCCCATTTTCTCATAACAAATGGGCAATGCCAGTGCTTTAGCTTTGCTCATGGCTGCCTCTGTAAAATTTACCAGAGAAAACAGGTTGAAGTCTGCAAACTCCAGATCTGTACCTTGTATACAAGACCTGTACCTTTGTATTTAAAGAAATAAATCAATCTTGCTATATGTAATGTCTTAGATCCAAGAATTCAGAGCAACGTATTGAGCAGGAAGCCAAGGCAGTAACCACCACACCGACTTGGCCTCCAGTTTATCACTGGTGTGGCTACACTGAAGCTGCACTCCTGTGAACACACTGCCCATTACACTCCACAGTTTCTACCTTTGAGAAAAGGACCAGTGAATTGATGTATGGAAGAAGAGAATCCTTCCTCTCATATTAGTTACCTTCTTCCTGATGCAACTGAGATTCAAGAACAGCTGAGGAGATATACCAAGCCTTTGGAGCTAGTTCAGAAATGGCCTCAAAGTCTCCAGTAATAGGAAAAACTGAATTAAAACACTTAAGTGTAACAGAGATTAAACTAAGTCAGCATTTTAAAAAGTTCACTGGCTTACAAAGATACATGTATTATACTCAGCACAGACAACTCTGACCAAACTTGCCCGATCATGGTTTCCTTAATTCTGGGTTTCAAATGAAAATATGTTTTTATGAAAATATGCTTTTATATTCTGATTTGATAGTCCTTTCTGTATACTGACAATTAGCACTTTTTCCTATTACAGCCTGAAATGCCTACAAACCAGAGAGGAGTAATGCTAACTATATTAACAGTCTTTCCAAGCAGCACCTCAGCTAGCTGCATCACTAAGTGCCTGAACAAACCCACTGAAATGCAGTCTGGTTGACCTAAATGCCCCAGCTACTGCATGTTGCTTATGCTTCTTTTCCCCATGCTGGGGGTGACAGGGGAAAGGTTACTCGCACTATGCTGACTTAGGAAAGACTAAAACAACCTGCAGTAAGGACATGAATGCTAAGCTCCTTTCATGACATATCTACCATACTCCTCCTTTGAATTATTTTGCATCCCTGCAGAACTGATCAATGTCTTGCATCTCCAGCATCTCATGTTACAGTGACATAATGTCATCTGCTCACTTAAGTGTACAGAACCAGGCACACACATTCATCAAATGGAATGACTCAGAGCTACAGCGGTTCGTTCCTGCTTGTCAATGACATCAAGTTACAGAGGTCCTGATCTCATTATCCTGCAACAGAAAATATAAAGTTTCAGTAATTCAGCATAAAATAATGATTTCTCTTCCAATCACCTGCTAGAGGGATGACCTAATAAGTTAACAAACACACAATAAAATCCATAGGTATAAATTCTTTTCGAAAATTATCTACGCCACTCTGTGGTGGCACTTGCCCTTTAGAGGAGCTGGACAAAGGTTCTTCTATGGAGACAATTCTGTGATAGAACCTGGTAGAAAAGCAGACCCCTAGAAAAGTTATGTTAAAGGGCTGTACTAGCAACCAGAGTAAATGAAAATCTACATGTATTTACACACAACCATAGGTGGATAGTTTAAGTAGTTCCAGGTGGTTTACCACCAGAATCTTCCATTCTTCACAGAAGAAATAGAGCCTGGCAAGTCTAGGAAAAGGATACAAAGTAATGCCTTACAAAGCCCTGGACTTGATCTTCTTGCACAACTGAAATCACAGATTTCTCTCTCAGCACAAACTCAGCAAAACAAGAGTAAAAGTGTGGGCTGGGCACTGATCATCTACAGCTAGGAGTGCTTCCTCAAGTGTCTCTAACCCCTTAGATTTACTTATTTAAGCAACTGGCTTAGCATAGTTACTAAAAAAAATTAAAAGAAAAAAAACACTTTTCCTCCTTCCCTAGAATCCAAAAGCAGACCTTTACGCTTCAAGCAGAAGCCACAGATACTTGCTGAAAACTGTAACACTACCTTCTCTCCCTCCCTTCCCCCACCCCACAGGCACGTCCAAGACACACTACATGCAGCCAAGAAAGATACATTTATGTATGTGCATATTTAGTGGAATATAAATCAGGAACCATTACACAACCTCTCATCTTTCAGAATGCTTTTACAAATAAAGTTTACATAGAACTTTATAAAGTATATTCAAAACCATCACATCAAATACAAAATGCAGCATCTGAACTGAGGAAAATGACTTAATAACCTTCCTTATAAATAGATGTATGCTAAAAAAATTAACACATCAAAATAGCCAGAAAAGCAGGAGGCACAGGATGCAATTAACCTCTCTAACACTGTGGGAAAAGAAAAAAAAGTCATTGAATAACTCCCATTTACTTCAGATTAAAACTTCAAGGATGTCCACAGGGGACACGAAAGTGGAACGTGATGTACAGAAGATACTGTTAGAGCCCAGCATTTGAGCTGCCCAGGGCCAGTAGCTGGTTTTCTCTAGTTCTGCTGAGTGCCAGGCCAACAAGTGATCTTGATGAACAGCCTATGCTTCTGTTGCCTTTTCTAAAGGAACACTTCTTCCTGGTCACATGTGCAACAAACCGCCTACATAGGCAAAAATACAGATACAAGGTTCTTCAAAGCACTTTATTATCCTCCCTTCTCCCAGATCCTGACATGCTAGCCCAGTGCTGTCAGACAGAATAAAGCAGTCAACATCAGGGCTACCTTTATTTTTCTCTCAATGCTAGGAGATCCTGGAAGGATAGAACCTCAAAGTTCAAGAGCAATTTTCCCAGGATGCCATGGAAACCAAGCTGAAGTAAAATATTCCTTTCTTTTCTCATTGTCCATATGGTCTGCTCAGACAGAGATCTGATCAAGGAGTTTCTACACTATGCTCAAAGGCAGGTGGGGAGTAGAGCCTGAAAATTTCTAAATGACAAGGTCAAGCAACATAGAGGTGAGAAATAAAAGGCATGCAGTGCAGCTCAGCCTCCTTCAAGACTCAGCAGGGAGCTGGCCACAAGTCTTATGCTCAAAGACCAAAGATGTGGAGCATCCAAAAGCAGCCCACGGAAATCATGAGCTAACAGCTTTGCTGGGAAACTTGCCCTGCAGTTCCCCACTCCCAACCAAACACCACACAGCTTTCAGCAGCTCTGCATCTCACAAACACTGAAGCAGTCTAACTGGAGATAACAGGCACCTAAGCATGGAAAAACTGCCCTCAGTCACATGTCCCAAAACAGCCATCAAAACCAGTCACTCATAGATGCCCTGTATCTACTGAAGATGACAAGTGTACAAGAGCATTCACAATGGTAGCTCTCTAAAGACTAACCAAGGGGTGGAGAGAACCCAACAACAACAACAACAACAACAACAAATTAAAAAATTTTTAAAAAAAGGAAAAAGGAAAAAAGCCCACACAACAAAACCAACAATAAACCTAAAAACACTGAGGACGTAGATGTTTATGCTTTAAGATGCATTATTGAAATGGTAGCTTGGAATTCCTACACTGCTTTATTTGTTACACTATTATATCCAATAAAGGTTTTCTAACTGCTGCAGTTTCACATCTTTAGAAACATAAACTACTCTGTGATAACATCAAGCAGTGGGTTATGATGACACCCAGTGCATTTCCACAGGTTAATGTTGTATCATTCTTTACAGACCTGAAAATCAGAAATATCCAAGGACAAAGTACCTGTATATGAAGACCTATCCATCCCAATACTGGCTGATATATCCACAACAAATTGTTTCGTTAATAGCAGACAAATCTCACAGAAGATCACGCTCCCAACAGACATTAAAAAATGACCTTTATCTCAAGTTCTCTAACCACTGTTAGTCACAGTAGGTGTGGTGAAAGATTTCCCCACAAGCTAACAGGTACAGCTACCAAGCAAGGGCCAAGTCAAGTAATTTTTCTTGAGGAGTCCATCATCCTCCAAGTGGGTGAGTGGCTGATGCTACCACCTGCGTGGGCTAGTTTGCAGCTGATAGACAGCTGAGAAAACATGAGATGTTTTGATTAACCTTCTCAAACTACTGTGTATTTGGGACAGTGAAGGGGAGAGATTAGCCCTTCAAGTTAATTGTCCACAGTCCTCAAAAAGGATATTACCTTGGCAAAAAGATTACTCTTGGAACAACAGTTACAGGATCTTCAAGTACCTCATTTCAAACTGAACTTTCCTCTGGACAGCCGCTATGAATTACACACCCATGTCAGAAACGCAAGAAGAAAAACAGAGGTTATATGCTATGAAATGCTCAATCCAGGGAAGCCACCACAATCCCTGCTGCAGCCCAAGCCATGCACACCTGGCAGAAAACGGGTGAAACAGAGAATACACTGACCTTGATCCATATCCCAAACAACAGACTGTCTTTATGAAAACATAAAGAAATACCAACTATTATATAGCTAAATTATAATTGTTTCCTGTAAGGAATTTCAAATGAAGTTAAAGTTTGAGCCTTAGAGAAAGCTTCCCCAAGCAACACACTGAGGCTGAGAATTGAATGGTACTTGTGACATCGCTTTTTGCCAAAAAGATACAGTTATGTCTGACAATGCCCTCACCAACACTGACAATGCCCATATTTCATGACAAAAATAAAGAAAACTCACAACTAGCAAGGAAGCCATAAAAAGCCTTGAATAGTTGCATTGTTCAGATAGAATAAATAGATAAAACATTTCTAAAATGCGCTTTGCATGTTTGCTGTGATATTATATTACTTCATATGCTTTTCATAAGACAAAATCAAGACGGTAATAGCCAAGGTGCCTGACTAAAAGCCTCTACTCTCCTCAGGCCCAGAAGAGAACATGGGACCCTACAGCAGATACTGTCATCAGAAAATTGGAATATGCAGGAGAGACCTCTAGAATAAGAATGAAAGGTACTTCCTGAGCTTTGCTGACTAGAGCATAGGCAGAAAGGATGTGTTAAGACCTTGGCCACGTCCTGAAGTCTTCGACATCTTGCTCATGATTCACACCCACAATATGCATCTGAAGACTGTGCCCACAAGTGCTCTTGCCTCACATCCAATTGCTTAACAGGTAAAACACTTTCCCAGGACATCCAACAGTTTCTTTTCCTCACTCCACCTACCAGAAGTCAGCCCTGATCTACCATCACCTGCCCTCTGCTGAGGTGGCAGTTGCCCTGCTCTCTCCCTCTGTCCTATGACAGCCAAAAAGATGAGTGTTTCAAAGGCTCAAGGAAAACTAACATTTAAGTTAACAAATACATGGATTTTGCTGGAAGGAAGGCTGCTTAAATCCTTCTTGGAATGTCTGTGGTTGTTTGCCAAAACATTGAGGAGCTCCCAGAGGATCGACAAACACATCAGTACTCAACTCCAGTAAAAATGTCTTCCCATCAGCAAACAGAATTACAGAATTTTTTAAATGACTGCCATTAATGCAGCTTGCACTAGGTAGAGCCCTTCTGTTTTCCTCCTATATTCATCTAATTGAGACATACAGTGGACAGCAAATTTTTGGGTACTAACTGTGTTTAGACAAGATATCAATCTGCAAGACAGGTACATGGGACAAACAGAACATTCAAAATTAAAATGCAAAATAACTGAAAAAGCATTTTTGTTATTGGTTTTGCGGAATTTATGGTTATGGACGCATGTGAATTCCTTTCCCTGGTATGGCTGTTCAGTTCATATTCAAGTTCCTCCCACTGCAGCAGAAGTGGGAGAAGACATAAAGAGAGTAAAGAATTATCAATGAGCTTGGGTGACTGGAGGCTGTGCTGCTGCAGGTTATGCAAACACTGTAAGGTACAGAAGCCACTCCTGAAAAATGTAGTTGGAGTCCATGAGATGAACATTTGAGTAGTCTACTAGAGACAAGGCTTTTTCAGCCAAACACCTGAGTCAAAAACCATTTCAAATACAACTTCTGTGCCACAAAGCTGCAAGATTCAAACATCAGTTGGTATAAGCCTTTCTTCATGTTCAAACCTTCAAAACTACAGCATGAGTTGAAATTATTTCAGGCATCAGAGGAACTCAACTTGAAGCGTTCCACAAAACTAAGGGGAAGTAAAGACCAGTTCTGGGAGGTAACTCACTAACTGAACTAAACAGTAACTTTGAAATTCTGCATTTAAGCTAAACTGAGTATGCTTCACTTGCACCAGGCTTTTCTCTTCCGCTACTCAAGAAAAGAACAAACCAAACACTGAAAAAGGGGCCTGTCTACCTACAATTATGAGTGAAGATTCTATGTGAAAATTCTCAACTCTAGTTCTAAGACTTCCTTGTATATTTTGTAATGAAAAGCCACAGGAGGATCTTTCCTGCACAAATGCTGAAGTCAGATTACTGTGCAGCACTTGTTCAAGGGGATTTCCCCAACCTCATTGTTCTTCTGCCAATTCTAAAGCATATGCAGCGAGATGTGAACTCACTCCAGCTCCCGATTGTTCTCTTCTATCCTGCCAGTCGGCTTCAAACAATGCAACATGACAGAAGCCAAAGAAAGCTGTTCATGATGAGACCATGGCATTGTACACAGTAAATTTCAGAAGCTTTCTACCAATCAGCAGTGCAACTGAGTCAGAGTAAGTGAAAAAAAAACAAAACAACCCCAAGTAGTAAACAAGACATGGGAAATTACTTTTATTAAATTAGCAGGTGTACATTACAAGTGGGATTAAATCAGTAGGGAGCCTATTAAACAGCTATTTGTGTTCAAAGCTGCAGCAGTAAAGGAACTGCAGTATCTTGTTTAGCCTATAAATTCCTCCTAGCCTAACAGCGTGAGCAACATATTTGGGAAGTCTCTCATGTAAAATTGGCTGGGTTGTCATAAAACATTCACAGTAGTAAAAACAGCACTCAGGTGTTTTGTTACAGTACCAAGAAAACTAAAATGGCTGACTTCTACAGAAGAATATAATGAGAAGAGGAATCTTCACCACACTAAATAGCTGGCCAGCTATAAAGGCATGAGTTACCACAGCAAGATAGGGAATAGTTTAGCATAGACTGTGGCTGGGTAAAGACTGAGTCCTTTATTGGAGAAAAAATAACTATTTATGAGATAATTTGGGGCTCAGTATTGACAATAAAGCACAGTCAACAAAATTTTTTGAGTGACTAACACATCTTCTTAATGGCAGCATGAACTGTCAAGATGCAGGTGTTACTCTTCCTAGTCAAAACTTTCTACCAGAACCTACTGTGCAGGTAAATTGCTAAAGTAAACACAAGCAGCCTCAGCATCAGTTGTTAACCCGATAATTAACTGCAAATTAAAAATTAAAAAAAAAAATTTAAAAAAATCAAGCAAGCCTAAGCACTTCCTTTAACACTTATTTTTGATTCAGACTTTTCCTGCTTCTTACCATTAAGGGAATCCTCATGAAGAGCAGCATCAACTTAAACAAAGAACTTTCACAAATCCTAACCACTCACATTCTCACCCCCAAATTTGCTTTCCCATCACTGATATTTCAACAGCAAAATACTTTAAGCTCACTCTCTAAACAATTAATACACCTTATAGCAGTGAAGGTGGCATTATTACAATCCTTAAAAAAATGTATCTCCATTTATAGAAAAATAACAGCAAATTAGAAACTTAGGTTACCTGGGAAAAGGCAGGAAATCCAAGGCCAGAATCCACATTCCCCCAGCCTTTATCCAGAATTCCAGTTAGTATACAATGTAATCCTCAAAATTCAACATTTCTTCCTTCTGACTCGAGAGACAAGCTCCTTTGAACTATACAGCATTTTCCTACGTGCTAAGTATTTTTCACATTTGTATTTTTACACATTGACCTAGCTCAAATGACATGCCAACACTCTCTGCTTGGCACACCAACTCTAACAAATTATGTGGGTAAGTCACGTGGCTTCCTGAATTGCACGAGCTTAAAACTGGCAGCCCTAAGTATCTTTGTTTAATACTCTAAGACTTCCTTTTTCAGGATGACATCATTGTAAGATGCTGTAACCTGAGCTATGCCTACACTAAAGCTTAACCTCAGCTACAGCAATTCAGTCCTCACCACCAGCCACAGCTGGGCCACAAAACAAGTTAACAGTTATGTTTTACTATTTGTAATTAAACCTCACTCAATTACACTTGAACACAACTGCTATCCTTAATTTCAGTAAAAAAGTTCATCCCATTCAATCCTGTGCCATGGGCAGGGACACCTTCCACTATTCCAGGTTGCTTCAAGCCCATCCAACCTGGCCTTGGACACTTCCAGGGATCCAAGGGTAGCCACAGCTGCTCTGGGCACCCTGTGCCAGGGCCTCACCACTCTCACAGGGAACAATTCCTTCTCCATATTGCATCAAACTCTGCCCTCTGGCAGTGGGGAGCCATTCCCTGTGTCCTGTCACTCCAGGCCCCTGTCAAAAGCCCCTTTCATGAAGTCCATTTAAGCCATCTGAAGAAGCTCTCAGGTATCCCTGAGAGAGACTATTCCAGTGGCAGTAGAGGAAAAGAAAGCTATTAGAAAAAAAAAAAGCATTATCTTGTGCTCATATCCATTCTGCATCCTACTCCACACATGAAATATAGCAACATCATTAACCAAATAGGAGAAAAATTTGCTTTTAGACTATAATGTGGAAATTACATTGAAAGGGTTAATAAAAGAAGGAATAACAGTATTTAACAGGATAACACTGCCATATTAATTGCTAAACTCTAGTTTAGACATTAAGTTTCAGGGAGCCTTGAAGTCAAACCTCATGTGAATATTTATTTCCCACTGTATATACATGCAGCATCTAAAGGCGTTTTGCAGCCTAGAGTTTGAACATGTCATTTTACATAATTAGGGCAGCATCCTTTTGTCTATAACCACATCCTTTAGTCTTTTACAGAGAACAATATTTAAGTTCCACCATAATTATGAGACTGCAGAATAGGGGCAGTTTGATTCTCCTGCTACACCTTTCCTATGAACACATCCAAAGTACTCACAGTATCAGATATCATAAGGAGGAGCACAAGATTATGAAGCTAATCTTGGCCAATATCCCCCACAATCTCAGCTGTTTCTTGCCATACTTCCAGAAAAGATTTCTTTGGCTTTGTTGAAAGAATGTTTTTATTGAAATTCCAACAAGAGAAAAACAGAGGGGGGTCTGCTTAATCCTCAATAAGCCTGTCATGAGAAAAGGGAATCAGTTTGTCAACAAACGATTTACAAGCATATTATTCCTGTAATCTCAGCAAGAAAAACAGTACTTAGTGAACTTTGAAGCATCGTCTTAAATACCTATACATATTTTTGAAAGCTTAAGATATTCAATTATAGTTTCCATGCATTTCCATTTACATCCAACCCAATGCATCCAGACTGAGAAACACTACATGGTTTGAGGACATTTTTTATATATTAAACTATGATTAAGAATAAGTGTCCATCCCCAGCTTGAATAGTGAATTATCCCATCTCTGCTACAAACTATCAGAAAGTGCCAAGTTTTCTTTCTGAGAAAACAGGCTTCACCTCTGTCTGGATTGCAATGTTATTTTAGGCTCTACCATGCCAACCCAAATGCCTACCACTGTCCTCTTCACTAACTTGCTCATACCTTAGCAGATGCTGGGAACTCTCCTAGAACAGTTCCCAGAGAAACTTTCCCTGCTTCCCAGTTTAATTGCTGAAATCACCTGTGTCCTATGGCTTTAACCTGAGAAGGAACAAACGAGTACCTGTAGTGCTCTCCTCTGAAGTAACCTATTTTGGGGAAAGATATTAAAGCCTGAAAACAATCTATTCTAGAAGCTGCAACTTGACAA
Organism: Molothrus ater; assembly: GCF_012460135.2. Lineage (NCBI taxonomy): Eukaryota > Metazoa > Chordata > Aves > Passeriformes > Icteridae > Molothrus > Molothrus ater. Next base: position 1,941,830 of record NC_050511.2, on the reverse strand, counting down.
CTCAGCTCTATTAGTGATCAAAAGCATTCTTAAAACTAGGTTACTGCACTTAGCTATGTGATCACTTTCCTGACAAATATCCCCAAGAAATTCAAGACAACATGCTAACTGGTAGAGGGTTTGTTTTTTTCGCCTCTTTACACCTAAATTTACTTTTTACTCAGTTACGTGAAGAAAAAGGCATCCAAAAGGCATTATTTTAAAATATTTGTTTTCAAACAGCAGTTCCAAGCCAGCTTCCCCATCTTTGAACAGGGTATTTCTTTGCCCAGTGCACTCCTGCTGTTAACTCTTGTGTAGACACTGTGATCTGCACCCATAAGCTCCATTCTCGGAGGCTCAGAGTAACTAATAAAGAGAGCCAACCTGCAGAAAACAATTTTAACATGGGCCATGAGCCATGCCTAGGCCCCTTGTCCTATTCACGGTAGGGAATGAGGAAAGGGCTGCAGGGCAACCAAAGGAATAACAGAGAAACATAGTTTCTTCAAAGGATTTTAATCCAGTCAAATGGCCTTTTTTTCATGTGTTTGACAAATTTTCATCAGATTCTGCAGCTTTAAGTATTGAAGCATTTCAGAGTACTCAGAAATAGAGCAAAATTAAGATATACTGGATTTATTTCCTGGATACTTTAAGCAAGCCTAAGAGAAGTTGTGTCAATAGCATTATTCACTTCAGCATCAAGAGCAGTCTTTCAGGCTCAGAAGTCACATGGACATTTATTTCACTAAAAAAGCTGTAACTAAACAACAACTAAACCCAAAAACACTACAGCCTTCAGATGCAATCAATGCATGCTACTGTGTTTTTACATTTATTTAGGAAAGAATATCATAAAGGTATTCTGAATGCAATGCTTAAATAACAACACCTTATTTCCCCAGAACTTATTTCACCCCAGAATCAGGGTGTAACCAATGCCATGGGAGCAGTTAAAAAAATTGCCAGCCTTTAGTATTGGATGAAGTGAAACCCATACAGGTATGGCTTTAAAATATTTGAAATATTACGACTTCCTCCTAAAAACCTCAAAGCACCATCAGCATTAATGAAGTTGATCAGTAATTCTAACCAATCACTTAATTTGTAACTGTGTGCTTCACATTCCCAACACTCCCTCAGTATCTTCCACATTCCCAAAACCATGGAACCCATTGTAGGGCTTTCTCTTTGATTCCAAATGGTACAAAAAGTCAGTATTCAGCTCATATTGGAAGCAGAAGCTAGGTGCTTTAGAAATTTAACTATGGACTGCAAATTCCACAGATCATCTTCAATTCTTACTCTCACTCTTTAAGTCAAAATTGGGAAGCTGCAAAAAAACAAGCAAGAATAAGCTTCTAAAAACCATGGCACAGAGAAGCTATCCTCATGTTAAACAAGAGGGACAGAAAGCACACGTAAGACCAGATAATAGTAAAACTCCAATGGCAAAGCAGGCTGGAAAGCAAGAGCATGACAAGAGTATTAGCCCTTGCTCTGCTCTGGAAGCAATTGCTGCGTTTCACCTGGGACTCTGAGGCACCTGCATGGTACCAGCACCCCAGAAGAGACTCTCTGAACTGGGTTTTTTAAACCCAGAAAGCTGGGTTTTTAAACCTTTCTTCAGCCAAAAATCTGCCAGAGTGCTCTCCATCAACTTTCAACATTGCTCTACTTTTGTGATGCAATTTAATATAAATCAGCAGTAAAATTTACCTCCTCTGCAGGAACTAAGCCCCCCAATTAAAGCTGAGATTCAAGTGTTAACTACAGTTCCACATACAGTATCAAAAGCAACTATATATAATAACTGTAATATGACTATTGCTATTAATGTCAACAAAAAATTGTCCAAATTCAATGCTTCCCTTCCCTTAGGTTTTGGTTTGTTTTTGTTTTTTAAATTTATTTCCAATTTTGAAAATAAAGGAACTACAACAGTCCAGGTCACTATTATCCCAAACCTGACCCAACCAAACTCTTTTCACTAGTTGTACATTATAAGGCACTTTAAAAAAGCAACTGTTTTCTGGTCCCATTTAAAAGAAGCAGAAATAAGGCATGAAGCATATCTGTACTCTTTTTAAGACAGAAAAATGACTCAGCTGATCACACCAAAATACTGAGATGCTGAAACTAGTTGTGTTTTCATACTTTGGATTCCAATTCTCTGTGCTGTTACCACTGAAACAACTTTTTAAATAACAAAGATAAGACTATATGCCAGACTACATGCAAAAGATAGGACAATATGCCAGCTGATTATTCACTACATGGCATGGTTTGGTTTGTTAGATGCTTGGATTTCAGCCTCCACTAGTTACAAAGCATTTATGGACTGGATTTTGAGGAACCAGGTCTAGAGGAAGATGCCTCTGCACATGGCCATGGCAGGGGAGTTGGAGCTAGGTGATCTTTAAGGTTCCCTTCAACCCAAACTAATCTAGGATTCTGAGATTCAAAAGAATAATCCAGGCTAGGAAGGAAGAAACTGCTCCTTTAGAAGAAGGATGCTCACAGTGTTTCTACACTGACAGCATCTCCTGACCATGTCAAAAGTGCATGAGAGAGCATAAAGACAAGTTCTTAAATGCCACCAAATTCATTTTGCATTTTAGAAAAGTGAACTCACGTGCCAACATTTAGTTTCAGAATACACAAGGATTATGTGATTAGAATCCCACTGGCTTGCTGGGAGGATTCAGCAAGATAACTACAAATTACTTAGAGGGCTAGTGTCAAAAGGACTTCTGTACTTATTTAGCCTCTGCTCTAGATTACTGACCCACTTATGAAGAGCTAAGCAGTCCTGCTGTGCAATGCCAACACCCACTCCATCTGTTTGCTTCTGCTTTCTCAGAACCTCCATTAGTCTCGTAAGAAGTTGTTTTAATTACCACATGAGCAGCTTTTGTGTAGTACACACAGGATCAGCCTCCCTTAGTGTGCAGTCACCTTGACAAACAGCACAGGAGCAGAATAAACCTGATTCAGCACAATTATCAATGACACACAGTAAAAAATGCAGATTTCTGAGTAGGTGATTTATTACAACTTTTGTTCAAGCTGCTTCTCAGTTTCGTGAAAAGTCTGTGGGAGTTTGGAAGCTTTAGGTTTCAATGATGAAAAAGTATACTAGAGTTAAACACTGTATCAAACCTCTGGAAATCTCCCAGGGGACCAGAAACTTCTGAAACTGCAAATGAAACTTTTTTTAAAGAATAATGCAACAGTGACAAACAGAAGCATCCCACGACAGTTGTCGATATCTGCACCAAATTAAAAACAGTAGTAAGTAAAACTAAAGCTAGCTAAAAACCAACATACACAAAAACATTTGGAAAGCTAGCCCAGCTGTCACATCAGAACTGCATCTCAGCAGCTTGGCACCACAAACTTCCTGCTGACTAGTAAGGAAAAAAGTTTCAAATTCAGCATTTTATTATTTATCCCTGCTGATCTGCAGATCTTTAAGACATTCATTAAAGTGGGTCTCAAGCAGTGGTTTCATTAACTTACTAAATCCAAGAACAGAATCTCCAAGAAGTCATTACAATACTGAGTTGACATTCATTATTTCTTGGGAACCCAAACTACTGCTGTCAAAGTGAAGTAATATCAACAATATAAAACCCAGCTATGAAATGAAAAAATTCTGTATGGCACTGCTGGCAGCCCTGATATCACCCTGCCCCTTAGTGCCAAAACAATTTTTTAATTTAAAATTAAGCCCTGTATAATAGCCAACACCAACAGAAAAACTCTTCCTGACTAACTCCTAAGGTACTCAAGAGGAGTAAAATCCAGGTCCAGTTCTTTTTACAGCTGAGTAGAGGACAGAGAACAGCAAGAACTGCTAGTCACAGAATATCTGTATTCCATTTTAAAGAATTATTTATTATGTCTACTTTAGCACAAAAGGTCACGCAAGCATACTCTACTATGAGTAGACTACTATGAGTCTACTCAAAAACAATGATGTATTAGAATACTGTTTGTATCTTCTAACAAAATTCATTGCAGACATCTCTTTTTCTGAAATAGCAATATCTACTGTTCCAGTTTCCCTGAAGGAGGGCTCTATAAAATCCAAGAGCTCTGGAACCTAGGTACACATTTTTATACCAAGTGTGTTTAACTTGCTTCATATGAAACAACTTCCAATTAAGCACCTCATCTCAGTTTCAGTAAAGACTCGCTAAATACACAGAGTCATCTCAAGAAACCTAAAACCTTACAGGTTCCAATCTTAGTCTGGTGATAATACACTGAGACAAGAAAGCACTAATAATCTATTGTTTCCATCTGGCAAAAGGAAGAAAGCAGAAGGCAAAACCAGAAATTTTTGGGTATATTCTAGGGAAGAAAATAGAAGCAGAGTGCAGCATTAGAAACAAAACGTGAAAAGAGAAAAATAAGAATTAAAATAGTCATTTATTCAGGGTAGTGTCATGACTTTCCCAGACAGCTGTGTCAAATCGAAAACAGAATGCTGAAACCATTATCAGATAACAGCTACAACACATTTGATATATGGAATCATTAGTGACACCAGTCAAATCTAGCTTGCACTATGATTAATACAAAGTTTGAAAGTAGCTAGGATGAATGCACTAATACAGAAATGAAGTTCATAAACCAGATGTAGCTCCTCTCCCCTATAAAAACTTCAGCATCAAGTGACCTAAGTGCCCAGAAAAGTGAAATTCTCTAACTTTCAGGGAAAAACACACCTGTGAAGTGATTTGATACTTCTGTCACACACCATGAGCTTGCCCAGGCACCCCAGTGGGATTTCAGTGCAACATGAATCAAGAGCAGACTGCATTGTAGTTACAAACATAACCCTTGCTCTCGCACAGCAGTTGCTATGAATTAAAGCTGGGAAAGCCAAAGGGGTAGAATGCAAGTTGTTCATCTAAATCTTTATACATATCAGAGGAGCAATTCTAGAAATACCCCAAGTTATTATGCAAAAAGTGTTTTCATTAAACAATAACAATAATTACAGTAAATAAACTGGTCTTCAGACAACTTGCCTCCAAGGATAAAATTTCCCTTCAAAAGGGAGAATGGAGGCAGCTTGTACCATTTAAACTAGCAGATAAAACTGAAAATAATTAGATTACTGAAGTGTTGACCAAGGAAAAACTAGTCTTTTGGTATTTTTTCAAGTACAAGTGTTGGCTCAAGCATGCTCCCCCCTCCCCAAGTATAGACAGGGTTATTAAATAAAAGCATGAAGCAGTGCTACAAACTAAGACCGGTGTTAAATATCATCAGAATACACAAAAACAGGATCCTGCGTATCAGTGAAAATTGAAATGTAACGAAATTGTGACTTCACAAAGCATGTGATTCCATTATAAGCAAGCACCATATTAATCCAATACAGGTTTTAATTAATTTTAAAGAATCAAAAGCATGCAACTATTTTTTAGTCATTTGTTCACAGAAGATCTGAGCATCCATTTAATCATTTCCTAAGTGGCTGTAACTTCAAATACAATAGCACCTACCTTGGTATTGTCACACATTTTGTATTGCAATTCTGAGTGGTAATTGCCTTCTCAAGCTCATCCAGCTGTCCCGTTTTCTTTAGCTTCTTGACCAAGCTTTTCACTGCTTTCTCACACCACTTCTCCTCCTGACCATTCTGCTCACCACCACCAGCCCCCGCCGTGCCACCAGCGGATTTTTTCCACCCCAGAAGTCTCTTCACAACTGGTGGAGTGAATGGCAATATGGACATGACTTCCACCAGACAGGACACTCAGCAAGCAATGAATTGGGGATTCCCGCCTGATCCCTGAAAACACAAACCAAAACAAGAGACATGTTAGCACTGAGGTTTCACATGAAACAAATACCTGTCTGCCTCAGGACCTTTCACTGCCAAATGCCACAGGACACCGCATCCCAAAAAAAAAAAAAAAAAAAATAATTAGCTCAGAAGTAGTCTGTATCACAGTTTGGTACTTCATCAATAAAGATCAAGTTTGCTGTAGACTCTGCAATAGCAAACACAAACCAAGATTACTGCTGGAATAGAAAATTAATTTTTTCTCAAATCTTTCCCAACTAAAGCAAACTTCACCAAATATAGAAGGTTAACTTGAGTCTAGCTTTGTACCTAGGCTAGCTGGTTTAAGTAATTTATTAATATTTTCCCCAAGTGATTGACAAATTGCATACATATATATGCATGTTCTGCCCATCTCCAAATTAATTTAGCAGATGAAATTGTGTTTGGAAGGTGATTTAGTCATTATGGCTCGACAAAAACCTTCCAACAGCCAGCCATTTCACAAACCTTTTCTCATTTGTCATGTTTGAAATAACTACCAGTTATTTTTACATGGGGGGACACCAATTTCAAATTTCCCCCAAGTCTAGTAATAAGCCTAGTCCCTTCTAAAATTCAGTGGTCTACAGATAATAAATCCTCTCAAATGGCAGTCCTTAAAATCAAGTCTTTCAAAATTCACTAAATGAACAGTTAAAATCTTACTTTGTAGGCATCAGGGTAGTAGAACTATCTGTTTTCAATTTTAAAAGCCCTTCATTCAGTATAACTACCTGATCAGGATATTAATATAAAATGAAATATTAAAAAGGATGCTGAAACTGGAGCTATGTTTAGCATTCACTGCATTATGCACTTCAAATCATTTAAAAGAGAAATGATAGCCACTTAGGAAAAAGCATCTTGCTTTTGCATCTTCCATTAGGCTAGTTTTAGGCATTAAAATAAAATACCTGAAATCAACAGGCAGACAGCTGTTAGAAACTGCACAAGGACATTAATGGTCCTATGGATGGAAGCATAGCTTTGAAGTAAAAAATGATCCTATTTCCAGGCAACAAATGGGTATTTGAACTCCAGAAAGTTCCCATATTCCCAAGCTGAGTAAGTTAGTTCAGTCAGCTGAAAATACCTTGTTTTAGCTAAAAGCTAACACTACCTTCAGGCTATTTGATTTGAGCTTTGAAGGCAGCTTACGTGCCTCTCCAACCTGTACAGGCACACTCCTCACATCTACCCAAAATATACCAACTTCATCTTACTGAAGTCTCCCACCTGCACAACAGCATGATCCGAGGTACTTCAGGCTACAGTATTCATGGCTAATTTATGCCTTGTCACATTTTTGCAGTTTCAGTGAGGGCCAAGTCAACAAACACTAGATTATATTCTACAGGTAATTTAAGTCATAACTTTGCAACTTCTACAAAACAGAACATTCAGTAGGCATGACATTTCAGTTTCAAATAAATTACACCTCCATAAACCAGCTTCTCAGAGCACCCAAAAAATATGACAGAAGCAAGCAAAGTAGTTTTCTGGGGTAAGGGAGACAGAGGTTCTAATTAACAGGGACCAAGATCAACACTGATAATTTTATGCAAGCCATTGAAAATACTCCATCCTAAATCACAGAATCACTGAGTGGTTTGGGAAGAGACTGTTAAAAATCATCTTGTTGCACCTTCTGCTATGGGCAGGGACGCCTTCCCCTATGCCAGGCTGCTCCAAGCCCCATCCAACCTGGCCTGCAACACTTCCAGGGATGGGGCAGCCATAACTTCTCCAGGCAACCTGTGCCAGAACCTAACCACCTCCAGAGGCAAGAATTTCTTCCTTACACCCAATCCAGAACAACCCTCTCTGAGTTTTAAACTATTGCACATTTTTTGTCTGTAGAGGCCCTGGTAAATGATAAAACATTCATTTTCACACAAGACTATAAAGAAATTTTCTTCTTCTAGCAACATTAAATTTTTACTGAATTGTCCCCAATAACTCCAACTGATGGTTTTGCTGAGCATTGCATTGGAGGCCTGGCTACAGCAAAGAAGAAAAATAAAACTAAATAGACAACATTTTTTAATGAAACACTGACTCAGACACTCAAGGTCCAGTATGAAAAGGAGTCAAGCCAACAGAACAGCTTTTTGCCACAGGAAGTCCAGTTCTCTTTCCTTTCCTTTCTGTGGCACCATCACCTCAGCACCAGTGCTAATGCTCTTCCATAAAAATTCAGCTAGGTAAGGGTAAAAACCCATCAATTTTCTGGGGGTTTTGCCAAGATAGTTCTCTTTCAAGCTAAAAAGCTGCTCACACATGGTACTGATGTATTACAAGTGATGTCAGATGAATTACAGGAGTGTGGAAAGAGAACTCCAGCCCCAGACTACCACTGCAGCACTAGTGTTGACTGCATAGCTGGAAATGTGCTTTAATTTAAATCATTTATTTTGGTGACAAAGCCAAATTAAGTAGCCTGATATCTTTTGAACCATTTGAGGGCCTGGCAGTGAGACACATTAAACCCCTAATGAGTACACCAAGCAGCTCCAAAGATTAAACAGGGAGGCTTGCAGAGCCTCCACTGGTTGAAGAATCACACTGGGTTTCTAAAGCAGGGAGCAGCAGTCCCTGGGAGCTTTATAAAAATACTTCAGCCTTTGAGCAAGGCCAGCGCTGGGTGCTTCAGAGGCACACACAAGAAATTCAGAAAGACTGAACTAAAGGAGACAACCTCTTTGGCTTTTAAGACTTGTTTCAAAGAGCAGCAATTGATGTATGATATCTAAATATTCAGTGCTGACAGATGTAGGCAATCAAGTACCAATATCACTGCTGCTCCACACACCAATTCTTATCCTTATCTGAATATTTACTGTTCTTTAGCTTCAAATTTGACACCTTTCAGTGCCACAGAATACTCCTTTGACTGTCAGCCTTATAAAACACAGACTTCAGAGAGGTCTCATTTACCACCAAGGCGGTAAATAGCCTCTTTTGGAGCCTATTCTCCCAGGCCCTCCAAACAGTCTCAATGCTTTTATCCAATTTTTCAGCATTTAATACTCCCTGTGATGAGGTGCTCAATTTTGCAGTATTTTCTCCCCTAATAATGAAATAAAATTTTCTGTGTTATCTGGTGGTTTGGTGTTTCTTTATTAAAGATTTGCTTTCCTGCTTCAAATGTACATTGAGTAACTTAAATCCTGGAGCACAAAAGAATTTAGAAATTCCATACACTTCATTTTAACTCTCACATTATTTTGACATACTCAGAGGAAAATAAATTTTTAAAAAATCTCTTTTTACATTTCCAAATGACTGTAAGCTCAGATCTAACTAATCAGAAATTTCCAGATACTACACTTAATTTTATACAGTTGCCTTACAGATGTGGGCTCATCCAGCTTCTGCAGAAGATATCAGAAAGCACAAGTTGATATGTTACCTCCATGAAAATAAACTGTAAGAAATCCCAAAACACCAAGAGATAAATTTAAAGAGCCCTTTCTAACAATGATTTTTTGCAGCTTAGCAGCTATTTAACAAAAACACAACATACAGCTGCAGACTAGGAGTCTGGGAGGCTTAAACTAACTTCTTCCTTCTAGCTATTGTTTTGCCATGTCAGTGATTTGCCAGGAGTTATCAATAAGAATTTCAGTAAGTTATTCCAGTAGTGACCCTGTATCTTTCAAAGGGTGAGCAGAGAGAATGTGACACAAGTAGGACAGGGACTTCATTCAGCTTAATACTTCAGCCTATTGTGATCAGTACTCGCATGAGAGTAAACTTCAACCTTCATTTACGAAAAAAAGGCACTCTGCTCCAAGCCTAGAGAGACAGTGCAAACTGCAAGGCACGGGTAGGCTGAATTATGAGCAATTTGGATAAATGGAGATTTTGCAATGAAAATGCAGCTATGGTGCATCCAGCCCAGTTCTCCAACAGCTCCTAAGGTGGCAAGAGGACATGCTACTCAAGGAAAGCATGCGAACCTGGCTGTATTCTGAGCATGTGAACCTGGCTGTATTCTGAGCATGTGAACCTGGCTGTATTCTGCAGTCCACTCTCCTCATAATCCTTCAGCAATTTTAACTATTACAAAATTAAAGGCTACATTACTACTTACTTCCATCAGAAGCAATTTATGGACTTGCTGTCCACAAACCCATCTAACCACCTTTTGAACATGCCTTCACAACCTCTTGTGGCAGACTGCACTAGTATTTAAGTGCCCACTGTTAAAAGAACTACCTCTAGTAATTTAATTTATTCCCTTCTAGTTTCAGAAAGTCACTCTTGTTCTACCACTGAAAATTTTGCTGAAGAATGAAGAACTACTTGCATTCATCTGGCTTGCAAGCTTCACAACTGTGTACAATTGAATCACGCCCCTCCCTCAAATAAGAGGGCTCTCAGCCTCTCTCCACAAAGAAACTATCTGAACACAGCTCACACAGTTTGGGATGTTCCCCTGGACAGAGGCCAAGCCTGAAAGCTTTACTTCTTCCATTAAATTAATTCCAAGTACTTGAAGACACTGTATAAGGACTAATCCAAGGACCACAGAAAAAAATTGTATCAGCCTAACATTGTCTTTGCATTTATTCCTTTTGTCATATTATCCTAAAGCTCTCAACATTATAATTTAAATATAAAGCACAAAGACAGAAATTTACACCTCATGAGGAACTGGAGACCGAAGGCAGGGTGCACATGTCTGCTTGCTGCAGAACATCTGTCAGGAGCTCAAACAAACATAAGGATCCCTAGACCTGCATTGATCATTCTACCTGTACCCACCCAAATGGTATCAGAAACACCTTGTTTACACCAATGGGTTTAGGAGTCACTGTTAAAGCTCATTTTTGACCAGCAAATCCCATTTCTATTCATCAATTATAACTTTTAGCTTCAAATGGATACAGTAATAGAAGAAGATTTGATCTCTTAAACAACAATAATTACATACATTGCTGACACTTACCTCTTGCTAGAAACATTCCTCTAGATTTTTGCCTGGTATGCATTCTTCCTCCACTAAAAAAAAATAAAACACATTCTCCCCCCAAATGCACATAGAACACAATCTTTACCAATGCTGCAAGAAACATTTCCACATTGCTAAAATGGCCTCAGATTAACTACATGCTGAATATGTAACATCCCCTCTTACTTGAAGTGGTTTTTTGTGATTCCCTTGTAGTTTAGAGCCAACCTCCTCAAAAAACTGAGTGCTCACAGCCTTTGCTTTTAAAAGGAGCTCAGATGTGCTTCACCATCACTGACTCGTTGCACCATGACCCCTGTGCTCTCTTCTGCTGAGGCCCAATGGCATGGCCCAAATTTGATCCTTATTTCCTTCCTGTGCACTACCTCCAATATCCACTACAAGACACCAAGATTCAGGGACTCTCTGGGTAGCTGTAGGGAGATTTTCAGGATCCCTTCCCTACTAGTTCAACTAGTAGTACCAAGTCAACAGAAAACTTCCATTTCAGCCCTTTCCATCCCAAGTTCATCTCTGGACTGTGCTTTCAAACTGCAGCTATGGATACTCAAGGGAGTACTCATTGTTACCCAGAAAGGTACAAAAGTTTCTTTAGATTGCTGGAACACAGAGAGCCATGTGCTGTTACTCCCAACAGATTAAGACTGGAAGAGCTACAAATTGCCTAACTTTGGTGGTATTTGTTTCATCTCTGCCCCCGCAGCATATCTCTCCTCCCTGATGCACACATGTTTCTATAGTTGGTCAAACAGTGTCATAGTTGGCAACTTCTAAAGTCAAAGTTTGAGTCATGTCTACTATTATTCCATTCTACTGTGCTTCTCTGGAACAAGTATTAAATATTAAGCCCATGATCCCAGCAATAACTAAGCACAAAAGATGAAGAAAACCTTAAGGGCAGCATACTAGCAGACTAAAATCTTCAAGGGAAATTTTCCTTTCCTGAGCGTCTGGAACATACTATAAACACATTGGTGCTACCAAAAATATCAAGTGATTTCTGGCTAATTTATTCTAAAGCCTTATGCAACATATTTCATATCAGTCTCCTTATTCATCTTAAACTTGAAATAAAGAAATCTGATCTCTCCTGGTTTTACTAGAAGTATTCTGGCTTAGAAGAATTTCATTTGCAAGAGCTCTTCTGAAATAAAGAGGACAGAAGTTAAGCTCCTGAGGAAAGAAGATCGAGGAAAATAATTTGTGGTATTTGAGAGAAAGTCTACAAGCTCATTTCCTCCCTATTTTAGTCCCATTTTTGGGATTTTTTTAAAGATAATGTTTTTTTCATTAATCCTGGAATCTGGAAAAGATTCTTTATCAATTTCACCAAGCGCACAATGTGCACCTGAATTCAGTATGAACTTCAAACTGAAATCAAAGTCAATATTTTACATTTGAGATAGAATCTGCTCTAGCTTAAATCACTCAGTGTAAAGGACAAGGGGCATCTATTGCACCCACCACTCTTCCAAAAACTGCCTTTCAAGATTCCAGAAGGGCTAACTCTTTCATTTCCTACAAACAGACATCTGGTTTTGTGACACCTTTCTGAAGAACCACCACCAGAAAAAGTGATATGGTGCTCATTCTTACTGCTCATTCATTCATTCATAGTCAGGCCAGAGTAGAGCAGTATTCCGTACTGGGGTTTGGCTCTTTGGGATTGTTTTGGGTTTTTCCTTCAGAAAGGGAGTTCAGCCTCACTGAGTAATGCCTTCAGACTCCAGTTTAGATTTTCAACCCATCAGCCCAATAGGAAAGGTGGCTCTGGAGAGCTCCCATCCCAAGGAGCTCTGGTCAGCAAGACCAAGGTCCTGGTTCTGTTTTGACACAGGCTGATGAAATTCAAGGCATGATGCTTGTGACCTTGGAGGGAAGGAGGAGCAAAGTGATTTCCTCCTCTGGGCCAGCTTTACAGCGAGAAATTGAAACATGCCTATACAGAGACTCAATTTACACATCTTTTTAAGTTTACCATGCTCTAGTATTGCAATGCATCTTGAAACTCTACATAACTATACTCACTGAAAACACAGTTACTCACCTATCATGACTGTATATGTCACTCACTCCATGAAGTCTTTTTATGAATCAAATGAGAAAACTCAAATTTCTCATATACAGAACTAAACAAGCATGATCATGATCTTAAAAAAGCTTGGGAAGCTGGATTTTTCTTCAATTACTAAGGGCTACCTCAAATTGTAGCCAATCCAGTAATGAAAAGGTGTGTTGCTATTAAAAAATTAGCACTCCATCTAACACACGCACTCCTGGCATACTAAAACTGGCTGCAACAGGAGACATGAGAAGAAAGAGTTGCTAATTTTATTGACCTTTGATTAAACTCCTGGAGGGCCCAATGTATTTTAGCAACTCTCCTAAAACTGCAGAAGAGGAAAACTTCCACAACTGTAGCTGGCGAATCCACCTGTCTTTACAAAGACGCAAAATTCTTCCACTTATTCAGTATTATGAACAAGATCAGAGTACTGCTTCTTAAAACTCAAAGGACATTAACAGCCCCAGAAAAGCAGTGACTAAGCACTCCAAAACACAGCAGTTTAAGCCCTTCTCACCTCAATAATTTTAACTAAAATTTTCCATGTGCGACAGGCAAGTGTCAGCTTCATTATTTTAGAAAATAAATACTCCTGGGCTAAATTTGACAGGAATATTCACACAGAGCTGCTATCAGTTACCTAGGTACCTGTTTCAGTTTATAGCTTAGCAGCTCCTCCACTTTGTTAAAGCCCAAACAATTGCATTTAACAATTAGTTAATGTGAGTTCACTTTCAATAGAGGCCTAGTGTTCCTCAGACAAGCCAGCCCCCCACCCCCTTGATAAGCAAGGTTCCATTATGTTATATATCTATCTGATGTTAATCTCCTATTGCTCCAGGGTTTTAAACCAAGCTCAAGCCCCAGACTAAACTGATGGGAGACTCGGGAGCTCCCCTCTTGCAGTCTCTGCTTGGTCTTCGTTCACACTGTGGCTGTCAAACAAACAATCAGAGCAAAAAGTCATCTGGAATGAAGGCTTACTGTTTGCAATGGAGTTTCTGTTACTGCAAGTGGAGAGGAATGTTTAGAGAGGTTTTCTGCAGTAGCCAATTTCTTCTAGCCCAGAGAGTATTGAGCACAGGGCTGCCTGTACTCTCCATTCTATTACAAAAACCTAATCCCATCGCATGACCTGCAGCAATTCAGTTTAACAAATCAACAATTACAAATATTTTGGCAAAGTAAGCTTAGGTATTGTTTGCCTCTCGGCACAGTTCACAACCAGTTTATGGCTTTATGATAAAAGTCATTAAATCCAATCTGAAAAGCAGAATTTACAGCTCACTTAGCAAGTCAGGCCCATAAATGGATGCTTTCAATTACAGGGCATTTACATGCACAACCATTAAGGCAGCACTGAATACATTTGAAAACTCTGGAATACTTTTTATAATAATTAAAACTTTGCGTACTGTTCTTTATACAAACAAAACTTAGGAATTTGCTTCAGTCTCAAGCAGAGCTCCGATTCATTGTTACCCAGAACATACTACAAAGCCTGTTCTCCCAGTACTTTAGTGGGAAAGGGATTAGAGAGATGGAAACAAGGTTTGTTTTTTAAAGTTGCCCTCAGTAGCAGGGAGGGTTTTTTGAGCTCCAATAAACTCAATTATATCAACTGGTGCTCAAGACTTCTGAAAGATCAAGTGGAACAGGAAGATGGAGGAGGACCCAGGGAGAGCCTTTCATTTGGAGATTCACTGTGCAACTCCAGGGTATTTGATTTTGTTGGTCAATCTAGCTGCCGGGTGGAAGGAAACAAGAGAACAATTCAGAGACCAAATCTTAACCTCATTTTTTCAATTGCTTCAATTGTCCTGCTTCTTTTACTGTTAAACAAAACCTCAGGAAAGCTGATGAATTCTTCTCCAAGGTTCTATCACGCACATCCAGCCTCTTCAATGAAAAAAAAACTGGATCTTCAAATACTTACACTTATTTTCTTGACTGTCTGTGTATCTGACCCACGCAACTGCAGAACAACAATCAGCTGCCAGGTTACTCTTTTCAACACCCCAAGATGCTGTCCAACATATGCTCAGACTCATCTTCAAGTGGAAAACACCTTAAACAAGACCCTCCCCTTCCACTTCTTCAAGGCATTTGTAACTAACGTTATCTTTCATCATGATAGTGCTAAGCAAAGGGAGGAAGGGACTTCACAGACACCTCCTTTACTCACACTCTCTCATCCCCCCCGAATTCACCAGATCCTGTAAATGTTAGAAGTTTGAAAGCTGTGCCTCAGAAGGAGCACACAAACAACCCACTCACGCACCAACACCTCGACAAAGCATGAGAAAATCTAAACAAGCAACCTCGCTCTGCTGGCCTCTCACCTCAACCAGAGGGTGTTTCTTTTCCAGCCTGGAGAACAGAGCAACAGCTAATCAGTCCCTCACTGCAGAGGCCAGTCCCCACAGCAGTAATGTCATGAATCAGTCTGAAAGTACAGCTCTCCAGGCTAAGACAGAACGCTTGAGAAAAGACAAACCTGCTGTTACCTGCGGCCTCCTAACAAGCTGTTATTATGAACCTCTCACTACCAATGGAATCTAACCCCTTTACACCCCTGGACTGTGACAGCATGAGCTCCACACACAATACACACACAGGCTGCAGGTTTTTGGAGACACTTGTTTTGGTTAGCCCAGTAAACAAACTTTTTCCTAATGCTACCCCACTCACAAGCATTTGAAAAGAGCACAACACACGTGTTGGGTTTTTCTCAGTCAGAAACTGTGACGGACGACCAAAGAGACACAAGACCAGCCTGCAGCCTGAATGCCAGCTGTTCAACAGCTCTCCACAATCATCACAAGAGCTCTTCGCTCATTCACACGCTTTTTTCCGTTCTTTTATTTCCCCAGAGTGAACACTAAAAGACTACGCTGCATTGCACTTCTCTTCCCTTCCACTCTCCACAAAATAGAAAAAAAAACAAACCAAAAAACCCTACAAACAGGAACTCCACAACTCTGCAGCAACAACACCAACCACTTGCCCTTATCACGACAGAGCTTCCTCCATGCACTTATCGAGACAGATGAGACATTACCAGGTTGTGTTTGTTTACAAACAACACCCAGGGATGGAGCTGCCACAGCTCCTCTGGGCAGCCTGTGTCAGCACCTCACTACCCTCGCAGGGAGGAATTTCTCCCCAGTATCCCACCCACCCCTGCCCACTGACAACACACAGGATGCTGCAGCATTAAAGGCGTGAATAAAACCAGTAACCTCGAGTCCTTACTCACGTGGGCTGTGTGTATTTTACACCCGCGGCTCTGCAGACAAGGAGAGGGGACAGACAAAAGGGTGAGGCGAGGCCTCACCATCCCAAACACAAACTCTTAGCTCCAAACACAATCCCTCACCCCACACCGCTGCTAACTTTCTCCTCCAAAACTCCACGGAGTTTCGCACACACAGCCCTGACTGCACGTCCAGGAGGCACATAGGGGTGTCCTGTGCAGCGGTAAGAGCTGGACGCGATGATCCCCGCGGGTCCCTTCCAGCTCGGGATATTCTGCGGACCCCTGCAAGGAAAACACACCGGGCACGGAGGGAGGGAGCGGGGAAAAGAAGGAGCGGGGGAGAGGGAGAGCGGGGGAGAGAGGGAGCGGCACAACTTCTTTATTCCTCCCTCCCCTCACCCACACACACACGGGCAGCACAGCGCGGCCCTCCCACCACAGCCCGGGGGTAATGCCGGCGGTAGCGGGATAACCAAGCCCGGGTCCCACCACAACAAAAAGGGCGAGGGCGTAGGGAGGCGCCCCCGGCCCCGCCGGGACCAGGCCCGGACGGTTCCTCACGGCCCGCGCAGCGCCAGCGGAGCGACCCTGCCCATGGGGCAGGACCCCGGGCCCGGTACCCACCAGCACCTACCGGGAGCCACCAGGATCCGCCGAGAGCCACCGCTCCTTCGCCTCCTTCTTCCTCCTCTCCCCTTCCTTATCCTCCTCCGTCCCTCCGAGTGCTGTGCGGCCGCCGCCTCTTCCCTCAGCGTTACCTCCTCTGAGGGCCCGCCCCCCGAGCCGCCCCGCCCCCGCCGCTGGGCGGGGAGGCCGCCCATTGGCTACCTTTATCTTTTCTTTAAAGATCCGCACTGCGATTGGTCCATGGGTCTAATTGGCAGACAGAATCGCGAATAGGGTGCCCGCAGCGTGAAAAAAAAAAAAAGACAAGGGAAGGGGAGTGGAAGAAACAGGCGTGAGGCGAAGGGAGGCGGGTCGAGGTCGCAGCGCTCATTGGTTGGTTCGGCTGTCAGTCACATCGCGCGCGCCCGCCGCGGGAGGCTGATCGGCGCGCGTCGGAGGCTTGGATGAGCTGCTGCAGCGCAGCCGCAGTGCGGCGCCCCCGCTCCATATCCTTCCGCGGCGGGCTCGGTGGGAGCTGAGAATGAGTGCATCGATTCCCGGCGGGAATTGCCGCTGGACTCCAGCTGGGATCTGCACGGGTGGGCTGTGGCACCTGGCTTCTACCGGCAATAGTGTGACACTACGACCAGGGCAGCGACCGCCCCCCTGTGCCAGCACTGCTGAGGCACTTCCAGTGCCGGGGACAGCTCTGGGCCCTCAGGACAAGAGAGACCCTGAGGGGCTGGAGCGTGTCCAGGGCAGGGAACGGAGCTGGGAAGGGGCTGGAGCCCCAGGAGAGGCTGAGGGAGCTGGGCAGGGGCTGAGCCTGGAGCAAAGGAGGCTCAGGGGGGCCCTTGTGGCTCTGCACAGCTCCTGACAGGAGGGGACAGCCGGGGGGATCGGGCTGTGCTCCAGGGAACAGGGACAGGAGGAGGGGAAACGGCCCCAGGTGATGTTGAGGTTGGACATTGGGAAAATTCCTTCACGGAAAGGGCTGCCCACCCCTGGTACAAGTTGCCCAGGGCAGTGGTGGAGTCTCCATCCCTGGAGGGATTTAAAAGCCCTGTGGATGTGGCACTTGGGGACATGGGTCAGTGGTGGCCTTGGCAGTGCTGGTGTCACAGTTGGACTCACTGGTCTCGGAGAGCTTCTCCAGCCTGAACGATTTTGTTGTTCTAAATAGATTCAAACTGCCCACAGCTCCATGTCCAGCAATGGCACAACAGTTCCAGGGCAGGGGTCCCAAGGTGTGACATGGACACAAGGCAGCCCCAGAGCCTGCCCAGCCTCCCTCTGCTGCCTGCACCCCAAACTCAGTAACTCTTTGCACACTCTTAACTCTTAACATAGGGGTTCCCCCATATGCTGGGGTTTTTTTAGCTACTGTCCTCAATAGTATCTGCAAAGCTTTAACCACTTGTGTTGAGGTAATGGTGAAAGGTAACCAAATTCCTGTGCCCCAGCAGGGGCCCAGGGTCACCATAAGGGAATCAGAGCCTGTTGTGACAGTGCATATTTGGGGACCCACTGTGAAACCCATGGCTGTTGTGTCTGTAGAGACCTTTGCAAGGATACCCAGCAGGTTCTCTGGGGCTATTCAGCCCAGGGTCACCATAAGGGAATCAGAGCCTGTTGTGACAGTGCATATTTGGGGACCCACTGTGAAACCCATGGCTGTTGTGTCTGTAGAGACCTTTGCAAGGATACCCAGCAGGTTCTCTGGGGCTATTCAGCCTGGAAAAGAGAAATTTTCTGTGGAGACCTCGCAGCACCTTCCAGTATCCAAAAGGGCCCACACGGAAGCCAGAGAGGGATTCTCTGTCAGGAACTGCAGTGACAGGACAAGGGGGAATGGGTAGAAATTGAAAGAAGGGATGTTTAGGCTAGATCTTAGAAAGAAATTCTTTGCTATGAGGGTCGAGAGACACTGGGACAGGTTGCCCAAGGAGGTTGTGGATTCCCCAACCCTGGAAGTGCTCAAAGCCAGGTTGGATGGGGCTTGGGCCAACCTGTATTGTGGAAGGTGTCCCTGCACATGGCAGTGGGGGTCAGATGAACTCTTAAGGTTACTTCCAACCTCTTAACATTCTATGATTCTACAGGTGGGAAGCCATAAGGTGGGAATTTAATGGCGTTTGTTGAGGTGAGAAGGTCAGTTCCAGATTTGCTGTAGGTCTGTTGGAGATCCTCTGGTTTTTTGTTTTTTTTTTTTTTGCTTTTGCCTTTTCGATACTTTAGTATATATCATATATCTCCACTTCAAGCCACTTCCTTCACACCTGAGGTCACCTCTCCCTAACATAGCAGTTGTCTCTCCAGAGTCATGCTCATTTTCTAGACTGAGAGGGTTTCTGCACTCTCTGAAGTAGGTGTTATGATTCAGTGTCTTGGGCACAGCTCCCATCTCAACAGGGTTGGTATTCCCAGGAGCAAGGTGAGACACCTCACAATATTTAGCCCTTCTACAGAATGTGGACTCACAGAAATCCCCCTCTTGCCTCGTCTGTGCCTGGATTTTCCCAGCTTGAAGCAGACATGTGGTCTAATTTTTTTGGTAGCATTTTCAGCCAGTTCCAAACGTTTGAGATTCAAGCTGGTCATGAAATTAACAGCGAAGTGAAATGGAGAAGATCTCCTCTGCAGACAAAGCAGAGCATCTGAGAGATTGCCATCATGTTTTTGAAAGATAAGGTGTTCCAGTCATGTTGTGCCTGGAAACACATACAGACTATTCAGGCAACACTGCACTTGCTTTATGGAGGTTTCACTGCATTCAGAGAGATTATTTTTACTATGAAGAGTAGTTTAATTAAGCTCAGTTCTCCTATGGATTTGCATCAGACATTCCCTTCACCTCTCCTCTGCAACAGATTCATGGCTCCCTCTCCTCCTATCTCCAAGGCTGATTCCTGATACAGCCAAATCTCCCTTTTATGTCCCCAACCTACTTGTGTGGCCTTCTGTCTGGAGCAGCACATGCTGTGCTTGGTTCAGGGATGTGTGTGCTCTGGCTGGCCAGCTGCCTGCCCCTTATCTGCTGCCAAGGAAGCCAAGGAGTGCTGATAAGGCTGAGCTCTGCCTGCCTTTCTCCCCGGCAGAGCACTTAACAACACGTGTCTTCCCTGACATGGCTGCTGCTTGCCATGAAGCTCGACAGACTTTGTGTTTCCAGAAGCTCTACTTCTCTTTTAGGTGTGGTTGAAATCAGTCAAAAGGTTGGCCAGCTGATGCTGGGGGACCCTTATGCATGCACACAAATCCAACATTTGCATAAACCTTTTTCTAGGAAAGGAAATTGCAAGCAGCAGGAGGAAGAAAGTCGATGGAGGAAGGCAGCATCATGGCTGCAAATCCCAGAGCCCAGAAGTTACCTCAGAAGCAGGGGGGCTGTGGAGAAGGGCAGGCAGGCAGGCAGGATGTGCACCTCCTCTAGAAAGAGCTCCCAGCTGTACGCCTGTACCTCCAGAAAGAGCATTGATTTAGATTGGGCATTGGGAAGAAGTTTTTTTTGATGAGGGTGATGAAGCACTGGCATAGGCTGGCCAGAGAGCTGGTGGATGCCACATCCCTGGAAACATTCAAGGTCAGGTTTGACAGGGCTTTCAGACACCTGATCTCACTGAAGTTATCCCTGCCTTTGGCAGAGGAGTAAGACTGGATGACCTTTAAAGGTCTCATGCAAATCCAAATCCAAACTATTTTATAATTCTGTGAAATAATACTTGATTTAGTAAAACAAACTGCAAAACTTGATCCCTGACACCAAAGCTGGATATTGCTATGTCCTTTTAATTAGTCACAGAATCCTAGAGTAGTTTGGGTTGGAAGGCTGGAAGTTCATCTCATTCCACCCCCTGCCATGGGCAGGGACAGCTTCCACTATCCCAGGTTACTCCAATCCCTGTCCAACCTGCCCTTGGACATTTCCAGGGATCCAGGGGCAGCCACAGCTGCTCTGGGCACCCTGGGCCGGAGCCTCACCACCCTGAGGGCAAGAATTTCTTCCTAAAATAAAATCTAAGTTTTCCTTTTTTATTTAAAACTATTTCCCCTTGTCCTTTCATTATCTGCTCTGTAAAAGTTGCTCTCCATCTTTTTTATGGGATCCCCTTAGGTACTGAAAGTGCTCAGTGACGTCTTCTTGGAGCCTTCTCTTGTGCAGCTCAACAGCCCCAGCTGTGCCAGGCTGGCTCCAGAGCAGAGGGGCTCCAGCCCTGGCAGCAGCTCCGTGGCCTCCTCCGGACTCACTCCAGGTCCACGTTTCTCAAACCACATAGCTCAGCAGCACATTTTGGACATTAGCTACAAATGGCTGTCAGTCCCATTAGGATTTGAGGCTGCAGTGCGAGAACATGAGCATCTCCCTTAAGGTCTCTGAGTGTGTGTGAGCAGTTCAACATCCTCACAAAGGATGTCATGTGCAGAGACAGCAACAGCTCAGTGGTATCTCTCATCTGTCTGCTAAAAAGAACAAAAGAGGTTGAGCAACTTGGTCTAGTGGAAGGTGTCCTGCCTGTGGAACAAGATGATCTGCAAGGTCCCTTCAAACCCAAACCACTCTGTGATTGTATGAAATAACCCTAGACCTAGAAAAATATGATGAAGCAGTAGCTGGCTATGGTGTGCTATAGAGGATACGTGTTGACTTCTCAAAGCCTATGACCAAAGGAAATACAACAGCAATATCAGGTACCTTCAAAGACACCTAGGATTTCTGAATGACTCAACAGGTATCCCTGTGTGGAGGTAGAGACAAGTGCAAAGTGCAATGCCAGGAGGACAGGTCTTGGAGGCAGAGTAGATAGTTTTTGTGTTTAAGTCATTATTACCAACATGTCAAAATGATGTGTTAAACTGAAAAAAAATGGAAGAGCTTTGAGCAGAGGTGTGATACAAAAAGATCCGTTCAAGACCAGGTGACAATGTATGACTGGGGAAATCCTCACCCTGGTCTGCAGGTTCCTCATGAAGGGAGCTGAAGGGTCAGGCACTGATCTTTTCTCTCTGGTGACCGCTAACAGGAACCAGGGCACAGCTGGAGCTGTTCCAGGGGGGTTTAGTTTGGATATCAGGGAAAGGCTCTTCCCCAGAGGGTGCTGGCACTGCCCAGGCTCCCCAGGGAATGGGCACAGCCCCGAGGCCACCAGAGCTCCAGGAGCCTTTGGACAGCACTGCCAGGGATGCACAGGGTGGGATTGCTGGGGGTCTGGGCAGGGCAGGAGCTGGGCTCTGCCAGAGCTCCAGGAGCATTTGGACAGAACCCTCAGGGACAGGGTGGGATTGCTGAGGTGTCTGTGCAGGGCCAGAGATTGGACTCGTGGTCCTTGTGGTTCCCATCCAAGTCAGGGTATAGTGTTTACTTCTGTGTATAAAAACAACCACAAATCCATGGAAAACCACTGTTAAATGTTCCTAGATTTCTTAGCTCATTCTGTTGGAGAACTATTCTGTACTTCAATAGGTGCTTTTTCTCTTGCATCACTGGCTGCAGTGTTGCTTCCCTGCTTTCTCTTAATGCCATTTGAGCACATTATTTTCTCTCCAAACTTACATGGAAGTAACTTTCCCCTTGCACAAATCTGCAAAACATTATGAAAGAGGGAATGGCACTGAGTCTGGAAGCTGTGAAAGGCACAGATCCCCTTTCACTCTGCATTACTTCATGGCCAAACATGGAAACAGCCTGTCCATGGCATTGCAGGACTGCCTGCCGCGGGGGAAGCAGTACAACAAAAACCACCCCTATTGTTGGTACCAGCATGAAAAACCTCCTGGAGGACTGAGATTGTGTCTCCCTCTGAGGGTTAAATATGGATTAAGCCCCTTTTCCTTATATCTCGTCAAGCTTGCACACAGCTTCACGCTGTACCAGTTCTTCTGGCTGCGCAAAGAGGGTTAAAGAGAAAACCACACTCTGCTTTCCCTGTCACATCATGAGGAACATGTCAGTTGATTTTCAAGACAAGTAATGTCTGGCGTAACGTCAAAATGGGCATTGCATTAAAGTGACTAGAGAAGAGATTTAATGTCATAAATTTAAATAAAGCCATTGCATGAGGCATAAAAATCTCCAAAATAAACAGCAACTTTACTCAGTCACACCAGCATAAATTAAATACTCACAAAACTTCTCAAACTTAATAAAATATGCTGCAACCTATGGCTGGAAATAACAGCAAAATACATAAAAAAGGCATTGCATATTTCTGTTATTCTTATCTTTCCAATATTGAAATTATTAATTATTTCAGTAATGCAATGAATAACCTCTGAAACTTTGAAACACAAATCTGTTCACTACCTCTTCTGAAATGCAGAAGTATGTTTCCAATATTACACAAATCACTGTCATTTCAGACTGGGCTGTTGGAAGATTTCAAAACAAAGCCAAAAAAAAATAAAGAGGAATCAGTTCCACAGTGAAAAAAATATTGACAAAAAATAAAACTTGACAGCTCTTGATGTAAGCCTGCTGTGTCTGTCTTATCCCCTTGGCAAAGCAGACTTAAGAAATAACCACTATTCAAAATAATAAGCTAAAAGCAAAGTTCTGCCTTTCTTGACCCATCATTGCACAAACTGGTTGGTGTTTGTGGTATAAAGCACAGTGCTTTCATCAGATGGAATGGAGTTAGACATAATCCTTAGAAGTGACATCTCCCTTGAGACATTCAAAGCACAATGAGAAGACCTATATATCTGTTCTTAATTTACTCTGTATGATTTTGATGAATAAATGATTTAACTGCCTTAACTTACCTTAATTCCTAGTGCCTTTGTGCACATAAACCCAGTTGCCCTCAGTAACCAAAAGTGTAATGAATTGACAGACAACTTGGGCACAATCAGACACTCAAATTTTTAATTCCTCTGCTGCATTACCTGATTGATTTTGTGCTGAAATTGACAGGAAACTTTCATGCACTGAAACTGGCTTTTCCTTCCCCAGTTCTGTTTTTCATTGTGTAGAAACTTTTCATGTTGCCAGCATTTCTGTTTTTCCTCAAATTATTCCTTTGTCCTTTTTTATTCTTCCAAATACTGCACCATTCATCTGCCTACATCCTCTATTTTGGATTAGTTGATTAGAAACACATTTATAGTAACCCCAAATAAGCAATCATTAAAGTGAAATAGCCTTGTTTACAAAGAGATTTACACAAGTTTATCTCTATTGACTTAAATAAACAAGTGTAATTTCTGAGCAGGCCTGGGGGACAATAGCTTTGTTTCTTAATTAATGGTAGGCCTTGGTCCAGGAAGGATCTGAGTACGTGTTTAAATCTATGCAGTGAATAAGCCAGTGGGACCAGTCATAGAAACAAAATTCAGTATAAACGCAAACCTGGTATGATTAATTTTTTTATCATCTTTATTTCTTTTTTAGTTTGCTTTTTCCAGGAAACTAACATTAATTCATTACACTGAAATCTGCAAAATAATCAAGAACAAATAATTTGTGGCTCTGTAGGAAGGATCAAAATAAACCAATTTATGCCGTGATCAGTTATTGCAATACAGTCTGTTTCTGTTTTACACTGTGTAAGATGCACTATGCTAATTAAGCATATGTTTGTATAGATTAGTCTCAATGAGATTTACCCCAGTTTTCTACGCCATCTGTGCAAGATTGGTAGCTGAGTTGGGAGTGATCTCTGTGTATATTGTCTATACTAGTTGAAGAAGTGTTTAGAACACTTTGAGGTAGAAGTTTTCTTTTTGTTTTATTGGTCTAAATATTTATTTACGGATTTTGGCCATTCTCCTTGTGTTTTTAAAAACTAGTGATGTATTACATTATCAGTTTTAAAGTTTTGATTAAAAGTTATCATCTTAAAAGATTTATTCTGATGGACTAAATAAATCAAGCAAGAATTTAAAGGACTTGACAAATCCTTTCTTGCCTAGATTCATTTATAGATATAAAACATATTTTACTGTTGAGCAGGTGAAGATAACACAAAATAAAACTGTTGCCATAAAAAAAATTAGGCCTTAAAAATATAGTGGGGGCTTTATCACTACAAAGCTGTCATGTTGTTTATTTTAGCTCTTGGCATGTATCATGATGAATAACTGATGCAAAAAAAAAAGAAAAAATGTCTACCCTTCTCACAGTGCTTGCAGTCAACTGATAGTTTTTCTATGTAGTCCCCAGGGCAGCCTGTGCCAGAGCCTCCATCCCTGGTAACCTGCATTACCAGGGGCTGGTTTCCTTGTCTGGGGTGACGGGAGAAGGAGCTCCTTGCTCTGGACAGCCCTGGAGCGATGCTGTGACAGCCGCTGTGTTTGCGAGGAGCTGGGGAGAACACGAGGAGAGATCCCTGCCACTGCCGGGTGGTGTTAGAGTCAGCTGGCTGTGTCCTCCCCCAGTTTAGGATCAAGCCGGGGGTGGGCACCTGTCCCCTCTCAGCACAGCAAACTCCACTCTGCGGCAGTAAGTTTTGCCCTGTGTTATATGTAGGAGGTGCCTTGCTGGCCACACAGACCACATCTCAGCAATATGTGGGCAGTTGTTCTCCTCACGCCGTGTTCTGCCTGCAAGAGACCGAAAGGTCAAAAATTAACATTTTACCAGAGTCTACAAATTTATGACTAAGACGGAGCATTACACCCATTATGGTGTGTTGTTCACTTCAAAGACCAAATAATTTCCCCAAAGGATCCCTTTTTGGGTCCACAACCTTTGCAGCTGTGAGCTGTTGCAGGAAAGGCAGCTCAGCTCTGATGACAAATCTGGGTTCAGAAGGATCCCCTATCTGCCTGGTGGGTTGGTGTGGTGAAAATGGGGGCCTCTCTCTTTTATCTTCATGCCATCAAATCTCGTTTTGCCTTTTTGTTGGTTTTGTTTTGTCACACTGATGTCTTCACATACAAATCTTTATCCTATGTAAATATTTGGCTACTGGGAGTGAGACACCTCAGCGGGTTTTTTTCTTAAGTAAACACTCTAAACCAAGTTTCTTTGGTCTTTCCCTGCTAGGAGGATTTCCAAACTTCCAGGTTTATCCCAAACCTTCTTTACCTCTTCAGTTTTCTTTTTAAAGTATGAACACTGAAACTGTGAACAGCCCTTTGATTCATTTACAGTGGTACAACAGTTCTCTGCCTTTGTTCAGTTGTCATCTGTTTACACATTTAAAGGCCCCCTTTCCACTCTGGGCTACTATGTAAAACTAGGAATAGATACAGTGACCAGTAAATTCTTTTTAAAGCTGCTGCTTTCCCGAGCGCAGTCCCTGCTCTTCAAGTTGAGATGTGCACCCCTGATTCCTTCAGACAACTGTCTTAAAAACACCAATTCTGAGTGACTACACTTACTGCACTGTGAAAATTGGTCTGTAAAGGTAATTTGTCAATATTTATGAAACATGGCAGTAAGAAAAGACTCCCAGCCTCCAGCCAGAGGCAAGGACAGCTTTTGATTTTTCAGATCTCCACGCTTACAGGTGAGGAAAGGTCGGACAAAAATGAGAACTTAAATGCTTTAGAGTGGTATTGCTGGTGGAAATGGAAATGGAGAGGTATGTCTTCTGGTAGATGTGACCAAACCAAACCTGAAACTGCAGTCTGGCAGAGTCAGCTCCTTCATGCAAGTTTGACAGGGCTGCAGGCAAGCAGATTACAGATCATACAGTTTTATGAAGCAGAGATAAGGAAATCACCACACACAGGCTGCAAAAGTCAGATTCAGAATTAATCAGCATGTTGATATGTGTCATGGCAGGGAGCACGGCAAAAATGAGCTGCAAAAGATGAAAACCTTGGAAAACATGGGAGATGACACCACGGACAGTAAAAAGGAGCAGCATCTGAAATAGAGGCAGTGGTCTGCAAAGGGCAAGAAACAAAGGAAGAGGCTAACATTCAATGATCCTGCTTTATGTGTTCATTCCAAGATACATTGCTTTCCAAGCCTGCACAAAGAGCAATCTGCAGCAGTTTGGAGTCTACAGCAACAGAAGAAAAACAGTAACAACCTTCAGAAGGAGCATCTTGCTCTCATCCACTGGCTTGAAGATTAAAGCAAAAAAATCCAACCAACAAACCAAAACAAAAAAACAGTTTGCACCTCAAGCACATATAAAGACATTATATGAGAAATGTTCCAAGGACATTATGTCTTCTTTGCAGAAAGAATGCAAGTGTCTTTTACAAACTTAAAAGCTAAATTTAAGATTTAGGTAAAGATTTAAAGCAAGTTTTTTATTTTGGACTCAAGGACCCACATTGTCCTCTGTGTGTAGTTTTGACATTAACCGTGCTCAGTGTAACCACAGACTTCTCCTTAGATAAGAAAGGGGATAGATGTTTGTGGTTTGCAGGGCAGAGGCTAAGAATTTTGGCCCAAGCACTCGGTGGGTGATTTTATCACAGTACAATGCTTTGGAGAACCTTGAATTGGGTGCAATTGTTCAGTTTCGTGTATGAAGTTCAGCTGAACTCTGGCCCACCAGAGAGAAAAAAGTCCCTTAGAAGTTAAAGAAAACAGAAGAATAATCTGGAAAGCTGTTTCCAGGATTCATCTATAGTTTAATGAGAGCTGAAAACCTCTCGATGGAGCTCAGTATCTCAGGGTTTGCGAGTGCTGTAACCAGCACAATGTGGAGTTCAGGGCTGGCTGGCTACCCAGGCCCTGGGTGGATTTTGCAATGCACCAAACTTGGCAGGTGATTACACTGTTTGGGGAGGAAGAGAGTCAGGGAATGTCAGTCTGAACTCTGTCCATTCTTAAGAAACACCATGAAGACATGCCTGGAGCAGGTTTGAGTCCAGCAGTCACTCTGCCCAAGGAAAGTGCCCAGCACAAGCCCTAATGACTCTGCTGACGGGCACTGACAGCCACAATGCTCTGTGTGAGAACTGCTCTGTCCTGAGAACGCTTAGAGAAGTGACAGCCAGCCACTCGGCCTTCTTTCTCATCCTCCTTCCCTGGATGCTATCTTCTCATCCTTCAGCTAATGTTCCTGCTGTTTCTCCTGTAGCTGATCCGGAGGAGAGGCACCTGCAGTGTCTCACCTGCCACGTGTCAGTGCCAGACAGCTGATTGTCAGCCTACCCGTGGAACTGTCTAGACACACTGATGTGCTGTCAAATGCACAAAGTTAACAAAATGATAGGGGAGAATATTTTCCCCATGAATCCTCTTTCAGTCATGATCTCACAGGTTATTTGTGTCAGTGGCAAGTACAACACTTTCAGATGAAGACATAATTCAATGAATCAACTCTGCCTCTTTAAGATGTTCCAGGGTTTGGTTTTTTTTTCCAGAAGTCCATCCCTGTCATCAGCTCAGGCTTACACAAATTCCCCAGGCACATGCAATGCTACAGTTACAGGTAGTTTGCGCTTATTTAACAGCTAATGTCAGTAGATAGTGGTCTCCTGCTGCTAGATAAAGCCAGAAGAAAATCCGTGACAATTTACACTCGGAGTACATTTAAAAATTAAGGCTAGTGGCTTGGAAAAAAATATTTTTTAAACAGAACATCAGTATGTCTTCTTAGCTTGCTTCCCAGCAAAAGGGTGAGGAGCAGAGAAGAGTGAGAGAATTATCCCAGCACCATTTATGATCCAGATAGATAGGATTGTCCCCATGAACGAATCCTGCCATTCTCCTCTCCTGTCTTTTTGCCCTTTTCTGAGCACAAAGACTTTCTGGCGTCTGATATGGCTCAAGTCCGTGACACGACCCAACTACAGCCTCAGCTGTTGGTGAGGCTGCCAGGTTTCTCACAGAGTGCTTTACGTGGAAGATCCCAGTGCTCTGAGCCAGGGGCCATGGTGCATGGCTGCTGTCTGTGGCAAGAACAAAGCCTTGAGGAGGAAGATCAGGGGAGCAGGGCCAACCTCATTCCCATTGAATAATATTTGTAACATGGTTTTGCTCTATAATATATACCAAAAAAAAAAAAAAAAGGCATTTGTGGGATTTACAGGCCAGGCCTGCGCTGGCTTTTGAGAGTGCCTTGAGGCTATCTCCAACACCAAATCCTAGCAGACAGATGGTTGGATGCACTTCACCAAATGTTAGGAGTTAGACATCAAAGTCTAAGTTACTCATCCTAAAGTTTCTAGAGGACAGTTCATCTGGCCTGTTTCAGAGGTTGTTTTAGGGTGAGATGAATAATGATAGGAATTCCCTCTATTTTTCTGCCCTGACTATAAATGTAGCCTCTCAACTTTTAGATTCCTCAGGCTGCTTCCAGTCTGCAAGCCTGGCTCCGGACACACAGCAGAGCATGAAGGGTCTGAACCTGCAAGGCCTAAACCTGGCGCCAGGTCTGAGGCTGGCCACAGCAGTCTCATTTCCCCCCTCCTGCAGCAGTGTGAGCAGATCAGCGGAGCATGGTGCAGGTGCCACAGCCAGAGACGCAGCCGGCATGGAACCAGCAACACCCAGACAGAGCCAGACTTTCCTCTTTCCAAACAGGGCAGGCATGTGGAAAACGTTGCTGCAAATGGTCCCTGGCCTGACCTACATCCCAAACCATGCCCAAAACTTGTCTGCAAAGAGCATCTGGCCCAGGGCCCCACCTTTTCCTGGACTGCAGCAATCAGAGAGCATGGACAGCAGAGCTCTGTGTGTTGGGCTTTCTCATCTGCATCTGCTTGGTGCTGGGATCAGGCTGAGATGCCCCCAGGCTTTGGCATTCTGTCCTGCTGCACAGCAGACCTGACATCCTTCTTGGAGCCACTTGGAATTACCCTTCAGTAGGGTAATACCTACCCTAGGCAACAGGCTGGGGTGCAGAGTTGGGGGGTTTGGTGTTTCTAAAGGTTTTAACCTTGGGTCTGCTTGTCAGGTTTGGGATTTTTGTTTTGTTTCGATTTTTTTAATGTACTGAGGAAAAAACCCTTGCTGTCCCAAGCATCCTCAGCACAATCATAAGATGAAGCCTCAGTTCTCCAAAGGTAGGCATGATAAACTCAAGAATAAAACTACAAATCTGTTGACTACCAGAATATCTACCTGGTATGCAAATCTCTGGTGTAACACCACAGAGCCCAGCATAGCTGTATGACAGGGTCAGGACAGGGATTGGTCTGGGAGCTCTGGAATTCCCTTCCTTGCTGAACTTGCACAACATCACTGCTTGCCAGCTGTTGCCTTTGCCTCCTGTTCTTCATCCTACAAGTTTTTAATCAGCTTTTTAGATTATTGTACATTTGCATTTCACTGTGTTCAGGAAGAGAAGACTAGAAAACTTCAGTAATTTTTTTTTTCACTTTTTGGGTTTCTTTTTTTTTTTCCATTTCTATACTGTTTAATATCTAGATGTCAGGCGTTCTCCAATAGCGGTCCAGTGGAGGAATTTCTGATTATTTTCCTGCCCTTCATGTCAGTGGACATCCATCCCTATCTGCCAGCTTTGTCACTGACAGCAGCTCCATCCTGCACAGGATGAAGGAGCTGCTGTGTGGTTACACCTCATGTAGACCCCCCCTTCACAAAGAGCCAGTAATTGTTAAATAAATTATATGCTTTATTGTCCGCATGTTAATAACTCTAATCCCACCTCCAACTACCACGTTTAGAAATGTGATTAGGGAGGATTATACCTCACCTAATGCCTAATCAGTTGTCTGTTCCTGGCTGGCCTTTTATTTCCACACACGCAACACAAGGGCTCTAATCAAACATCTTGCATGCACAGAAAATGCCAAGCGAGTTAAAAATCAGTTGAGTGAGAGCAGGTAGCAGCTAGAAACCAGACGTGACTGAAACACCAACCACTGTGGTTACAGCTCTGGGCAGCACCCAAACTCACGCCCTGAGCATTTGTTTAGGCTGATGAAAAACCAAAAGGGCTGGAGATGCATCTCCACCAGACTGGTTTTCTGGTGGTTTTTATTTTCTTGTTTTGTTTTGGTTTGGTTTCATTTTGGGATTTTTTTTTTTTTTTACAAAATGTGGTTGGGTTTTTTTCCCCTCCTCGTACAATTATTGGTTTTATTTTATTTTACATAAGAAAACATGGATACCTTTTCCAGCCATACTAATGAGCAGGCTGCTGAGTGCCACAATTCAGAAGCTGCCTAAACACTGTCCTTCTGAGCTGGTCCCTGAGCACCACTCCTTGTTCCCTCTCTTGATGTGAGGTTCAGTTCCTAGGATGTGGCAGTGAACATGAAATGACATCCTGGTGCCCCAAAGTAAAAAGCTGGGACACTTTCTGTAGCTGAAATTTCCATGGGTGAAACTGCAGTGAGCAGAGTCATGGGACTGGATGCCTTTCCCCTTTGACTGTGCAACCTGAAATCACAGTCTGCTCCACCTTACTGAGGATTCACATCACACAAGCACCCAGAAATAATCACCTCTCCTCCTAACAGAGACAAGGGCAAACAGGCAGCATAGTTTGGCTGCAAGGTACCTTGGAGATCCTTGTGGAGTACATTAACACCAAGAGAAATGGCTAAGTGAGAACCAGTAGGGTTTAGAAACCCTCTTCCGAAAAGGTGAAGGACCAAAAAAACCTTCCCTACTGTAAATTGGCATAACCCTGTTAGCACTGTGAGAGCCACCCCAGTTACCCAGCTGCGGTTTAGCTCCTCTTTCTTGGAGCACCAGCTCTGTCTGCATTCTCCTTCCTTTGACACATCCCCACACACAGCAACAGCTCGTGGGCAGGCAGAGCGAAAGGGACCCAGCAGCTGGGGACAGGGGTTAGAATTCATCTCTGGCAGCTGCAGCCCAAGAAAGAAAGTTTGTCAAATTTGTGTACTTGCTGTGTGCTGTGTACTGCAACAGCACAAGGAGCTGGAGCTGCTGCAGCCAGTGCAGAGGAGGCCACGGAGCTGCTGCCAGGGCTGGAGCCCCTCTGCTCTGGAGCCAGCCTGGCACAGCTGGGGCTGTTCAGCTGCACAAGAGAAGCTCCAGGGACACCTCAGAGCCCCTGCCAGGGCCTCCAGGGGCTCCAGCAGAGCTGCCCAGGGACTGGGGACAAGGCCTGCAGGGACAGCACCCAGGCAATGGCTCCCAGTGCCAGAGGGCAGGCACAGATTTTGGGCTCTTGGCAATTAGGAATTGCTGGCTGGGAGGGTGGGCAGGCCCTGGCCCAGGGTGCCCAGAGCAGCTGTGGCTGCCCCTGGATCCCTGGCAGTGTCCCAGGCCAGGCTGGATGGGGCTTGGAGCAGCCTGGGATGGTGGAAGGTGTTCCTGTCCATTTGGAATTAGATGATCTTTTAGGTCCCTTACAACTCAACCCAGTCTGTGATTATACAGAGCTGTTAAAATTAAAAAAGAAAATCACATTTTCAAGTGGTTTCATATTGCTGGCACTTTTTGTTTCAATAAAGTTCATTCTCTTTTGCTTTTAGCTTATAAGTACAACAGTGTGCTGAGATCTGAAATGCTGGGAGCCTTGTGGAACCTTGGTGCTGTTGGTTTGTCTACAGTGTTTGTTATCAGGAAAACCAGGGACTGTGTTTAGGGGAGAAGAAAGGAACAAATATTTGGCAGAGAACTGAAATTATGTCCTGAACATCAACACAGATGCAAATCAAAGATGATCATGGAGAAATACCCAAGGATTTAGCAATTCTGGATTAGAAAGAGGATTTCAGCCATGTATTTCAAATCTCTAATCTCGAGCAAGCAAGTAATCTAAATCCACCTAATAATAATGAATGAAATTATACCATGGCTAAGTAATTGCTCCCTTTTTTCCTTGATATCATTCAGAATAAATATATTTCATGAGCTTTCATTGGAGCATTACTTTACATTGCAGTGATTTTAAATATGGAATTTCAAATCTGTTCTCTTGGTTGGCTGAAAACAAACTTTCTCCGTGTTTTTGGTTTACTGTGTTGGAGAAACTGCATTGTACAGCCTGGTGCTAATGTAACCCTAGCTGCTCCCTTACTAGACCTCTGTCTATGAGTTTGCCAACTTGGCTGTTTCAGAGAATTCCAGGTGGGGATTGGGTTTTGAAAGGACACAGATCTCTTGTGGGAGAGGCTGCAGCAGCCACCTTTCTGATGGACACCTGGAAGTCTGATCTTACACGGTCCAAAGATGCTGTTAAAGCCATTTCAACACGGCAGCACTTGGAAATTCCATCTGAGGACCAAGACAGCACAGTGGAAGTAGAAGATGTTTTACTAGTGGCTAAGCATGAGGCTGAGCTTGCTTATGCCTGGACACTCCAGACTTAGTTCTGGAGTCATCAGAAGAAGGGGAATCGGGGCTTATCCGAAGATGCCTCTTCCCTGGAAGTGTTCCAGGCCAGGTTGGAGAGGTTGGAGCAACCTGATCTAGTGGAACATGTCCCTGCCCATGGCAGGAGCACGGAATGAGATGATCTCCAAGGTCCCTTCCAGCCAACCATGCTGTAAGCCTGCCAAGAGGGGCACAAGGCTCATATGGGATGTTGTTGCAGCCCACCAGCACAACGAGGCACCCTGTCAGCCCAGGGGCTGCAGCTCTGCCTCTCCCTCAGTGCAGTCCCACAGCACAGGTGGGCTCAGCCCTCTTGCTGTCCCCTGCATGGTCCTGAAGAGCCTTGGATGGATGGGAGCAAGCGGAAGCTCTTGTGGAGCTTCCCTGTGGCTGAGCAGAGAGAGGCAGAGATCACAAAAATACTGATTTATTGTGGGAAACTTAGGACTTTTGAATAACTGACTAATATGATCAAGTAGAAGCCACTTATTGTTTACACTACACACATATTTATAGATTCTATAAACTACTAAGCACACACTTCTCGACTGGTCCTTTGGTTTTGCTCTTCCATTTTCTGCTTCCGTTTCTTAGCACCTGTGATTGGTTATAGTCTAGGTGTTTCACAGTCATCTGTTATCTAGTTTTTGTATTTCATTTCTTAGCTTCTTCTTTCTTAATTTAGCACAATTTATGTTCTAATAGCTTTGATGAATTCCTGAGGCTTTGATAACTAACTTAGAAGCAGGCTGGCCTAACCCTTGCAAATACATTGGAACACTGATCCCAGCCTTGCTAGGGAGGGCAGAGCCTGCCTCAGCGCTCACTGCATTCTGGTTCATGCTGTGGTTTGTCTCAGAAGTGATTTCAGTGTTAGGGAAGCAAAAAGAGCCCATAACCCAAGGAGTGGGCCCTCAAGGGTTGTGACTGTGGCGTGGTGCCTCCTATGGCCTACAGCTGCTGGGGAATCATGGAGTGGCTGGGACTGGAAGGGACCTTAAAGATGACCCAGTTCCAGCCCCCTGCCATGGGCAGGGACGCCTTCCACCAGACCAGGTTACTCCGGGCCTCATCCAAACTGGCTTTGAACCCTTCCAGGAATGGGGGCAGCCACAGCTTCTCTGGGCA
This sequence comes from Molothrus ater, assembly GCF_012460135.2. Taxonomy (NCBI): domain Eukaryota; kingdom Metazoa; phylum Chordata; class Aves; order Passeriformes; family Icteridae; genus Molothrus; species Molothrus ater. The sequence continues at coordinate 1,907,796 of NC_050511.2, read as the reverse complement.
CCCTGTGCCAGGGCTTCACACCCTCCCAGGCAGGAATTTCTTCCTAATATCTAATCTTACCCTGCCCTCTGTCAGTTGGCAAGCAATTCCCCCTTGTCCTGTCACTGCACACTTTTGCAAAAAGTGCCCCTGCACCAAAATCTAACCCTGTAGTAAGCTGGCACACTCACCCTTGCCCCGGCCTGAAGCCTCTGTGCAAACCACAGCCTGCTCAGACAATAAAAGAGACCTGCTCACCCTCTGATCACCCTGTGACGATCCACTTCTCCCCACACCCTCCAACCTGACCCCTCCAGGTAAGTTTTGAAGGCTAGAGTAAATGGGAATTAAAAATACTGGAGGAAAAACTGAGGCAGGGGAACAAACAGCATGGATGAGGTCAGCAGATTTGGGAGACAGCACAGTTAAAAGTTTGGTGTTCAAGCCCTGACACATGCCAAACTTTTGCCTCAAAGCTGCTTCACCAGGACAGCAGCGAATCCTCCTGGAGGAGCCAGGAGCATTCCAATCTTCCCACACACAGAAGATGGCTTTTAAGGCCATATCCAGGAGGGCAGGAGAAGCTGAGGGCCAACACACTTCAGCAGCTGCTAAATTACCTCTCCTGTCACAGAAATTTCCAGCACAGAGACCATCTCACAACTGCCTGACAGCTCTCAACACCAAGCAAGGGAAAGAGCTGCCCACTTTGTTCACTTCTGCCACTGAAAAGTGCTCCCCCAGCAGCCTCCAGCTCTGTCGGCTTGTGACTGATCCACAGGTGGCTTTTTAGCTGTCATGCTTTTCTTTCCTCCTCTCTGCCTTTGCAGGAGACAAAAATTCAGCTGCTGGATGAATCCTGACCTGCAAATCTGAGAAAGTGCATGGTGGGGGTCCAACACGCTTGTGCCTTCCTTGCACCTGCAAAGAAGGAGAGCAACACCAGCATAATTGTACTTTAAAAGAAAAAAATTGGGAAACAGTGAGATTCCTTTTCCCCATGGTTATTTGTGTTTTGCTTCAGCTGTGTCTTGGATGTGAGGATGGGTGTTAGAAGCAAAGACCTTTGAGGGCTTCAGGACACAGCTCAGGCTTGACCCGAGCACAAGCAACACACAGCAACAAACACAGGGGCCAGACTTAGAGCTACCAGAGCACTGCCAAATCAGGCAGCTGAATCCTGTTTTAGGTTCCCACATCCAAAATCCAAGCCCTAAGTGTTAATTTTCAGCCAGTGTTGGTGTTTGCCATCATCTGTCAGGCAGTGCCACCATTCCCCACTGCCCCCTCCACACTCAGCACTTGGGCTTTATCTGGCTTGGGTTTCTTCTGCCATCCCATGGCCTGCTCACTCCACACCACGATCCCACTGCTGCTTTTTGCTTTTAGTGACTCTGAAAAATACATGTGTTCCCTGCAACTGCCCACCCACCTGTTGTGTGTGCTCTGAAAGGATTTCTGCCCATCCTGGATGGTACAGAGGACACTCTGTGGCAGCTGGGACGTGCTGGTGACCTCCCTGCAGACTGTAAGGTCTGGATAACCAGCCTTCAGCTTGCATTCTTTAGAGCAGTGTTAGCTTCTGCAGAGGCAGATTAGGCCTCAGTGTCCTTCTCTCTTCACTCAGTCCCTTCTTTTAGCCTTGGTTCAATATCAGAGCCCTCTGCTCTGCAGAAGCAGCAACCCTGGTGCCACAAAAAGGGAGCCACTCCAAGGCTGAAGCCTATTTGTCAGTTGGTTAAAATAAATAGATTTTTCTCCTAAGACATAACAGTTTCCACTGAGGGTGCCAGTGTCCCCCACCACTGTCCTTTCTTGGACTGGAAGAGAGCTATGCAAGGGCATTGCTATTTGCCTAGCCATGTGTTTTACCTTCTCACTAATGAAAACCATCCCTGTTTTTCCTCTCAGAAGCTGACGGGCTCCCATCCCAGCTCGTCTTTGAAGTTACAGTTTCTGATTTTCTCTGTCTCTCCCTCCTACCTACCCTCCTCATTCTGAAGTGAGGGATCATCCAAGGGACACCAATGTGTGCCTGACTGAGAGCCCTCCAGCTCTGCTCCAGAACACAGGCAGACCAGACTGATAAACCCATATGCACCATCCATCTCCAAGGAAAAGGCTGTCAAACCCACCCAGATCCCATCCTGGGACACAGCCCACGGCTGTGCAGGCTCTCAGGGAGGTGGGCAGGCAGCTGTGCCCACCCCAGGGACAGAAAAACTCTCAACAACAGCTCTATCCTCTTTGGGAAATTTTTTTTCCCCTTGGGCACAAATACTAATAGTATTCCAACAGTTCTTGACCATCCTTGTGAGTCTCTTCTAACTCAGGATACTCTATGAATCCAATACTCATCAGAAGCCCACAGCCTGGGGAAAAGTCACTTTGGGAAAGAACCTGCAAATTTATGGTAAAGTTTGGGAGGTTTTTAGTCCCTGATGCTCAGGGTGTCTTTCTAAAACCTTTTCCTCCAGCTCAACTAGGAGCTGTGGGTTTGACACAGGACCTGTGTCTTGGCAAAGGGCTTGATGAGCCACCAAAGACATCAAAACTCCCTCTGCAGCCAGTTGTGTGTTTTGTTGTGCATTAGATGCTTGTCCTAGGACAGAGTGGGTTATTCCTTGGGCAAACCTCTCACCACCACACACAGAAGTAACCTGGATGCCAAGGCACCCTACACAGAGAAATTCCATGTTTTGTGCTACAGGAGTTTGAAGACATGATTACAATGATGGAAAAATCATAAAAAGTTTGTCACAAACAAGGATTATGGCTCAATCTTGCTCCCTGGACATGGAAGGAAGCAAAACCAGGCCTTCAAATTTCAAGGTTCTGGCAAATTTGCGACATAAATTATTCATTGTCCTAAACAAAGTAACTCCCTTATCTAACTCATCTCTACTTGCTGGAGCAATAAACATGGCTGTAATTAATTCTGGCGCAGAAGAGCCAATAAAATGAATTATGTCCCAGAAACCTTTCTTCTGCATCCTATTTTAAGACCAGTAACAAAAACACATTGCCAGAATCTTCTTTCAGACAGACCATCATGAATTATAAAGACACTGGAAGACAACATGCAGATGCAGATCCTCCTTTGGTCCTGCACTGGCAGGGACAACAACAGCTCTGTCCCTCTTGCCTTGACTGAGCTCAAGGCTTGCGTGGGCAGGGAGGGACAATTTCCACCATCCCAAGCTGCTCCAAGCCCCATCCAGCCTGGCCTGGGACATTCCCAGGGATCCAGGGGCAGCCACAGCTGCTCTGGGCACCCTGGGCCAGGGCCTGCCCACCCTCCCAGCCAGCAATTCCTAATTGCCAAGAGCCCAAAATCTGTGCCTGCCCTCTGGCAGTGGGAGCCATTGCCTGGGTGCTGTCCCTGCAGGCCTTGTCCCCAGTCCCTGTGCAGCTCTGCTGGAGCCCCTGGAGGCCCTGGCAGGGGCTCTGAGGTGTCCCTGGAGCTTCTCTTGTGCAGCTCAACAGCCCCAGCTGTGCCAGGCTGGCTCCAGAGCAGAGGGGCTCCAGCCCTGGCAGCAGCTCCGTGGCCTCCTCTGCACTGGCCCCAGTGGGTTTAGGGCCACAGCAAGACTCATTTGTCCTTATACTCAATATTCCCCATGTCTTCCTGAGCAAGCAGCTCCTCACTTTTCCCCAGGCATGAGCCTGTACCTGCTCTCCTGACACTGAACTCAGCTCCCCAATGCCTCCTTCCCCTCCTCCCCTCACAAATCCTTCCCCATCCTCGGAGCCATAACAGGAACCAGCATCCCAAACAATGCAGCTAAGACAGCCCCTCACACCAGGCTCCCTGATCAAGGTACAGCAGAGTCTCAGATTAAGCGATAAGCCATCCACAAAGATGGATAAAGTCACCATTTCCATTTTACAAATAGAGGAGCTAAGGCAGAAAGATTAGCTGCCTTCCCTCAAGGAGCCTCAGACCTGGACCCAGATTAAATGAGTTTCTCTGTAAGCAGGGAGATGGCTCAGGTTACAGCTGTGGACTGTAAATCATAGAGAGCCTGGTGCAGGCTGATGGGAGAGAACACATGATAGTTTATTAAATGTAATGAGGCTTAGGTACCCAGTTTTGTTTGAAGCCAACACCCTAATTTGCCCAGATAAATTGAATTTTCAGAGCAAAAAGTGTCTTTTCAAGCATTTTCACCAGCCTCTTGCATGATGCTCGTATCCTCTCTCTCTCTCTCACCAGTACCTGTCTGAGCTACCAAGAATGCAGGAAAAAACACATTCACCCCACAGTATGGCTTGAGGATGGTGCAGAGCCCACCCTCCTCTCTCCCTGTGCTGTGGGATTAACAGCACAGCCAAACAACCCCAGGCTATTTGGGCTGCACCTGTGGGTCTTCAGCTGGTAGTGTCCCTTACCAGCCCTTCATCCAGCACCTGAGAGCTCTGGGTGCACCCACAGCCTCTCTGATCTGCTGTTCCACAGAGAGAATGTGTCCTTTAGTGCCGCGCTGTGTCCCATCCTGGGTGTTTAAATGTGCTGGGATCTTCAGTGGTGACTGGGGAAAGCTTTGGATGCTGGGTTCAGGGGACCAGGAGACTGATAGGCAAAGGGGACAGGGCATGAGAAGGGACACATTCCCCTCCTGCCGCTGGAGAGCAAGCAGCATTTCCAAAGTGTGTCTATGTGACCCATTCCAGATGTTTAGCTGGATTGCTCGGACTGCTCTCCCCTTAACTGTAGGAGGAGCTGGAACACCAGTGAACACCTCTGCGAGTCTCTGACCTGGATGAGCTGAAACCCTTTCCTCCATCCACCCTTTCCTCCATGCCACCCGGGCAGGCTGTGCTCCCAAAGAGCAGCAGCACCCAGCACCCTCTGATTCCCACCGTGACACTTTCCCAAGCTTGTTCATGTCCTGAAAATCCACTTCAAAATAAATTTTGCAATTGCCACCTGCTGCCGAACTGCTTTAGAGAAACGCATTGCAAAGTGTCAGTGGTGCCCTCCTACACCCTGTTGGCATCTCCTGCCCAGATTTTAGCTGCTTTATGCCAGGGGCCCATTTCAAAAGGCCTGTGGTGCCCTTCAACACCCCCCCAACACCCTCCAGTCCCCTTGTGCTGCTGCTGGGCACAGAGACATTCACCCCATCTCACAATCGCAGGGCATCCTTCCCACACCTCTGGTCCCTATCTAAACCCTACCTGCTCCCACGTGCTGGGATGTCCCTTTTCCTCCCGCGGAGGCCCCCCCAGCACCCCCCTGCGTGGATGGAGCATATGGCCGGGCATATGGGGCGTTAATGCAGCAGCTGGCACAGGCCGGTGCAGGATTTCGCTGCAAACAAGGAGCCCCCGTGTGTGACATGGCCACATCCCCTGCTCTGGACATCCCTGCCTGATCGGGGGGTGGGTGGCAGTGTCTGCAGCCCCTCCCTGCTGCTGGATTTGCTCGGATGCTGCTTATAGGGACGTCGGGGAAGGAGCTTCCTTCCTCCCTGCCATTTGGAATGATGCTCGCCTTTCATTTTCCCTCACTGTCGCACGGGTGCTTCAGAGCATCACCAGGGACGCGGGCGTTTACCTCTGGTGGTGGGACTTTTTCAGGGGTGGGCTGTTGGCAGAGACTCGTCCACCCTCGGAGCCAAGCCTTTATCACAGATAAACGACAGTGCTGAGCCCCCGCGGCCGTGCGGGTCCCGCTGCTTCCCCGCTCACCTGGCGTGGGCTCCTCTCGGTTAAAAAACGCCCTCTCTTGGTTACTTTCTTCTTCCCTCTTGCTCCAAATTTCACCCTCACCAGCCGGATGGCGATGTGTGCAGTGGCCTGCTGAATCAGACAGGGATGCTGGAGACAAGGAGGTGGGGGTTCCTGGGAATTCTCCTTCCTAACATTTAATTTAACAGGCTGATGAAGCCATTGCCAAGGCCCAGCACTCCCCAGGGATGGTCTGCACCTGTTTAAAGGGTAGGCCAGCAGCACACACACAGATACCTGAGTGCTGCAAGGGCACTGTGAATAAATCTCTGTGCCTCCCCGTGCCTCAGTTTCCCCTCCCAAAGGAGAAATTCTGTTGTCTTTAAAATCTGGTGACGGTAACAGCTAAATGCATATTAGATGTGCGCAAGTCTGTGAATGCATTCACACATATATAGGGTTATATTATATTATTGTATTATAATATTAGCATGTTCATACATATATTAGGGCTGTTGAATCCACCTGAAAGTCTGTATCTATATATATATGTACACACACACACACACATGTGAATATATGTATTATCCAGGTTAGCTGTTTTCACTCCAGGGAAAAAGCATCCCAAGTGCTTGGAGCTACAAATCTCTGTCATAGGCTGAGCTGATTGAACATGAAGAGCACTGGGCAGCTGCACGAGGAGTTCATCTGCATCTGGACTGCTGCTGCAGCAGTGATGATTGCCCCTAGCTCACAGAATCACAGAATTATTTAGCTGGGAAGAGCCACTGAGTTCATCAGATCCAACCATTCCCCCAGCACTGCCAAGTCCACCAAACCCATGTCCCCTGGTGCCATTTGTAGACATCTTTCAAGTCTCCTTTAAATCCCAGGGATGGGCACTCCACCACTGCCCTAGGCAGCTGTGTCAGGGCTGGACAGACCTTTCATGAAGGAATTTTCCCAATATCCAACCTAAATCTGTCTTGGCTGTTTCTCTTGTTCCCTGGGAGCACAGCCCGACCCCCCCGGCTGTCCCCTCCTGTCAGGAGCTGTGCAGAGCCACAAGATCCCCCCTGAGCCTCCTTTGCTCCAGGCTCAGCCCCTGCCCAGCTCCCTCAGCCTCTCCTGGGGCTCCAGCCCCTTCCCAGCTCCGTTCCCTGCCCTGGACACGCTCCAGCCCCTCAGGGTCTCTCTTGTCCTGAGGGCCCAGAGCTGTCCCCGGCACTGGAGGTGTCACCTGCCTGTCTCTCCATGGGAGATTTTCTCCCACCTCCCACAGAGCTTCTGTTCACTCTTCATTTTTCTCATCCAGGTCCTGTTTGAAACCTAATCATCCTAAATTTCGGATGACTAAATTTCACAGACTGGCTCACACCCCTGCAGCAACACGCAGAGCAAATCACTGCTCACCTTCACTTCAGATGCAGGGGCCTTGTCTCAGAAAGCATGTGAGGACTTTGCATTTCCAACTGATTTTTCAATGAATATATCATCAAGACCTCCAGAAAAACATCGCAAAAGCTGCCTAAATGAGAAGCCCATTTCTGAGAACTCGGAGGGGAAGCCTTAAATATTTCCCCAATGATGCAGAACTCCAGCTAACATTGCAGAAGTTGGTCCCACTGAGACAGCCCTGTCCTGTTCACTATGGAAACTGAGTTAACAGCTCCCCCTTAAAGACAGGCAGGTTTACAGCCACCCCTGCAAGGATTTGCCAGAGGTTACCCAAGAGCAGAGGAAGGTTTTATCTGACAGACAGGGTCTGTCCTTAAAAACCTCAGCCCCTGCCTGGTCTGGCTTTGCATCTCCTGCCTGCAAATTGGCTGCCTGAATTTCAGATGACCCTTGGGGCTCGAGGCACTGCATGAACTATTAGGAAGCCTGATCGGATTTGTGACATCTCAGTCAGTGTCATCCCTGCAGAAAGAAGGAAATAAAATGAAACTTTGGGGGTTGCAGCTCAGCACTGCTGTTTGGCTTCTTCCTTGGCATTTGCATTTATGGTTTTTAGTCTCAGTTCCTAAGGAAATGAGCTTTATATAATTGTGTGAGATTTACATGAGAAACCCCTGCTTGCCTGAACTGAGCAAAATTATTAGTGGTACCATGAGGGGAAGTGGGAAATATCAGCTGAGGCCACATTGAGCATCAGAGGGTCCAGTCCTGGCTTACCCTGCAGGAATAATTCCCTAAAAAATCAGGGTTCCTATGAGGCCACTAACAATTGTGGCATGTTCCCAGCCTCACTGCCTTATTGGTTGGTGGTGGTGGTTAAGTGAGGTGTAAAAACTTCTTAGGAATCATTGAATCATTTAGGTTAGAAAAGACCCTTAAAATCATCAAATTCAAGCATTAAACTGCCTCTGGATGTGGCTGAGGTTTGCATTTCCTCTTCCTGGCAAGCAGACGTGGCTGGGTGAGACGGGGGGTGATGGAGGGTCCTGTGTGTCCTGGTGCTGCTGAGACCCCCCCAAAACAGCTCCAGATGTGGGTCCCAGCCCTCTGCTGTCCCCGGTGTCGCTCCGGTGGCCGAGCTGCCTCCAGGCCACCACACGAGGGCAGCCCAAGTTCGAGTGTGCAGGAGCTGAGCGAGCAGATGCGCCGAGAAACAAACCCCCAGCAATTGTACTTGCACACCACAGAGCATTTATTTGCTCCGCACAAAATTTCATTCTTCTCAGCCCCTGCACCCTCGTGGTGACAGCCCAGGTGCCACATGAAGGGTCACCCTGGAGGGCCACCACAAAATGCTCCATCACCCCGCTCATCATCATTTGATGGCAGAATCATTTATGTTGGAAAAGACCCCCGAGATCACCGAGTCTAACCAGGAATGTGATGCTGAAATCCGAATTCCCCAGCTCCAGAGCAGCGCTAAGGACACACGAGAGGCTCAGTGCTTCAGGTAACAGTTTATTTTCTCCAGGGGTGTAAGATGTGCAGCAGGTATGTGTACAGGACCGCCAAGAGGAGTCGCAACCAAACAAGAGACTGGAACAAAGAAACCTAAACAGTATCCTGCCCTACAGCAAATAGTGCAAGTCATGTAAAACATTGGTTCAACATAGGAAAACACGGGGGGAAAAAAGGTATTTCCAAGCCACAGGTATTTTCTCTCCCTCTGCTGGAGGTCCCAGAGGTGGGGCTGGGAGGTGGGATGGGGATGAGTTCACTTGGGCTCAGACTATATAGGGTGTATCTTCTACAAGAAGGGATTTTTCTCAGTTCTTCCCTTTTTGTTTCTGGCTTGGAAAGAAACACAGGTGCACACAGTCAGAGGTACCAAAAGGCAATGGCAGATCTTAAAAACCCAGCCACGGGTGACCTGCTGCCAAGCACATAATTTTCTTAAAACGAGATGGTTGGGGTCTTGCTTCATGTACTCTCTTACCTTAAAAGTTTTCCCTGCAACCACACAATATTCCAGCTTCAGGGCACCGAGATTGTAAATAAAGCACTAATCCCCTCCAAAGTGGATGGAAAAGGATGGGGGGCACAGCAGGTCCCAGGGGGCTGCAGGCAGAGCACAAGTGGAGCAGAGACTGGGCAGCATTTGCAGCCTCACTGGTAGTGCCAGGAGTCCTGCTGACACATTCAAGTCTAAAACATTTTAGGCTGTACTTTGCAAAATTATTCCCTTTATTTTTTTCCTGCAGGTGACTGCCAAATGGAAAAGCCTCTCACTTCCCAAACTGCAGGCTCTTTCTTCCCTTCTTAAAACATAAGTATTTTTTTCTCTCTGTAATTTCCTTCTGCACAATTGCAGGAAGAGGCTCTTGCAATGCTCAGCAAAGGGTTTGAAGCCCAGGGAAAGGGTTTGCCCATCCAGCTCCCTGCCACTCGTGCCAGGAGATGCTCCTTTGGCAGCAACACCTGGTCCAAGCAAACGCTGCATGCGCAGCATCACCGGAGCCGTTCCCCCTGCACAGCCTGGATGCTCCAGCAGATAACAGCAGCTGTTCAGGAGCAAGCATGTAGCCATATGTTGTTGCTAACAAGCATTTACTGAAGCTGGTTTCTTCCCGTGATTCCCAAGTGTCTGATTAATGCACAGCTCCTCCAAGCGATTTTTAGATTTTTTTTTTCACCCTCCCCTTGCAAATCTATTTCTTCTTTTTTGTTGTTGTTGTTGTTGTTGTTGCTGTTCTGGCATTATAAGCAAACCAGAATGTGAGCATCAAATGGGGTTAAAAGCCACAAGAGCTGAAACAAAAGAAGTTACAGGTGTATTTAAATAGCTAAAAAGTAATTCACACAATTTTCATTTGGGGATTTTTTTTTTGTGCTCAAAACCACAGAGTTTATGGGCTGACCCTGCCAGGGTCCTGTCGGCTCCAAGCACAGAGGAGCTGCTCAACAATCAACCACCTGCCCTGGGAGGGGGATTGGTATTTCTTTGTTCCCAAGTCACATTTCTGGACTCTGCCTGCAGATCTGGACCCCTGCCCAAGCACCTGATGCTGTGTAGTCCTTCTCTGAAGTCTAAAGGAAGGAAAATAACCTGTGGCTGGAAGAACTTGGGAAGTTTTACTGGGATTGCAGCAGGGTGTACAGTCCATGAGCCTGAATCCGTGGTGCCCAGGCTTGGGAGGCTTGACATAGACCTTTATTTCCCACAGTGTTCCCAGTTAAAACAGACTGGGAAGAAATCAAGCAGCCTGACCTGGGTCCCTGGGCTGTACCAGCATCTCATCCTCTTGGGAAAGGTTTTTCCAGGGACTGTCCCGAGAGCTAAGCAGAGAGGAGGGAGCGGTGCTGGTGGGAACATCCCTCCCATGGTTAACCTTATCTCAGTGAGCTCTGGGAAAGCACAGCACGCTGGTAGGTAGCAGAGAGTGCCCAAAGGTGATTCATCCCACCCCTGGGAGGTCCAGCGTAGGTGGGGTGAATCACCCTCTACCAGAACCTGCCTCCCTCCAGAGCCAGGATGGCTTCAGAGGCAGGCTGGAAATCATGTTGCAGGTTGCAGGACAACACGTAGGTGTCTCAACAGGCTCAGGGCACCTGTTTACTTCACCTCCAAATGGCTGAACAATGTGGGATGAGTCCCACTGTTCCTAGCGGGAGCTTATCTTCCAGGCTTTTGCACCTCATTCAAAAACAGCAAAGGAACTCTGCAATTTCTGTGCGACCATGTGAATTAGAGGGCTCATGTTTGTGTCAGTTGTGTTTAGATAATCATAGAATCATCAGAAGATTTGAGTTGGAAGGGACCTTTCTTTAAGAGTTACCCAGTCCCACCTCCTGCCATGGGCGGGACACCTTCCACTATCCCAGGTTGCTTCAAGCCCCGTCCAACCTGGCCTTGGACACTGCCAAGAATCCAGGGGCAGTCACCATCTCTTTGGGCAACTTGTTTCAGTGTTTTGCCACCCTCATTGTAAAAAACTTTGTCCTTCTATCTGGACTGTATCTCCTTTGTTTCAGTTTAAAACATCTCCTCTTGTTTTATGACAATAGGCCCTGCTAAAATCTTTGCCCCATCTTTTTTCTAAAATGCCTTGAGGCCCTGGCAGGGGCTCTGAGGTGTCCCTGGAGCCTTCTCTTGTGCAGCTCAACAGCCCCAGCTGTGCCAGGCTGGCTCCAGAGCAGAGGGGCTCCAGCCCTGGCAGCAGCTCCGTGGCCTCCTCTGCGCTGGCTGCAGCAGCTCCAGCTCCTTGTGCTGCTGGAGCCAGGGCTGGGGCAGCTCTGCAGGTGGGCTCTCACTTGAGCCCAGGGGCACAGGGGCAGGATCCCCCCTGCCCTGCTGCCCACGCTGCAGCCAGGCTGTAGAAGCCAGGGTGGGATGAACCAGAAGCCACCACACCATGAGCTGGGACAGAGCTCGTGTCCCTCCAGCCGAGGTTTGGTGCTCATTACACCCGCCCTGGTTGGGAAACGGGAGCAGATCCCCAGGAAGGCACCTTCACACTCAGCTGGGCTCCCACGTGGATACCTGTGGCCTGGACTCACCACACAACACCAAAACGGGAAGAAACAAGAGTTTTCTCAAATCATCCCTCTACACCCCAAAAGATGATCACTGCCAGCGCTCAGCTCCCTCCAGCCCTGTCCAACCCAGCGCCAACGTGGGAAAATCAACCTTAACTCCATAATTGTCATCAGCATCAGCCCCTTGGGCTGGAGGCCATACCAGCTCAATCTTTAATTAACAAGTGATTATTCTGGCTTTCCAAAAGGTGTCAGGCAAACATCCACAGAGCTGAGGCCACACGGGTGGCTGCGCTGGCAGCTCAGCAACCGCAGCGGCTTTGCCTTCTCACCATGGCCACAGGCAAGAGAATCAAGTCCTGCTAATAATTTAAAAGCATCAATTAATACAGTTTAATAAATACATAAAATGATCTAGTCTCTTTTTTTTTTCCATCAGCTTTTTAGCATCAATCAAAGTTAAGGGTGATTGTCCCATGAGTAACTAAGGCAAATTTGCTTGTGTATGTGTGTGTTCCTCTCTACTTTTTTGTTTTGATTTTTTTCCATTGTTTTGTACATAAAGCAATCACATAAAAATAGTTATAAATAGAAAAATTGCAAAGGTTTATCCCCACTTAGACATATAGGAAAAAAAAAAAAGAACCCAACCAACCTAACAAACAAACCAAGACAGAAAAAACACCTTGCTTCAAGTCCTTGCAGATCATACAGTACTCAGCATCTTTGGATATTTTACAATGACTCCAAATCGTAGACAAAAAAACACCTGAAGGAACCAATCATCTGCAAAACGTCGCTTGTTTAAGAAGTTGATGTGGATTAAAAAGAAAAACTTTGATGCAGTTTTAAGAAGATTTCTTTTTCTTCTTACTTTCTTTTTTTTTTTCTCTCCATTGACTTTTGTTGCATGTGGAGTCTTTAAGGATTTCTTTTGGGAGGAGGAAGCCAAGTTTTGGGCAGTTCCTTGGGACCATTCTGCTATGGGTGGTCTCAGAGCAGAAGTCCCTCAACCCTCCTGAGGGCTGTGGAACCCTTGACTTCCCTGTGTCCCCTTCCTTGCCTCTGGTGGGCAGATTCTCATCCAGCCACCTCGTCACTGATGGAAAAACCAAAAACCTCATGAACCCGCGCTCCTCGCATTCCCTTCGGTTTTGCTGACGTTGAAAGGTCATAGTAAAAAGAGAAATAAAAAGCCCCAGTTTGTAACATTTACATTTCCGAGTGCTGGTTTTGTGTAAAACAACCACTGCAACCCACCTCAGCCAGGGGTGGAAGTGGGATCCCACCATGTCTGCCTCCTACGGCTCGTCCAGGAGGAGCCATCAGACGCGGATGGCCACCAAAAGCCTTTATCCTTCAGAGCAGCTCATGGATTTGGGGCTGAAGGAGGTGGACAGGGTGATTCCAGCCAACTGGCCACTTTTTGTGCCCTGAAAGAATTACCAGATGGGGTCTGCAGGGATGCTGGGGCGTCATCCCAAACCTGTTGGCCCGCATGGGTGACCTTCAACTTGGAGTACCCTATCATGTATCACCACCTTCTCTTTTGAAACAACTACAGTGAAGAAACAGCATTTCTACTTGCTGTCAAGTAGATGATATCACCATCAAGACTCCAGTAGTGAACTTCTTTTCCACAAAGATCCCTTGAGACAAACAGCAGGGATATGTGGACACCCGAATTTTTCCCACCAACACTGCAGATTTGGGGACACGTGAGTGTGTTGTAAACTTTTCTCATCACTATCACATAAGAATTTGAGGGAATTAAGGACAGAACCCCAGACATTTCAGAATGGTCAGCGGCAGCGAATTCTGACTCTTTGGTTTGAAACGACTTTTTCATTTCAAAATTCCCACTGGTTCATTTTTTCAAAGCAAGGGTTTAATAAAAGCTCAGTATCGAAATATTACTGATTCTTCCAAAACTTTTCCTTCACCTTTTCAAGCAACTGAAGTTAAAATACTCAAAATAGGCTTTGGTTCTCCTTTTGAAACTTTGAAATAGCTAAAGAACCAAAATAAGTAAAATCCCCCTTTTCCACCCAGCTTTGCGCTAGGTGTTCAATCTCCATTTTTTTTTTTTTTTTTTTTTTTTTTTTTTTTTTTATGTTTTTAATGTTTTTAAGGTCCCAACTCATGCTGCAGGTCAGGGCTTTCACCAGCCCTGTAAATCTGATATACTGCTGAGAAAGGCAGTGGCCAGTATCCTCCCTCTCTCCCTCTCCCAGTAAGGCTGCTAGACCTCCCCCTTATCCCTTGTAGAATAAACATTGTTGCCAGACATGGGAATTAATTAAGAAGAAAAGAAAATAAAACCAGAAAGAAAACACAAAAGTCCTTTTGACCAAAAGGGCCAAGGAATGCAACATAACAAACCCAAGTCTGGACGGCTTGTCAGTATCCAGCGAGCTCCATGCGCGGGAAAATGGGGAACATTTCCCACAGAAAAGCCATCTCATGGTGATGGCCGAGCCCTGGACTAAGGCAAGTGACATTTCTGGGGGTGTTGAAGAGAGCAGCAGTCCTGGCCTGGCCTTCCCAGATGGAGCCATGAGTGGAGGGATGGGACAGGGAGTGCCTGACGGCCCCAAAGCCAAGTGCGGAGTCTAAAGTGCCGGTGGCCACGGGGCACCGCACCTGCCCATGCCCTGCTCGCCCCAGGGACGGCCTCGTGCCCCAAGCCCCAGGGCAGTGAGAGGACAGAGAGCTTCTCGGGAGCCTGATGATGCAGAAGGGCGGGTGGGAGCCCAGGGGAGCGGGCTGCCTTGTTGGGATGGGAGCAGTTGCATGGTGGGACCGGGCGCGGGTTTAGTTGCTGGCCTCTGAGATGGGAGCCACGTGGCCAAGCCCCGCCAAGCCACTGAAGCCTGTGCTCCAAGGGTCGGGGAGAGGGAAGAAGGGCTGGGCAGCGAGGTTTTCATTGTGGCCCAGGGCGAAGGCGAAGATGCCCGCGTTCCTCTCCATGTCCATCTGGGCCCGCCTGAAGAGCTTCATCTGCGTTTCTTCAATCTGGCTCTCCAGCTCCTGCAGGCTGAAGGGCGCCTTGGCCCCGCTCAGGAAGTGCTTGGGGCTGGGCCCGGGAAGGCACATGGCCGTGCTGCCGAGGTGGCTGCTCATCTCCTCCAGCGTGGGCGGCATCACGAAGCCGCTCTCCACGGGCGGGCCCCCGGGGGCGAAGAGCAGGCCGGCCGCCCGCCACGCCGCCGGCTTGCGGCCGCGCCGGGGCCGCGCGATGCGGCAGCTCTGGCGCTTGATGTGGCGGTGCAGGTGGTCGGAGCGGGTGAAGCTCTTGTAGCAGAACTCGCACTGGTAGGGCCGGATGCCCGTGTGGATGCGCATGTGGTTCTTCAGGTCGTAGTTGTGCACGAACTTGGCGTTGCAGTGGATGCACAGGTAAGGCCGCTCGCCCGTGTGCTTCCGCATGTGGATTTTGAGCTTGTCCTGCCTGCAAAAGAAAAGGTGCTTGGTCAGGCGGTGTGGGCTGGAAGGGTTGGGATTGCTCTTTTTGGGACTGGCTCCCCGGCTGGGATCAGGGTGATGGGAAGGTGGGGAGCTCATCCTGGGGCCTCTCCCAATGTATGGATGGTCTTGCAGGGTGATGTTTGCGTTTGCCTCCTCTTTCCTGGGCACTAAAACATCATACAAACAGAGCCCTCCACGTCAGGAGTTTGCAGCCCATCCCAGAGAGTTCAAAACAGCTTAAATTGGAGGGGAAAAAAAAATCCCTGTAATAAACTCAAAAAACACAGAATCATTAACGCTGGAGAAGACCTAAGATCATCAAGTCCAACCACACCGCCAGTGAAGGCCACCACTAACCCATGTCCCCAAGTGCCACATCCAGATGGCTTTTAAATGCCTCCAGGGATGGAGATTCCACTACTGCCATGGGCAGCTGTGCCAGGGCTGGACAGCCCTTTCAGGAAGACATTTTTCCTGATTTTCCAAGCTCAGCTTTCTCTGGCACAACTTGAGGCCGCTCCCTCTTGTTCTGTCCCTTGTTCCCTGCGAGAAGAGCCTGACCCCCACTAGGCTACATCCTCCTTCCACACATTTGTAAAGAGCAAGATTCTAAATACGGGAATACATCTATATATAACTATATCTGGGATTATTACATAAATACAGCTCTGTTCCGGCCTGCAAATAACGAAATCAGCCGGGATTCGAGAGCCTGGAAATGCAGGACAATACTGCTTAAATTCAGTCCCTCTTGGAGCCGATTTTCCTCTCCTTTTATTCTTGCACTGACCACATGGTGTCTCAGGAGCCTTCTTTTAGAGCAGGAGCAGCACACGGGGTGATGCTGCCAGAGGTGCAGCACCCAGGCACTCTGCCCTTCCCTGCCAGGGTCTCCAAGGCCAGCACACATCCAACCTCCCACATAGTTTGGAGAAGTTTTTCAAGTCCAGCCATGGAAAAGTGTAATATCCACCCCAATAGCACTTATTTACAAATATTTATATATGTATTTTTTAAGGGGAACATCTAAAAGCGAGAATGCTTTCCCATACGGGCAATCCAATCACTGCTTTTTCCCCCCCAAAAAATAAATGTTTCCTTCTGCAGCCAAAAACCAAAAAAAACCCAAAATCACAGTTTAAGAGAATGATTATAAAAAAGTGAAGCTGCTTATGGCCCAGCTGAGCTGAACACTGCTTCCTGGATTGCACCAGTGGTGTTCAAGTAAAGAGCAAAGTGGGAAAATTCATATTGCTTTCCAAAATTATTTCAGTATGAACCCTCCAACACGCTACTATTGAGGCTAATAATATGTAGAACCTGTGGAGTAATTTCATTATTAGATATAAAATATATATTATATATTACAGATATGTCAAAAATACTATACGGTGTATTTTAATATAAACAGTAAAGAATATATAATTCATTATTGTTTTAAAATATAATTATATTATAAATTACATAATGTTAATATGTATTATGATGATTTAATTTATATAACATAAAAACCAGACAAAAATCTGTTTCTTCTGCCAGGTCAAGCCCTGAACACTTGCAAGGTGCTGCCTCTGAACTAGTTTTTGCCACCCAGCCCATATTGAAACAGTTTTTGGTGACATGCCCAGCAGCACAGAGGTGTTGGCCACACCATGAGGAATGCAGCTCTGGGCTGGGCATCCCGGCACACCAGTCCCTCAGGATCAAAGATGCAAAGGAGTATCCCTAGCAGGAGAGTGACTTCTTCACCAGAGGATGCTGTATTGCTCTTGGGACACTGATCCCAGCCTGGCCCTGCACCTACAGATTTTTTAGGGAGACGTGAAAAAAAGGCATCTCTCAGTCCCTGTGCCAAGCTCAGGGCAACTTCCCACTGTGGCACTTTTCAAGCTGGTGCTAGCCCGAGGTTTTCACAAAGGTGCATTTTCTCTGGAAGGGCTGGAGCCAGTGCTCAGCAACAGACAAAGCAGCAGCAGGGAAATTTCACCCCGAATGGCGAAGTCGCGCGCGGATGAGCGCGGGGGCTCGTGCTGCAAAGGAGGGGGGGAGTGTTAATAAAAAGCAGAGCTGCCGACCCCACCTATAATTTAATTTAAACCTCTGTAGGTAATGTTTAACCTAGCAGGATCGCTTTTCCTAATAAACACGCTGCGTGCCAGGACTGCATAATGTACACACAGGCAAAGCTCTTTTCAGGCTATTACCCATCTCCGGCAGCAGACGGGGAGAAACCCAATCCTCCCTGCCCTGGCAGCATCTCCAGGGAATGCAAGGGAGGTTTGTGGAGCTGCTCAGAGGCTGGGGTGGGGGGGGTGAGGTGCTCTGTTTTGAAGCACCCCAGGGGGATGTGCCATGGGGAACACGGGGTTTGTGAGCTGGGAGCTGGGCTGGAGGCTCGCTCCGACGGAGATCCGCACTCTGTGTGTGAATAACCTTAATGCAATTGCATTAGGAGAGCGATTAGGGCTCTGTGAGCTGTCACAACACAAATAATAGGAACAAATAATGTTAACCTTTCCAGCTGGAACAGTATCTCCTTGAGCACTCTGGGGTGGTCTTGGTGGAAAAGCTGAAATATTTGCAGCTTTCTCTGGAGTTCTAGCAGGGTGGAACAGCAGACTAGAAGCTGAGCAGCCTTTGTTTAAGGAAAAAATAATTAATGAGCCATTAAATGAAGTCCTGCTTCCTGTGATCAGATGTCCGTGGGCAGCAGGAGTGGCAGGTCCAGGTGCACGTAGGGTTCTTGCTGAGGGATAAGAGATCCCACTGATGTGGAGGGGAAGGATCTGCTGGGGAGGCTGGGGCACTCCTCACCCAGGAAAATAAATCTTCATTTCCCCAGCAGATTTTCACCTCCACAGTGCCTTACATGCAGAAGTAATGCAAAGGACTGATTCATACTGAAATTCCATTTGGGAACCTCTGCTTCCTTGCACCCTCTCTCCCAGGGGACCCCAGAAGGGACCACCTGAGCTTGCATCTCCCCAGTGAAGGCACTGTGGGTGCAAGTCCAATGCTTTCAGAAGCATGGGATTTTCCCCCCCTCCCCCGAGAGCAAAACACATAATGCGAGTGGCAGCACTCCGGAAATCCCAGTAGAATTATCTTTCTGCATCTCAATCACTCCACTTTGCTTAAAACTACACCTTTTCCTCAAAGAGAGCTCTCACACACCAGAGTAATGATGAAAACAGCTAAGAAAACCCCACCCCAAACAAAGCCAATTAGCTGCACGCTATTCAAAATCCTTCCAAACACATTTAAAAACAAATCAATATTTTAAGACATCTGCTTTGCTCAGGGTGCTAAAGAAGGAAAAGACCCTCTAGGACCCAGCTCTGCACAGAGTGACCCACAAGACCAGTTTTCATCAGTGGTGTTGGGAGACTGCACTGTTGGGCAAGTCTCAGTTTTTTTGATTTTTTTCCCCTTGGATGAAGTCCCTCTACCCCTGTGCCCTGTGTTTAGAAGCTGCTGAGCACATGGGGGATGTTGAAAATACCAGGTTTAGTCCTGTATTAGTAATGAGTCATGCTAGGCCAGCTCTGCGTGGAGTTTTCAACCTCCACCATGCTGATATAACCCATCTGGATTAGGCGTCGTGCCTCAGTTTCCCCAAACTAAGTGAACAATGCTGCCCTTGCCTGTAAAGGACTTTGGGAGCCCTCTGGGAGGGCTCAGCTCTATATTCCTGTTACAGGGCAGATGTCAGTGATGGATCTAGGCAGGCTATTCCCTCATCCAAAAATTAGCACCTGCAGCAGCACACACAAGAGAGCGACAGGGACCACAGGATGGGGCTGGCCAGGCTGTCCCTCCAGTCCGAGAGGCCACCACACCCACAGAGACAACAGTGCTAACCTGGGGATGCAGCACCAGCAGGAGCCAGATCCAAATTCCTGCAGGCAAGAATTATCACCATGCAGTGGCCTTTCCCCTGCAAATACCAGGGTGAGCTGGCTCACGCTGCACATGCCCGCCCGAGGCACGATGCTCCCCGCATTATAATATGGTGTCTGCTGTGTTAATGGAGGGGAGCATGGAAATTTATTTTCAGGTCAAATTCTCATCATCTGCATATCTTCCATTCGAATATTATCATAGGGACAGGAGAAGAAAAGACAGGCTGAATGCAGGAGCACCCCAGGTGTCCGGCCATTGTCAGGAGCTCGCCTCTGCCTACTGCGCAGATTATTTTCCTCTGGTTTTCTCACCCCAGCTTAATAGGGCTCTCTCTCTCTCACATGCAGCCAGGAGCTGAAATACCATGCTCTTGTCAGAAAGCTTTATTATTATGGTAAAGATTGTTCTCATTAGATATTAATTACACTCAGCAAGAGCAGGTCCAGGAATCTATTTGTCTCCGCTCACCGATTAAATTTGCCCAGCTTTGCAGAGCACGGTTTCAGGCTGGAACATTTGATTTGCACAGCTAAATACAACTTGGCAAGAGAAGTTGCAGCTGTCCCATCTCTGGAAGTGTCCCAGGCTAGGTTGGACAGTGATGGGAGCAACCTGGGATAGTGGATGGTGTCCCCGGCCATGGCAGGGGGTGGAACTGGATGAACTCTAAAGCCATTTCCAACCCAAACCATCCCATGATTCTGTGAGTCCAGCTGTTCCCCCAGCACTGCCAAGTCCACCAAATCACGTCCCCAGGTGTCACACCTACACATCTTTTAAATCCCTTCAGGGATGGGGGCTCCTTCACTGCCCTGGACAGGCTGTTACAGTGCCTTGCATGAAGAAATTGTTCCTAATATCCAATCTAAACCTCCCCTGGTGATTCTTAAGGACATTTCCCCTTATCCTGTCATTTGTTACTTTGGGGAAGAGACCGAGACCCCAACTGCACTACTAAGACATGATAATTAGGGCCACTCCAGCCCCAGAAAGCCCAGAGAGCCCAGATACTGTCACGTCCAAATGTGTGCAACTTGGTTGTGGTCTATACTGATGCCAAAAAGTGCAAACCCAAACTAATTACATCCTGTGGCTAAATGGCCCTCCCAACTCAGTGCATCTCTCAGCACATTAGAGATGAAGCGTCCTTGGCTGTTTGACCATCTGTTTTCCAGCTCACTCTGGTCCCACTGTGGTGAACTATGGTGGGGTTGAAAATATCCTGTTACTTATTTAAGCTTTTGTCCAGCGAGGGGATGGATCCAGTGAGCTGTGGATGTCATCCACAACCCACAAAAATCAGTAGGTTCTTTTTCTTCCTCCACCCTCCCTTCCTCCCCTTTAATTTTTTTTTTCTAAAGGGACAGAGATCATGCCCTGCTTTCCTCCCTACTTTTATTCTGGGACAAAAACTCTGGTGAGTTTTCTCTGATGAGCAGCAGAGAAATCAGTCATGGGTTATGATGTGGCCCCTCCAGCCACCACCCCACTCCCCACACATGTCAGAGGTGACCAACACACACCTGGTAAAGCGAACCTCACAGATATTGCACATATAGGGCTTCTCCCCCGTGTGGGTCCTCATGTGCCTGGGCAGCTTGCCAGCCCCCATGATGACTTTGTTACAGATGGGACACTGCTGGGATGCCTTGGGCTTTATTTTCCTCTCTTCCTCCAGAGGCCATGGGGGAAAAACTCCTCCAAACTGGGTAGCACTTAAGAAATTGAGATAAGCGCTGTAGTCAGTCTCTGCCTTAATATGCCCTAAGGGAGCTGCTGGGGTGTTGGCAAACATGTCCTTGAAGAAGTCATTAGGGAAAGGAGGCGGAGGCAGGTCTTCCTTCTCCTCCTCTTCCTTGATCTTCCTCTTTTTGATCACCAGATCCAAGGGGCCGTTGTCTACCTGTGGCTCCTCCAGCTGGGAGAAGGAGTTAAAGTCACCATTCCACAGGTGGGGGAAGAAGCTGGGGGCGAAAGGAGACAGAGCTGGCCTCCGTTCTGGGATGTTTGCCTTAGGGTACAAGTTTTCACTCAGCAAGGACTCTATGGAGAAGTCTCGTATCATGCCCAAGTGTCCAGAGGAGTTACTGGCTGGGAAGTGATTTGGAAAATCTTTAGGTGCTTCTGTATAAGCTTCTTCGGTGAGATCGGACTCAGAAGGGCTTTGGTGGCAGCTTACTTCTTGTACATCAGCTAGGTTCTCCTGGTTGACAAAATCTTCCACTTCCTCCTCTTCCTCTTCCTCCTCGTCTTCATCTTCGTCTTCATCGTCGTCGTCATCCTCTTTGTCATCTTCCTCCTCGGCCTCCCTGTCGGGCTCCATGATTTCAAGGCAGACGTTGATGATGCTCTGGATCTCCAGCATCTTGGCGGCGCTGAGGATGTGCTTGACGTTTGAGGTGGTGATGGTGAGGGTTGAGGTGTAGGCGAACTCGAGGATGGCAGAAAGTGCTTCAGGCTTGACAAAGTCAATCTCGTAAACATAGGGCTGGTCTGTTAAAGTGCCGGTAGTGAAGAGTTTTTTGAAGTACTTGCTGCAGGCAGCCAGGACGGAGCGGTGGGTGCGGTACTCCTGGTCCTGCACGATGAGGATGACATCGCACAGGAGCCCGTCGTGCCGCTGCTCGTTCAGGCCGCACAGCACCTCGCTGCTGTGGTTCGGGAATGGGATCCCGATAAGATCTTCAATGCCATTGGCCATATTCTCATTTAGTGCCCTAGGACAAAGCACCAACAGCAGAGCGTTAGCAGGGCATTGCCAACTGATAATGCCAAAAGGATGCTGCCTTCTCCCGAGTCCTTCCCTCCTCTACCTCACCTGCTGTCACCTCCTGCCTGCATGTCTCAGTGCATCTCCAGGCCACCTTCAGCTCCTTCCAGATCCTCTGCTTCCCTCCCCATCTCCTCATCTCCTTCTCAATTCCCACCCTGTTCACCTTTTCACAATCACCACAAGCTCCCTCTTCTCTCTCACACCCCTCCCCCAGGAACCTTGTGCAATGACTCCCTACCCACCACATTTCTTCTGAGTCCTCCTGGAGCCAGCATTGTTCCAGGCACACGTTGGATTTGCCCTGCCAGGAGCTGTGTGGGGAAAGTGTGATGCTGTATTGCTTCACACTGCCAAGAGGCAGCACCTACTCTGCTTGAATGAGATGAGTCAGGGAGTGCCCATCTCATCTACGTGATTGTTCCTGGGGCTGGTACAACTGGACATCCCAGAGAGGAGGGTCACAGCTTCCTGCTGCAGCAGGAGAGTGATCCTCATGGATCTCCAGTTCTACTTCATGCCTGGAAGCTATGACATGTCACCTCACATGGGGACATGCCACGTAGGAATGTCCTCCTGAGGGATCTGGGAATGGGGAGGAAAGCAAGGATTTGTGTCACAGTGTGTACCTAAACATTCAGAGGAAGACAACCAGGTAGCAAGGACCTGGCCAGACACAGAGTGTTGTTTACTATCTCTTCCCATGAGCTGAGCTCTCTCCATTCCCAATCCTGCTTGGACTTGTCAGCATGGTATCAAAATGCCCTGTGCATCTGGCAGACCGCTTCCCCTGCTAGAGCAGCTTTAGCTTCAAAGGAAAACTCGGAAGTAAAAAGCCCACACCCAAGAGGAAAACCTGATTCTTTTTTTATTTTTTTTTTGCCATTTTTTAATCTGTAAGATGTTTCCTCTTTCACATGGCTCCAGTAGCCCTTCCACATGAGAAATCCCAGGAAAGGAAAGCGATTTCCTCCAGCAGGCGACGAATACATTAATCCCCTCACAGACAGAATACATCAAACAGACAGAATAACTTTGAATACACTAACCCTTGGAAACCCCCAGGACACAGAGCATGTGTTCATGCAGTGTCACCTCTACCAGCCCTGGCCCTGCTGCAGGTAGACACTTGGTTCACAGCCAAGGCACAGAGCAGTTAATCTCCAGGAGAACTCAGGGCACGTGAAAGCAAAACTGCAGCCCCACTCCATCCCTTCTGCAAGGCTGACACCATCAGGCAGGTTCCCCAATTGCACACCATGCCACATCTGCAGCTCTCCTGGGATCCACTGCCATGTCCTGGCTATCCTTCCCTGCTCAGTTTCTGGCTCTGCTGATTCCAAACCTCCTTCCAAGCCACCAGTGGGGACCTGGTTTTCTTCAGCTGGCTCCTGCCCTCCCAGCTGCCTCGGGGATGGAAAGAGTCTGGTCTGATGGAGGCTGTCCATGAAAACCTGTGCTTCACCTTGGCCAGCAACCCTTGGGAAGCCTGGGAGGCCTGTAGAGGGGATCAGACTCAGCAGGAAACATTCCCGTGGGAAAAGGAACGCTGTCTCCCTTTTCCTCCCTCCCCAGGGAGACCTTGTAGGTATCTCCCCCACACCTAGCCAGCACTGCCAAAAGCGGGTGTGTGGGAGGCAGAGAGTGAAGGTCTTGGAGGATGTTGCAACCTGCAGGGAGGTGATGGACCACAGGTCTGCAGGGAGCCACAGGGATGGGGGACAGTGTCCAGCTGCCCATGCTCAGGGAAGCCTCACAGGGATGGGGGACAGTGTCCAGCTGTCCATGCTCAGGGAACCTCACAGGGATGGGGGACAGTGTCCAGCTGCCCATGCTCAGGGAAGCCTCACAGGGATGGGGGACAGTGTCCAGCTGCCCATGCTCAGGGAACCTCACAGGGGCTGGAGGGCAGCCCCAGCCACGGGAGCCCTCTCCAGCCAGCTCCCCTAGCCTGGAGCTGGGCAGAGGAACCAGGAATCACACCCAGCTCCGGCCATTTTCAGCGGAGGGAGGATGCTCCAGCCCCTCATCCCATGGTGTGCCCATTACCTCCACGCTAATTACGTCTGTTGTCTGAAACAAATTGATTCATTACAGTGTGCTGTGCTTAACCATGTTAACCAGCAACGCTCCTCTGCGATCCCGACCAGCTCTGTATCAAATCCTCCTTGAAAATCGCCAATAAGTGACAGTAAATCTAATACCTTCTCCAAGTGGAGTGTAAGATAATAAATAACCTCTGAGCCAGGGAGGAAAAGACAGCTTCCTTTCTAGGGCTTTGTATCCCAAATAATAAGCGTGAGCAATTAAATTTCTATTGCTGTTTTTATCATCTACTCGTTTATTTTTGTTTGGAAGGAGCCTGAGTGTTAAAGGAGCTTCCTGCATGAAGGAATGTGTCTTTCTATTTTCATTTTTCACTGCCAGATCACCCTAAGTGCCAAAAATCAGAACAGCAGAATATCAGACTACCCTGAGAAACATTTTTATAGAGGGTTTTTTCTGGACATTAAGCTTCATTCTCCCTAATTAGTGGGTTATTTGCTCGACAGCAAGAAAAATTAGAATTGGGAGATTAGGGGGTGATTATATACATAGTTACATATGATTTATATGTATAAAATATATTTTTAAAATTACGGGGTTTTGGTGGAAACGAGCTATTTTTCCTTTCTTATCCCTCCCTGGTCCTCCTGAGATGTGGTTCTGTTAACTGCAGCATTTAGGCAAGCCGATAACTTTACAGGATGCTGGCAAAATTGAAGGTGATTCATGTCATTTAAACCGGGGGTGAGGGGGGGAGAGGGAGAGAAACAGCCCATTCATTTGCATGCATTTGCATTTTTTAAACTCTCGGGGTGGTTTGACAGCTCTGGAGCTCAGTGAGCTTGAGAAATGACCTTATGGTTCCCATGCCCCCGGGGAGGTTGATGGCCAGAGGCTGGAAGTGTGCTGAGGCTGACGTTTTCCTTCCTTCCCCTCCCTCCTCTCCCTCCTCCTGCACTCCCCCCTTCCCATCCCCAAGCCAAGGGTGGGGTCCTCAATAATAACAGGCTTAAAAATAGCATCTGATGGTGACAAATGTCACCAGTGCATGCACACACACACACACACACACACACACACACACACACACACACAAATGCTGAGCAGGCGACACAGAGTTAAACAGCAAAATCCCATTTTATAATAGAAAATTACAGCATTGTTAAAATAAACTGGAGGGAGATGGTGGAAAGGGTGGAGGGCACCTAAAATAAATGTATTCTGCAGATGACGTTGTGAAACATTGCATTTATGGTCATGCTTAAAACTCATTCATTACTTTCTTGCCAGGAAAAGCCCCACTTATAAAAAAATGGTGGTGGGATACTGGACTGCTTCCCCCAACATTCTGCCAACAGATTTAGACACCTGAAGCTGCAACAGGAAAAAAAAGAGGGGTTCGGGGAGCTAAGATTTGTCCTCTTTTTGTGTGAAAAACGCCAAATACAAGCCAGGGACTACATTATCATAAACCACCTGCAACGTGCACTCCCTGGGTTACCCAAAGCTCATCCAGACACTCTGCTGCTCAAAACCTCTTTTTTTTTTTTTTTCTTTAATAATCTTTTTTTTCTCCAACCTCCTTCACTGTAATACTGAAGGATCTCAGCATCTCCAAACCTGCAATGTAAAACTGAAATACCAGAGAGAGGCGAAATGCTGATTTTAGCACCGTGGTAAGTAAAAACCAGAAGTACACTCAATAGATTATAAAGACATATGCACAGAAAACAGATAAAGCAAACTGGTGTTGCCTCTGCTTGTTTGTAGGGGTGGAAGTGGAGCACTGGCACAGCTCGGAGCAGCCCTGGAAAGATGTGCCAGCCCTGGGGAGGGACAGGATCCTGCCCCCGGGTCTCAGTGTTGCTCAATGGCAGGAGCAAGAGACCTGTGACCTGTGAGGGCTCCTCACCAGCACTTCCCTTTCCCATCTCCTTCCTCAGCCCCGGTGACAACGCCCTGGAAAGCCGAGCCCTTGGAGGAGATAAAGGCTGCCAGGGGGAGCCCAGGCTTGTGCGAGGTGTGGCTGCTGGTTCAGGGCTGTGTCAGGGATGGGGGATGTCCCCTTATACCATCCACGGGGACAGCGCTTCACACTCTGAGTCTTGGCTGGGAGATGGCAATTTTGGCTTTTAATTGCTTGTTGGCATGCAACATAATTGCAGCGTTTCAATATTTTAATACTCTAATATTTTAATATATTAATATTCTGGTACATTAATATTTTATTATTTGTATATTTTAGATATTTATAATTTTGCATTAATATTGTATATGTTCATATTTTTTTGTGTTTTTATTTTATATTTTTGTTATTTGCATTGAGATTTTCTGAGCATCTCCCTTTAAAATGCGCATTGCTTGGCCTTCTGTTTGCTGTGATTTTCCCTCAGGTAAGTGCTGGCTCCTGACTGTGTTTCTTTTTTCTGTGCCTCCAGTGAATCTCTGTGGGACTGCCCCCCCAAGATATGGGGGTGCCCCAGGGCAAGCAGGGGATGCAAAGCAGCTGCCCCCCCATGCCAGGCTCATTCTGCATTCAGCACAGTGGAGGAAGGAGCCTCAGGCTCTGGCTGATCTCTGCCTGCTCCTGGTGTCAAAATGTCCTTTTTCCAGGCAAAACAAGGTGCCTCCAGTTCCTCCCTTCACCCAGCCTGTGTGTGTAGAGGGATTCAGGGTGCAAGGCCAGGGTCAAGGCTGGGGGTTGAACATCCCTGACCACTGCTCCCCCATCCCAGCCAGCTGCTGGCCCCCGCTACCTGAGCATCCCTCGGTCCTCGCTGACACAAAACCCCTGGAGGAATTCCAGCTTTACCCCTGAAGCATGAGACCACCCAGCAGAGCATCCCAGAGGTGTCAGAACCAGGCTTTGGGGTGCTGAGCATGCCAGGCCACCCCAGGCTGCTGACCCTGTCAGGAGAGGGAGTCAGAGACCCACAGAATGAATCTCAGAATGGTTTGGGTTGGAAAGGGACTTAAAGCTCATCTCTTTCCACCCCCTGCCATGGTCAAGGACATCTTCCACTGTCCCAGGCTGCTCCAAGCCCTGTCCAGCCTGACCTGGGACACTTCCAAGGACGGGAGAGTCAGGAGGAGATCTCAACACCTTTCCTCACTCTGATTTATTTTCTAGCACCACCTCCCCAGCCCAGGGCACTCAGCACCCTGAGGCTCAGATGCTTTGGCTCTGCTGCTCTGCTACCTGCACCTCTTTCCCAATCCCTGCTCCAGGCTGCAGGAGCGGAGGCAGCAGCCAGGGTGGGCTGGCTGCTCTCCCTCTGCATCCACCCATGGATGTGCAGACCTGCCTGCTACATCCATCAGCCCATAAATGTATGTGGGTTATTTTTTTCTTTCCCCCCAAGTTTTATTTGTGTCTCTTCATAATGAGGCAATTAAGATGTGCATGTGAGATCACCGTAATCTGTCAAAATATTACAGCTTCTTTCACTGGGGTATGCTGGCCAGTGATTGATCACTCCTGCTCCTGTTACTTGGTGGAAAAACACTGGCGCAGGTTGCCCAGAGAGGCTGTGGCTGCCCCTGGATCCCTGGAAGTGCCCAGGACAAGGCTGGACAGGGCTTGGAGCAACCTGAGATACTGGAAGGTGTTCTTGCCCATGGCATGGGGCTTGGACACAGCAGTCACTTCAAACCCAAACCAAACTCTGATTCTATTTTGGTGGAATAGGGATGCTGAGGCTCTGTTCCTGCATCCACAACCTTGAGCAAGTCCCTTGTGCAAATGTCCCTGAGCAAAGCCACCCACACTGACACCCCATGCACAGCCAGCCCCACAGGGACAACACCACTGCCTTGGCCAAGCACTTCACTCCAACTGGGAACACCAAGAAAGACTTGGGATCCCCAAATGCCTATTTGAAGGCAAGCAGAGAGGTGGGATTACCTTTTTATTTGAAAAAGAAGGAAGGTGTAAAACCTAAAAAAGGTGAATGTTGCCTTTATATTTATTCCTTACTATGGGGGCACACCTCCCCTCTGAACATCTTGTCTCCAGAAGAACATGTTATTAAACCACCCACCCCAGCAGCAAGCGTTTCTGCCCTCCAGCAGGAAGGTGGGGCAGAGAGCTCCCTGCCCTTCAATCACTTCCCTGGGATGCCTGGAACGACGAGGAAAATGTGGCGACATCGGACCGCTGCCTCCCTCGCAGGGAAATCGCTGGAATTCTGAGGGACACCACCCCTCTGCAGACCCAGAGGTGGTTCTGAGGGACACCACCCCTCTGCAGACCCAAATTGGTTCTGTGTGAGGGAAATCACCACAGTTCTGAGGGATACCAGCCCTCTGCAGACCCAAGGGTGGTTCTGGGGGAGGGAAATCACCATGGTTCCTAGACACACCACCCCTCTGCAGACCCAAATTGGTTCTGTGTGAGGGAAATCACTACAGTTCTGGAGGATACCAGCCTTCTGCCGATCCAAAGATGGTTCTGGGGGAGGGAAATCACCAGGGTTCTGAGGGACACCACCCCTCTACAGACCCAAAGGTGGTTCTGTGCAAGGGAAATCATCACAGTCCTGAGGGATACCAGCCCTCTGCAGACCCAAAGATTGTTCTGAGGGACACCACCCCTCTGCAGACCCAAAGGTGGCTCTGTGTGAGGGAACCACCTCACAGCAACACCAGCAGGGTTTTACCGCTCCAGGAACTGCGACCAGTCTGGGAGACACGGGGTTGAGCTGGGAACATTTGGGGTGTTCAGCTTTCAATTGAGCTCATCCACACAGAAATGAGGATAACGCCAAAACCCCATGGATTTTGCTAGGATCTGGACAGAGCAGAAGAGGGAAGATGGTTCCAAAGCGACGCTTTGGCGAGGAAGGATGCACAGAAGGTGGCATTCTCCTCGCTGGCAGCACGGATGGGGAGGCAGCCCCGGGGGTGGGTGCAGAGGTGGCATCACCCCGCAGGTCTCCTGGCAAGGGAACAGCTGTGCAAAGGGAACAGCTCAGCACAGTCTGAAGGGATGCTCTGTGGGACACCAGGGGAAAGGGCAAGCAGAGTCCCTGGGATGCTGACACAGATGGAGACCTCCCTCTGGTGCCAGAGGAGAGGGGTGGCCAAGGAGCCCAGCGCTCCACAGGATGTGTGAGATGGAAAAGACCCAGAAGTCGAGCGTGGTCTGATCACATAATTAAAGTGGTTAGGCTTCAGGGAGTGAAATCACAGGGGTGACCTTCACCCTGCTATTTCTTCATTACTTACTGGACTTGTCAGAATTCATACTAATCTCTGAACAAAATCCTTGGGCATACAAGGATTCATCCTTACCAACATCTGGCTGGCAAGTTGAGCCTATGTGAACTATTTATATTTGCACATACTATATAAAACTGACCTTTTTTCCAGCTGGAACTACCAGTTTCCTATAAGCAGGCCACAAAAAAAACCATATTCACTGAAGTCCCATCAGGGAGTCCAAAACAAAAGGTGCTTTAGAAATACCTTCAGAGTTTCCAGTGATCCCAGCAACAACCCTTTATCTTCCCAGTTTCCAAAATCCATGCAGGAGTTTATCCAGCCAAGCAGATCTGGGGCACATCAGTACTGGAGATCTGCTGGAATCTCTGGTACAACATCACTTGGGAAGCTCCACGGGGATTATTTGCTTAGGAAGGTGCCACTCATTTGCTCACCAGGATGTGGAGGCCAAAGCAGCTCCTGTGTGAATCCATCCTTTGTGAATCCATCCCAGGGAATTTTTAAACCCTCTTTACACACCTCAGCAAATGTGCACCTTTGAACAAATCCATCCCTGCAGGCTGACTCCAGCGACCCAGAGCCTACAAATGAAGTACTCTGCACTTCATCATTTGTTTGCATACAGATATGATCTGGCAAAATTGCAAATTATGAATCAAATCACCCCTCAGCCTGCTGAACAGTTGGGTGCTGCTGCTCCATGACCACCAGGACCTGACCCTGGTCCATATAAAACTCGACCTTCTGTCCTCAGTTTCTCTCTGGGGAGGAACCTGTGGCTGACGTTGAGCTCTTGGGTGGCACAGGGTGATGAACAGGTTGAGCTCATGGCAGGGTGTTGGAACTACTTGATCTTTAAGATCCTTCCCAACCCAAAACCAACTTGGTGATCACATCACCAAGTCCCATGCCCCTCCCATTTCCTTGGAACCAGTTCTCAGGCCCAGATAAACACCAACACCAGCCCTGTCAGGGCCAGAATAGAATTCAGTGCCTGCTGTAATTGAAGGGCCATGTTTTCACTTTGGTTTCCTTTTCCCAGCTTCCTTAAATTGCCCACACTGCCCAGTTTCAGAATTTATATAAAGCTCCAAAATCAGGAGCTCCAGGTCACTTCTGGGTGGCAGCTTGATGAAGTCTGCATGCTGCATGACAAATGCCATCTGATCTGCTGAGCAGGCCTTGGCAAAGGGGCATCCTGGTGATAAATGGTCAAATAAATATAAATAATTAGTGGAGCTACATCAAAGGCACCACCTGGCTCCAGATGGTGTTTTGAGGGCTTCATCCACACACAGAGCAGGGGCAAATTAATTAACCACAGCATCTAGGCAGGTACCAGAGAGAAGACTTTACAGAGTGGTCACACAGTGACCACAGTCTTTTCTTGTCCCCCCATTCAAGCATTTCTTTGGAGGTCTGGAGCTTGGGGGGATGGTGCTCTGGGCATCAGCTTCCTACTGCTCCTCTCTGCTGAGGCTCCAGAAGGTGCTGCACGGCTGAAGATGCTCAAGATCCTTTTTTTTTTTCCTTGAAACCCATTTTCTTGAAACCCTGGAAACCCTGTCTACACAGCTCTGTGTGGCCTTGATGGTCTCCTGTCCATGTTTAATACGACGTTGCTGATACAGGCAATGATGCTGGGTGAGTGTCTCCCCCCCACCCAAATCTATATGCACACACTCAAAACACGTGTGGGAAGGGGGAATATGTTAAGTGAAACAAGAGGGTTTCCAGACATCCTCTGCAACCACCCCACTCTCATGGAAACTCATTCACACCTCAAGTGACACGCTACCCCTCCCACACCACCAAAATGAGGAAAAGAAAGAGAAAGCAAGAGGAAAATCCCCACCAGAGATATGCCCATGCAGGGTACGGCTGAACATCTGGCTGCTGGTCTCCCCAGCAGCTCTGACATGAGACAGATGAAGGTCCATGAGGTATGTGACATTGTGGGTGGCATTTCTGCCCATGTGTGTGCACCCACTCTCCTCTAACACCTTCCCATTGTGCCCAGACCCTGCTACAGGGAGTGACATAGGAGACATATATAGGATACATCCCTATTAACACACAGCATTGCAATCCAATGAGCACATCAGTGGTAGGTACCTCCTTCCAGCATGGCCTTAAAAATAGCCAAAAAAGCCATTTCCTCCCATTCTGAACTCTCCTGAGAAAACACGCCAGCCCCTTCACTCTCTCTCGTCCTGTTCTTCTTCAGAGCCAGAAAAAGGAAAAGAAATTGTAATAAAAAAAGGGCTCCTATTAAACGGCCCGCACACACTGGGTGGGTTTGCTTCCTGACAAAAAAACAAAAAGAAAAATTAAAAAAAAAAAACCAACAAAAAAAAGAAAGAAAAAAAAAAAAAAAAGAAAAACCAACCAACCAACCACAGCGGAAAAATGTGCCCAGCTTAACCATGGAAAACTGGCTTGGCTGGCGTCCCTCCGGAGTGGACAGGATTGCAAGGGACTTGGACTCGGATCCGGGTGAGGCTGTCACCAGCCTGCTCATGAAAACACAGCTCCAAAATAAATACATTTTTTGAGGGCTCTGAAAAAGCAGAGCACGAAGGATGGGGATCCAGCTTCCCCTCCTCTTCTCCCCCCACCCACCTCGCCCCCAGAGAGAAAGCCACCGATGATGGGAGGACTTTGGGAACAAAAATAAAAGGGTCAGAGCGCTCGCACATTAAATCAGAAGCAGATGTGTGCCTGCTCGCCAGCCTGAGTCACCGCGGGAGGGTGGGGAAGGGGGGGTTATCGCTATTTTGGTGCTGGGTGTGGGGTACAGAAAACAATGTGAGGAGAAGGCGGTGCAGTGTTTGAGCAGGCTTAATATCGGCTTGGGAGCAGGTACAGGCAGGCTCCAGCAGCGGAGGGGTGGGAAGCTCAGCTCGGCAGTGGCATTGGCAGCAGCTGCGCCCCATCCCCTGCCCGGGCAGGATTGCTCCTCCAGACCCTGCCCAGGCTCCCTGGCAGCATCACTGGGCATCCCCAGTGGCACACACCCCTTTCTGGGGGGGTTTCTTGCTGATCTGAATTCAGTCCCCCAGCATCAACCTCCAGGAGGAGCACCCAATCATCCCCATGTGCTGGCCAAGATGCTGCCAAGCCTGAGGTATCTCCAGACTCACAGCAAGGCAGAGGCAGGAGCTTTGTCCTCTCTCTCAGGAGGACAACCTCAGCAGCTCAGCACCTCTCTAAAGCCCTGCCTGGTTTGGGCTAAGCCCTGTAACACGAGCTCAGCTTCTCCTTTCAACTCCCACTGTGCCCTGCGCTGCTGACACCGTGTTGCCGTTCATTAGGCTCATAAATCCCACAGGTATTTAGGAGAAAGGTATCTCAAATTGGTCTATTTAACTCTGGCATAACTCAAAATATTCTATTCCTGCTCGGCTCTCATGAGAGCCCTTGCAGCCTCATTGGTTTGTAATTGCCATTTCAGTCCTGGAGCTCTAAACACACGAGCTCCCGTGCTATGGCTAGGCTGGAAGAGTTCCCACATAGACATGAGGTGGATTTTGGACAGGTGTGTTCATGGAAGGTGCCTGTGCAGAGCATCTCATCCTGCAATGGCAATCCATCTTGCAAAGACACAGCCCCTCCAGCACCACCACCCCATCACCTGAACCATGGGCAGAATGATAGTCCTGGGCTTGTGTGGTGGTGTCACAGTCAAACCCAACACAGGATGAAAATTCAGGACCCTGGCTCAGAGAAGAGACCAAACAGACACAGATGTTACCTGTGAGTGTCTCCCCTGAGTCACCTACAGGCCCTATCCCATCAGAGA
Organism: Molothrus ater; assembly: GCF_012460135.2. Lineage (NCBI taxonomy): Eukaryota > Metazoa > Chordata > Aves > Passeriformes > Icteridae > Molothrus > Molothrus ater. The sequence continues at coordinate 1,874,998 of NC_050511.2, read as the reverse complement.
GGGGAGTTAGAGTGGGTGAATATTGCATCTCTCCATCCTTTGCTGCCCCAAAGAGCAGCTTCACAAGATGCTCCATCCATGGAAACAAGAGGTGATGGCTTTAAACAGAAAGAGTGGAGATTCAGACTGGCTAGGAGGAAGAAACTCTTATGATGAGGGGTGTAAAAAATGGGCACAGGTTGCCCAGAGAAGCTGTGGCTGCCCCATCCCTGGAAACATTCAAGTCCAGACTGGACGGGACTTGGAGCGACTCAGTTTAGTGGAAGCTGTCCTTGCCCAGAGCAGGGGGCTGGAATGGGATGACCTTCAAAAGTCACTTCTAGCCCAAGCCATCTGATGATTCTGTGGTCCCATGACCATTTTTTCTGCAAGCCAACATTGTCCTGACCACACTGAAGCCCCAGTGAGATGCATCACATCCCTAACTCTTAAGCTGGGCATTTCTGGTTGAAATACTGCCAGGTTTCAGCACAGGATGGTCAGGGAAAGGGGATGAGACTTTCATCCGGACTTTTTATATGTAAACCAGCCATCTAATGAGCTCTCTGAAGACCACAGGTAATATATGGGCATAACCTTATAGCATGGCCCAAGCACCAAATATCCAGAGGTAACTCCCTGTCTTCCAGGGATGATTTAATCCAGCTCTCAGAGTTACAGAGCAATTTAACTGAAGATCTGGGGTCAGATTCAGATTTCATTTGTATCTTAGCTCCATCTGTGTGCCAAGTCCCTGGTTTCTCTGCCAAGCTGGTTGCAAGCTAAACAGCAGCTGAGTCCTCAGCTCAGCCCTCAGCTTCTGCAAAGCCTCACCCGCCTGAGCAATCCGTGCGATCCGGCCGGGCCCACCCATGCCCAGCTTGGTAAATATAGTCAAAGCTGGTGGAGAACCAACAGAAAAAAAACACATTTGAACTCTCCCTGGAAGAAGGAAAAGAAAAATATCCACTGCTTAGATGTTTCTCTCAAACACATGGAAAAAAAATAATACTGAAAATCAGTGGGATTAACTTTTTTAACCGACGCTTCTGCAAGCAAGAAGGGGGTCTGTGGGATCAGGTCCCTCAGCAGGCAAGTCCTGTGTCCCAGCTGACTCTTTGCACATGCCAGCTCACAGTCTGATCTGATTTAAACCAGCTGAGTTGTAAATGAGGCTTATAATGGAATTGGCAAATGACCCTTCAATACAGCATCACAAACCAACAGCACTCAAAAATAATCAGGGGTCGAGTCAGGACTCAGCTCTCGGCCAAGGGTGAGTGCAAGATCTGGGATGCATCGTGCCACAGGCTACCAAACACCCCAAGCAAGCAGGGAGAACTCCCAGCCTCTCCCCTCTTTAGAGGGGTGCCTCTTCCAAAACAACAACAAAACAAAAAACAAAACAGGGAAAAGGAGGAGAAAAGGCAGCCCTGACATGTAGAGAGAGACAGTCTCGCCTGTTTGTGTTGGCCTATGCTGAACTCCAGGCAGTTTCCAACTGGAACCCAGAAATGCTGATGGTGTTTGGAGTCTGTCTGCATCCCTCCCATGACGTGAAGAGGCATTCAGGATGATGGGCTAGGATGTTGGTATTTTTTTTTCCCCTAACAACTATATTTACTGTTACATTTTGAACTCCCCATGCTGTCATTACAATGTCAGATGAAATTACATGTGTGATAACCATAACATTGACACATGCACAAGTTCACAGAGGCTTTACAAGGAAACAGCTTCAAGGGAAGAGGGAAGCTGCTCACATGCCTCAGCTCAAAGGGGATGTCCAAAGGAGTCATTGAATTACAGGGCACTGCCTACAGCCTCAACTTGGCCTTGCTGGAACTGAATTACATTTTTGAGGGGCTTTTCTGGGTAAAATGTATTCTTATTTATCCTGGGGTAATTTTGGATTGACTCCCAGGATTTAACTGATGTTGTTCTGGATGTGCACCAGCACAAAGAGGATCAGGACATTACAGTGGTCTGCAGGACAGATGGAGTAGAGTGATCTGAATTTCATTGGGATTCTGTGCTGGAGCCACCATGGAGGTCACAAATCCTAGAATGGTTTGGAGGAACCTTAAAGCTCATCCAGTTCCAAGCCCCTGCCATGGGCAGGGACACCTTCCCCTAGACCAGGCTGCTCCAGGCCCCATCCAACATGATCTGGAACTCTTCCAGGGAAGGGATATGGGAGTGCAGAATGAAGATAGCTACACCACTGAAAAACCATCTTTTATCAAGGCACATGATCCCCTTTCACACATTTGCCCCTACAGAGCACTTCAAGACTGAGGGGAGATGCTCTCTTCTGATCCAGGATGTGCTAGAGCCATGAGAAAGGAACCCCAGCTTCTCATCCACTTCTAGGCCAGAGGTAACTGCTCCACAAGGCTCAGCCTTTAAGGTGTTAAGAAAATCCAAATTTCTGCTAAGGAAAAAGCAGCAATCAGATTTCTTCCAACCTGCTATGGGCAGCTGGGTGAAGAGAACTTGGCCGGTGCTCCTGGAGTATGGATCCAGCAGCAAACTCCAGAAGAGAGGCTTATCTTCCAGTGGCACAGCTGGGTGCATAAGGCAACATCTGTACAGCTCTGACTGCATCTGCTCAGGGGGAAATGGTACAAGTCTGACTAGGCTGGTCCAGTTAAAGTGCTAAACTTCCAGAGAAAATGTTAGAGATCAAACTTGCAGTGCATTGTGACATACTGAGACAGACTGAGAGAGCTGGGGATCTTTGGCCTGGACAAGAGGAGGCTCCAGGGACACCTCAGAGCCCCTGCCAGGGCCTCCAGGGGCTCCAGCAGAGCTGCACAGGGACTGGGGACAAGGCCTGCAGGGACAGCACCCAGGCAATGGCTCCCACTGCCAGAGGGCAGGCACAGATTTTGGGCTCTTGGCAATTAGGAATTGCTGGCTGGGAGGGTGGGCAGGCCCTGGCCCAGGGTGCCCAGAGCAGCTGTGGCTGCCCCTGGATCCCTGGCAGTGCCCAAGGCCGGGCTGGACAGGGCTTGGAGCAGCCTGGGACAGTGGAAGGTGTCCCTGCTCATGGCAGGGGGTGGAATCAGATCACCTTTAATGGCATTTCCCACCCAAATTCTTCAGTGATATCCACACCTCTGGATGTTTTGGCTCTCAGCTCTTACACAGATTATTTTATGGAGCAGCTGCCTTGCTCTCTTACACCAAAAAAAGAGAAAAAAGAGGGAAAAAAAAAAAAGCAGATGTTTAACACAACAGCAACACACCAAGGGCTTGTGGGGTGGAAAAGGGCACTGCACGTGCATGGGGAGCACATGGCTGCTTCTTTGTACTCTTCCCAGGGTGCAGGTTTGATTCACCTCCTGAGCAAAGGAATGGAGGATGCTCTGGGTGTGTGTTTATTGTTGGGCAATGTTCTGAAGAGCAACAGCGCACATGTGGAACCACTCACACTATCCTAGGACCTACTTTTTGTCCTGGGTGGGAAAATATCAGCGTTTCACCCCACTTGGCCTGCCATCTCACTGTCCGTGCTTTGCATCTCCCTCCACAGCACAAATACGACAGCCTCTGGTTAAATATATTGCAGTGATGATTCTCTAGGACAGAAAAACTCGTCAGGTAAGGGGCTACAATAAAACCAGACACTTGGAAGCATCTACCTATCCATTCCCCCAACCTCACCTCCCACCTGTGGATCTCCCTAACCAACCTGATGTAGTTCCATACATCCACCACATGAACAGAACACCCCTCTGCAGCACGTTAATTTCTACCCTCCTCTGTTTGTCCACAAAGACACACAGCCAGAAGGGGTGTGGATACAATCTCTTGCATAGTTCTAAACGTACAGATACGTATATTTTTGTTCACCCAGTCCTTCCCAGGGATGGGCAGGAGCCCAGCAGCTTGCTCACACCACACTTCAAAGCCGCGCACCAGCGCTGGATGAAACACCGGCACCGCCGCACGCCGGGGACTTTCCTTTTCCAAGCCAGCTCTTCAAAATATTTATAAAGGCACTTAAGCCCCGTTTTGACCACTGCCTGTGTTTGCAAGCCCTGCCCTGGGACTCATGTCAGGTCGCGGGGAGTTCCGCTGGCATTGCTGGCATACCTGAGGAGAGGCAGAGGCGCTGGCTCTGAACAAAGCCCCGAGTGATTGCAGAGCTGTGCCCTCCGCCGGGCGCAATTATGGTTAGAGAAAACGCTTGTTTATAGCAGGATCCTTCCAGTCGGGGAAAAAAAGAGATTTAATTACAAGGGAACGGTGCCGTGGGCGTGTGCGCGAGCGCGGCCAAGAGCCGGGCTGCTCCCCCTGCCCAGGTGGCTGCTGGTGGGTCCAGCTTTTGTGGAGGGTAAAAAAAGGGAAAAAGGGGGATTTGGAGTCTTCCTCCGTGGTTGTTGAAGGCTGAGGAATGAATCAGGGTAGGCGAAGCATGGAGAATTAAAAAGATTCTTGTCTCACCGGGTCAGGAGCAACAGGAAGGGGATTAAAGAAGGAGGTGGATGACAAAATTACCCACAACTTTTCTCTTTTGTTTTTCCTCAAGTCATGGCCTTGAACACAGGCTCCCTCAGGTAGGTCATGAGACTCACAGAGTGGATTGGGATGGAAGGGACTTTAAAGATCACACAGTGACACCTCATGACATGGCAGGGACATCTTCCACTGTCCCAGATTGCTCCAAGCCCTGTCCAACATGGCCTTGGGCACTTCCAGGGATCCAGGGGCAGCCACAGCTGCTCTGGGCACCCTGGGCCAGGGCTTCACCACCCTCACAGGAAAAAATTTCTTCCCAAAGTCCAATCTAATCCTGCTCCCTGCCAGTTTTAAGCCATTCCCCTTTGTCCTATCACTATCTGCCCATGTGAAAAGTTTCCTTCTGTCCTTTTTTACCATCTCCTTGTAAGTAGTGGAAGGCTGAGGTCTGAGATGGGTTTGGTTTCAACTCCCTCTTTCAAATGGTATTGCAGAATCAGAGCCCAATGTGAGCTGCTGACATTTTACACACAGAGATGGACTACAGGACATGGTAAGCCCAGGAGCTGAATCCTTGTTAAAAAAAAACAAACAACACCTTTAGATGGAAAGCTGCAATCCTGTTGGACACCCAGAGCTCCTCAATGCTGTGTTAGCCAAGGTACATGCTCATCAAATGCATGCATCAGAGAATATTTTTGTAGCCCTGTCTTTTCTGCCACTAATTTTAAGGAACAGAGTGCGGTTTCCTCTCCTGTGTTTCTCATATTTTGCTTAAAAATAAAATTTGAACCTAAATCAAACCAAACAGCTTCTTGCCCAAGGTGGTAAAAAAAAAAAAAAAAAAAAAAAAAGCAATGGTGAACCCTTCAGGAAAAGGGAATATAAATCCCCCTGTGGTTGTGTTCCCCCAGCAGCACTCAAAAAAGCCCCCAAAAGCCAGTGCAAAATTTGCAGTGGGTCCTTCCTACCTCTGCACATGACTTCTGGGAAACACATAAAGCATCCACCAGAGCACAGTCTGATTTATACTTGGAGCAGGGCACCTTTAATGGCAGCAGGAGTGCGGGTGTAAATCTCCAGGCACGGAAAAATCCGACACACAGCCCCAGCCCTTGGATCCACTCTGCTCCGAATGCCACTGAATAAAAATGAGGCTTTATGGCAAAAAAAGAGGTACATGTCCTTCTGCTGGGTAGGAGAGATTTCTAAGGGTGCAGTGCTATAAATAATGATTCAAGCCAGTTTGCAAATGTCTTCTGCAGCCCAGGATGAGACACTGAACAGGTATTGAGAACACCACAAAAATGACCAGGAGGATGAAGCCCCTCTGCTCTGGAGCCAGCCTGGCACAGCTGGGGCTGTTGAGCTGCACAAGAGAAGCTCCAGGGACACCTCAGAGCCCCTGCCAGGGCCTCCAGGGGCTCCAGCAGAGCTGCCCAGGGACTGGGGACAAGGCCTGCAGGGACAGCACCCAGGCAATGGCTCCCACTGCCAGAGGGCAGGCACAGATTTTGGGCTCTTGGCAATTAGGAATTGCTGGCTGGGAGGGTGGGCAGACCCTGGCCCAGGGTGCCCAGAGCAGCTGTGGCTGCCCCTGGATCCCTGGCAGTGTCCAGGGCCAGGCTGGATGGGGCTTGGAGCAGCCTGGGACAGTGGAAGGTGTCCCTGCACATGGCAGGGGGTGGCACTGGACGAGCTTTAAAAGCCCCTTCCAACCCAAATCATTGTTTGATTCCACAGGGACTTTGTGGGTTGAACCAGAAGTGGAGGCTGTTGTGCCCTCTCATCCATCACTGCCTCCCAAAACTGTAAGCCAGCCCTGTCCACATGCAGAACCAGGCACGGGCTGTGACACACGTCCCCCAGGATGTGCCCACCCCACACACAGAGGGAGATGCACCCCAAAGATCCCTCCTCTCCCTGCCCTTTGCACAGGGGGGGCAGCTCCTGTGTGAATGGGGACAATGCCACACTCACTCATCTGCCATGCAGGCAACATAGCCCTAAGATCTTACGCCCATCCTGACTCCAGAACAACACAAAAAATCCATGAATATCCTCGAGAGCAAACAGGGATGGGCAGTGAAGCTCATGGGTGCCTCCACAGTCCAGTTTAATAATTCTCACTACTGCCAACTCCTGCTGTTCAGACAGTGTCTGCCCTGTCTGCAGAGCAGAAACACACCCCCAAGAACCCTGCTCAAGACCTAAAAGGCTTCTTTCTCCTTTGACCTTCACCAAGGGCAGACTGGACCTCTGCTCTTTAGGTGCATTTGAGTGTGAAGGCATTGGAGGAAGACCCATGTAAGAACAAAGAGGAGACTGCTTCTGGAAAACCATGCTGAAATTAGAAAATTAAATAAACAGCCAGTCCTAAAAGACAAAACTCCTGCCATAAAGTAGATTTTGAGGGGGGGTGGTGAAAGGAAAGAAATGGTTGTGCACTGCCCTGCTTTGCTAAACAGGCAGATGGGACCTGTATTTCTCTTCTGAAACTTTAATGGAAGGATATGATTCTGCTGCAAGCATATTTTATATGCCTGGCGATTAAAGAGGAAGGAAAGGGCATAATTTATAGAATTGTGAAACACAGAGGATAGCTGTCTGGCTGCAGTGTTTCTTTATTTTCTTGTTACTCCTCTTATTCTTCCTTTTGCTCCTAGGCTTGTGAAAGGTGATAGATGGGCAGTGGTGGAGACAGAAATCTTCCTATTATATTCACAGGGCAGGTACTGAATCAGCAGCCACACTGGCTACATGAGCTGCACCTCCTCTGAACAAGCCTGAGACAAAAAAAACAAGTGTTTCTGTGTGTCCTCATCCTTTCTACAGTGCTTTCCAGCTCCTACAGCTATCTCACCTCTCTGCAGTTAGCAGGGCTTCAGTCTTTCAAAGAAGAAATTTGAGCCTTGCTTGGTTCTTGACATAGATGGGAAGATGACATGGCCAAGCTCTTGCCCCATCTGATCCTCCAGATCCTGCACTTTTATGGACAACCTGCCAAACTCTGCCAAGACCCTGGCAATTCCCATCCATCCCACCTCAAAGGAAGCAATTTGTCCAGAGAAACCCATGTTTGTCTGGAGAGGCACCTTGTAGACAAAGACCTGGTGGCCAAGAAGGTGCCCAGAACTCAGCAGCATGCCCTTGCACTGAAGACGGCCAGGCACACACTCAGCTGAATGAACAGAAGTGGTGCCCAGAGGTCAAGGGAAGTGAACCTTCTGTTCCATCCATCACTTGTGAGACCACAGCTGAAGGGCTGTGTCCACTCTGGAGTCTCCAGAGAGACCCTGCCATTGTGGAGGCAACCAAGATGGTCAGGGAGCAGGAGCACGCGAGGTGAGAAGAGAGTTTTGTTCAGCCCAGAGAAGAGAGCATGAAGGGGGAATCTAATTTTTTTCATCTACCTACCTAGTGTAAAACTATAGAGAAGAAGGAGTCAGACTGGTCTCGGAGCACAAGAAGCCAGGGGAAGAAGTTTCAGCAAAGCAAGTTTATATCAGACATAAGAAAAACATTTCTTAGTAAGAGGCTGGTCAAACCTTGAACCATGCAGCCAGAGAAATGCTGGGATTTGTATCCCTGGAGATGCTCAAAACTCAACCACACAAAGGCACGAGCCTGACTGAGAGGTGGAAGTTGGATCAGAAGTCTTCAAAGGCTCTTTCCACCAAAACCATTCCCTGACTCTGTGCTCCAGTTGTGCAGACAGGGAGCCAAGGCACAGAGCAGATGAAATAACACAACCACAGGTATGCAGGCAACCTGCACCTGAGGCCACATCTCCACAGAGCAACCTAAAGCCCTACCCTCACTGCTTTTGAACATATTAAACCCATCATCACAGTCATGTCTGTGTGTGCTGGGCTTTCTGGGGTCATCTGCTTCCCTGGTAGAAGGCTGAGCTTCTCCTGCTGCAAAGTTCTTTGGATTTTTAATTTTTTTTTTAACTTCGGGGCCAATTCAGCAACTCATCTTTCTGCTAAGACTGTCAGTGAAAGTGTCAACTGCATGGCTGGTTCCTGTGATGTGGAACCATGCCCACCAAGACTTGGACCAGGACTGTGCAGCCCATTTCACATTAGCCACCATCCAGCCCACACTTGGCAGAAGACTGAAGACAGTATCAGCCATGCCTGCATGACTCCTGGCACTGGGCTATTTCTCTCCAGCCCTCTGAGCAGCCAGGATATAAATCTTGCTCTTCTTTCACTAGTCTTTGCTGTGACAACACAATCACTTGGCTTCCCATGCCAGTTCTCCTTGGGCGTTTGTCAGGGATGCGTCAGTGGAAAAATGAACTCTGCACCCTGGCGAGGAGGGGGAGCAGCTCCTCATGAAGCTCACCACTGCTGCCCTTTCTCAGCTCACACATTTGCTGCAGGAGGAGTGCAAGTCCTCGTGAAATCACTGCGAATATTTACCTCCACCAGGAGCAAATCCATATTCCTCCCTCCCGGTGAATAAGCAGGAAGACCTTGCCCAGATAAATGCAGGGTGAGAGCTTGGCTTCCCCTCCAGAACCAGCACTCCCATGCCTAAATATCTCCATGAAATCTCTGTGTGTGTACATGTGTACACATCCTTTGTTCAGAGGTGTATTTACTCTTTAGAAAGAAGACTGCTTGTCCCATTGAAGCCAGAAAGAAGGAAGAAATTCTTTACACTGAGGGTGGTGAGGCCCTGGCACAGGCTTCCCCAGAGCAGCTGTGGCTGCCCCTGGATCCCTGAAAAAGTTCAAGGCCAGGTTGGACAGGGCTTGAAGCAACCTGGGATAGGGGAAGATGCCCCTGACCATGGCAGGGGGTTGGACTAGATGAGCTTTAAAAGTCTCTTTCAAACCAATCTATGACCCTGTGATAGGTCAGCCGAGTCCTCCTGTTCACCCCACAAATGCTGCAACTCCTGGCAAAACAGAGAAAAACATTCCCTGAAGTTGTAAAACTGAGACTCTCCATCAATTCTTACACGTTACCTAAACATCTGGGTTTTTTGTTTTTTTTTTTCACTGTCTGAAACCTCTTTAATTGAATCACTCCTAACTCTGTGAATGGCAGAGTCTGGTCAGGGGATGCAGGACCCCACTGCGTGTGGGGCAGTGTGAGAATGTACAACCCTACAGCCCCCTGCAGGGAGACCACGGGGTCAGCAGAGAAGCCAGTGGGGATGGACAAGATGTGGATTCAGCTCAGGAAGCTCACACAGCTACAAGGCCATAAGCACGGGAGGGTGGAGCCCTGCTTCTGTCCAGAGAGAGGGAAGGGAGCCCGTCCCCTGCTGAAAGCTGTGGGTGGACATATTGCACTTGGCCAGCCAGGAGATTAAGGCAGGTCCCCTAATTGAACATTTCCCAATGGGAGGGAGACAAAAAAAAGCAATTTGAGGGGTGGAAAGAGAGCAGGTAAAACATCATCTGGAGAGAATGGGGTGGGCAGGAGAGGCTCCTCACAGAGAGGGGTGAGATGAAGCTTGTGGGGCAGAGGAGGATGCTGGCTGCACCAGCCACTGCGCGCTTCAAACACGGGGAGCAGATAACACATGGATTCATGGAGCAGGGTGGGAGGAGGTGAAGGAAGCAGGCAGGAGAGAAGATTACAGGAGCGCAGGGAACAACAAAGAGGAGGGAAATGGAGAAGGAAAAAATTATGCAGGGCCTTGAAGGTCAAAAGAGTCAACTTCAAAAGGATTCCTTAAAGACATAGAGCAAATGCCTTTATATTAAATTATTTCATTTTCACACAAATCTAAATAGTATATGGGGGGGAGGGGTGGGGGGATTGCCTCCCAACATTCTAGTTGGCACAGAGGGAAGACAAAGTGGAAGGATGATAAGAGAAGTCTGGGACTCTTTGTTTTTCTAATGGACGAGAAAGGGCTGGAGTTGGCAGGACCCCCTTGCAAAGGATACAGAGTGAGGCGGAGGAGGCTTTTCAGGAGAGGAACGATGGGAGTGAGCACAACTTATTCTTTCTGGAACTGAAAAATGCTAAAAATTTACTTGCTCAGCCTGAAAACAAAATGTTTTCCTAAATTCCAGGCATCTGTTTAATCAAAAACACAGCAAATGTTGAGTTAAACAAATCATGCTGCCTGTGAGAGTCAAGACTTTCACTTTGTAGATGCTGAAATGAAACGCTTCCATTTTTTCACAATTCCACCATTAATCTGACAAAACTGACCCAGACGCAGAGCAGTTCTTTTGTCATCAAAACCTTCACTTTGTACTGAAACGTATTTAGCTGAATTATCTCTCCCCACTGTACTTAAGGAAGCTGAAGTGAAGTACAAAGCCAGAAGAGTCGGCTCCTCTATCCTGGGGCGTTCAACCCATCGGCAGAGTTAAAATCACTGACAAGCTATGGCAAGCTAATGTCAGTAAAATGGTACCCAACAGGAGGTTTGAAGCCAGCACAGTGAGCTCTACAATAAGTTCCAGTCCTTTAAACACCACGTTTAAGTAAAATATTACATCAGGTCATGTTTTAAAGCAGACAGAATAGGTGAGGAAATCACTGAGGACCCATGAGGATCCTCTTGGAGGAGAACAGAAATTTTGCCTTTTTCATCTCCCTGCCCTAATCACCACTGCTTTCAGACTGACTGCCTGTGCTTCCTTCCACTCCACACCAGTTTTTCCATGTGCTCATCCAGTGGTGGATGGCAGCAGGGACTTGTGTCTCTAAGGCAAAGACGTGGTGCTGCTACACCAAGTATTTGCAGGGCCACCACAAGGCCCAAAAAGGTGGCAACCACTCACACTGGAAAAAACACAGGAAGAAAGTGACTTGATGAAGGCCATGAGGCAAGTCAGTAGAGGAGCCAAGAGTGGAAATCTTGTCGTCCTGTTTTTGCCCACCTGTATCCCAAGTGTTTAGTACTTTCCTCTGTTCAGTTTTGACCTTACGAGTTCCCTTAACCTTCTCCTGGCAGTTTCCTAATGGGCAAATAAATCTCTGGAGAGTATCTTAAATTCTTTTTTATCACAGACTGTATCAGTGTGATAATAAGATCAGCCTTCAGACTCCCCATTAAGTCACAGAAGGTGTGGTCATCAGTCATGCTTTTTCCAGACTTAATTGCCAGACAGACACTTTAAGTGGAAAGTCCACCTAATGAGCCCAATCATTAAAACATCTCTGGTTCCTATTTGAGATGGAAAATTATATTACTCTAATAAGGGGGTTGCATCTTTGCCCCCCTATTCAATCATGCAGCACAGGAAAGGTGAGACTTCTCCGCAAGTTTGCCTTGGATGTGTTTCATTTAAATACGGCCTCCTGCTTCAGGCAAGAAAAAGTAATAAAACTCTTCACAGAAGGAAAGCTGGGTGGCTGGAGAAGTGGCAGCAACCTAAATGTGAGCAAAGAAGTCAGCACTGATGGGCGTCACCACTGACACCGGGATGCTCCTGAGAGCTGTCCAGGTGGAAGAGTCACCACAGTGGCTGTGCCAGGGTGGAGAAGGTGTGACATTTGTGGGGTGTTCTTCTACAAAAGTCAATATGGGGATGTATCCAGTGGGCTCTTAACTGTGACACTTCTTTCCTAAACAGTTTGAAAGAAATGGCTCCATTTGAAGAAGGAATGGGTTGCGTTGGCCACCCACAGGACCTGCACCATGTGGAAGAAGCAGCTGGGCAGCTGCCAGGAGGTTGGCAAACTCAGGTGGAGCAACTCACTGATTCAAAAGCCCTCACACAGGGCATCTCCAGCCCAAAACAGGGATCAGGCTGCAAGCCCACTGCAAAGGGGTAATCCTCTCCTGCCCCATCCACTTCTGACAGAAATAGTTTCCCACCTCTCCATCTCCTACCCCTCCTCATCACGGAAAGCTTTGCCTAGGTAAGCGCCATCTGCGAGCTCATCCTAGGCAAGACCAGCCCAATATAAATTCCTGGTGGTCTTCAGCCACACCAGACACCTTTGGTTAGAAGCCATCAAGCCCATGGAGGTGCCCCAGTTGGCTCACTCCCACCCCAAAGCACTGGCAGTGAGAGCTGCTCCACAGGGAATCCCAGCGGGAAGCCCGGGCAAGCCTCAGTTCCATCCAGCGGCAGCTTTGCCAGGTGCTGGGAGCGCTGGCTCAGAGCGATCCCTAATAAAAACAAAAGAGGCACGGAAGGGCGTGTTCCTTTTGGGTAATAATACATCTTAGAGCTGCACGGTGAGGCAAAGACAGCGCCACACCCTCAGCCACCCCAAGGGTGTGGGCATTATACAATGATTCGCCCACGCCCAGAGCCTCCGACGACAATTCACATCCAGCGCCGCGCACGGATCAGTAAATACCGAATCTCCAACCAGGAAACGACGGCTTTTTCCATGTGCACGGAGGAAAAAAAGCCAAACCAAAGATGTGTCTTAACATGAACGCCACCCCAGGCAGATCCGCACCGCTGTTGCACGCAGTATTTTAGGCCCTTCCCCTAGAACGGGCCAGCAAAGTCAGTGGCATTCATATTTTGAGTTACATTAAGCATCAATTTTGGAGTTTTTCATCATTTCCCTCCCAAAGAGAAAAAAAAACCCAAATAACAAACAAACCAACAGAGGTGATGGACCTATGTAAATGCATAATTACATTTTGATAACAACAAAGTCATGTGAGGCACTTAATAGATAATAAAACGACAAGATCTCATCACACCCAAGCTTATTTTCACAGCTGTAAATCTACTTCTGGTAAAGTTGCCGGGAAAAGATTTTACTATTGAGTAATAATGGAAACAAAATAGCACTTATTAAAGGGAAATGGGAGCAAGAACTCATCAGATGCTGAAAGACAACAGAGAAAATCAGTTTGTTCTTAGGAGACAGGAGAAATAACACTGTTCTGTTGGTCTGAAATATCGGCAGCGAGATGTGTTGGTTATTAACAGAGATCCCACTTTTTTTTTCCCTCTAAACCCCAGTGCATTTGCTGTGATGCTCACAAAAACAGCAATTAAAGATGCAGCTCTGGGGTTGCACCTCCAGGAAAAGCAAAAAAAGCAGCAAAATGAAAGTGTCTCCAGACCTATGCCTAATAATTTCTGAAGTCAGGAAATTCAAGCTGTTTTTCCAACATAATTTATGTTTTCCAACATAAACCCACCTGATTATTAAAAAAAAAAAGAAAAAAAAAAAGAGATGATGACTGCAATAAATGTACTTTCTGAGTGATCCCAGGAAAAAGGCAGTGGCTTTGAGTCTGCAGGAAGGATGGAGCTAGTAGAGTTACTGTGTACCTGCCTAAAAAAGGGAGGCTCAAAGCCTTCCTGGGGGCCAGGTGGTGCTCCCAGGGAGGAATGGTTGTTGCAATATTAAGGAGGGAGAAGATGGGACCACCAGGGACAAATGAAATATATATTCCTGTCTGGCACAGCACACAGAGTTTGGGTAGCTCAGGAACAAGGGGGTCATGCTGGACGTGGCTACTTGCCCTCAGGGCAGCCAACTGGGGCAGATCAGGAGAGGTTTGTACAGATAATAAAACTCCTGCTCCAATTTCTGAATCCTGGGAGGGGGCTGGAGAAAAGATGAATTTTAATTCTCTAGCTGCAGCACTGAATAACAGGAGTGAGGCATAGCCCTACCGGTGCACATACAAGCAAAGAAATAAAAATATCGAATATTATTGTTTACTGATGGTGGCTCGGAGCATGTTCAGATCTGACTAAGTTTCTACTGGGCAAGGTTTTATTATCATTATTATTATTATTATTACTATTACTACTACTATGAAATTACTGTTATTATTATTCTTGCTATTAATTGCAGTGACCATTTAAACTGCACCATTGTCTTATAGCTACAGGCTGGATGCTCATTCCCTGAAAGGCACTGTGTGAGTGAGACCAAGGAAGGAATTAATACATTCCTAAATGCTTGTGGTCTAAAGAAACAGTGGGAGAAAAAAAGAGATTGCCTATTTTGTGCAGAAGAGGAACAGAAAGACTTGATGATTTGCAAAGGCCATGGATGAAGCCCTTGGCAGAGCCAAAATTTGATGTTAGCTTTTACAAATCCCAACTCAGACCTCTGTCTAGACTATCAGCCTGAACTAGCTCTCATCTAAGGCTCAGCTTTATTCAAGGATAGAGGCAGCCTAAAGCTCAGAGGGCTTCAGGTCAGGGTGATCCCATGGGTTTTGATGGGGACAAAGTTTTCTTAGCAGGGGCGCCGTGATAGGACAAGGGATTAACTAAAGAAGAGGAGATTTGGATTAGGTATGAGAGAGTTTTTCATAACAAGGATGGTGACACCCTGGCACAGATTTCCCAGAGCAGCTGTGGCTATCCCTGGATCCCTGGAAGTGTCCAAGGCCAGACTGGATGGGACTTGGAGCAACTTGGGATAGTGAAAGGTGTCCCTGCCCATGGCAGGGCCTCCCAACCCAAGCCATTGAATGAATCCCATGTGCCAGGTGGTTGCCATGTGCTGGACCTCAAGCCCACACCCCATGCTTGGTGGCACCAGCCCAGCAGGCAGGTGGCTCAGCCCATCACTGGCAGTGTTTTGGCACCTGGCAAAGCCAGAGGATGTTCAAGTGCACCAGGACAGAGTAAATCACCCAAAGGGAGCCGGGATTGGCAAGGTTTGTGCTGGTGGCATCACTCAGCACCTCCACAGTTCAGCTGGGATTTTCACTGAGTAAAACCAAAATGGTGTGGGTATGAAAGAAGAGTGAGATTCCAGGGAAAAACAGAGATAATCAGAGAAGCTGGGAATGACAGCTTGTCCCATCTACCACCCAGCCTGGCAGGGTGCTGGGGAAAGGGCAGGACAGGGAGGCTTTTGCATGCAAGCAGGGATACTCAAAAAAGAATTACCAACAAAGTGAGGCTTTAAAAAATATAAACAGTTTTGGGGAACAAACACAAATGGTGTGCAAGCTAAAAATAAGCAGCAGAAAGTGAAAAAAGGGATTAAAGGAGCCCAGAAGAAATAGTGAACAGCAAATTGCAGGGAATTGTTCGGCAAACAATAAAACGCTCCTCGCCATCTCCCTGCAAAAGGCAGATGGTACTGGGAGAAAGCAACCCCCGACAAATGATAGCTGCAAAAGGGGTGAAGGAGGGGGGGGAGAAAATTTCAGACCTGGCAGATTTGTTAAGTGGTAATTTTCCCTCTGTCTGTGCAGAAGACAAAGGGGAGGGAAAGCTCCCCAAGACAGGGATTGTATTTCACTCCGCGGTTGAGAAGGCTTTCGAGTGTCTGCAGATAGTGGCAAGAAATGGTCCTAAAAAGATTAGAGCTCTTAAGGTAGGGCAAAATACTATATCCAGACAACACACTCGAGTTTTAATGACAGTGGGGAGAGAATTGAGTGAACCATTGTCTGCTGCCTCTAGGAAACCAAAAACTTAATTTGAAACAGCACAGGCTCAAGCTGGACTTTTCTCACAGAAAGGCTTTACTCCTGCCCTTTAAGCATCACTTTGTATCCTTGGCACATATTTTTCATTCATCTTTTTCCCATAGCCAGCACAAGCTTAAGAAGGGCTTTCTGCATTTTCAGAGTGATTTGGGTGGCTTGGCTTTCTCCCTGTCCAGACTGCACCTCCTCTCCCTGTATCCCTCTTGCCAGGCCATTAACCATGTTTATGGATACCCACCTGATGGATGAAGAAGGAAAGTGACTTCCCAGAGATGCACAGGGAACGTGCTGGAAAAGAAATTCACCTTGGGTTTCCCAAATCTCAATCTCCAGACTATCCCCTGCCACTCCTACCCCTAATTCCACCATGGGCTTGCTAAGTGGGTGCAAACCAGCAGAGCTTCCATACAACCCATTTTACACTGGGACCAAGACCAAGCATCACATCCAGCCTTAAATCACAGAATTGCAGAATCGTTTAGGTTGGAAAAGCCCTTTGAGATCATCAAGTCTAAGTGCTAACCCAGCGTGGCCAAGGCTACCCCTGCATTTTGCCTGGATTGGGATTTCTGTGCCTCCCCAAAAATGAGGCTGATTGCTATGACCCCACAGTAGCCCATATGCCTCTTGGGAGTTACCAGGACTGCCTGGCTGGGCACAAGGACAAAGCAGGGCACTGCTTTGCTGCCAGCCTCATGACTGCAAATTCCAGGGCACGGGGTGCAGCACTGTCATCCCCGCCGGCCCCATCTCCAGCAGGTGACACTGAGGTGGCTCTGCCATCCCCCATCTCAACTCCAGCACCCCCCAGCCAGAGACTTTCGCTGCAGGGACCCCCCTGACCTTGCCTGGGGCTCTGTTGCTAAGAATAAAACACAGAGGGCTGCGCTGTGCTGGCGTGCGGTGGGATAATTGCAGGGAAGCTGCTGCTGTAGCCCAGCGACCACAGTAATTGGGCATGGGCCATCCTGCAGCCAGGTTTCCCGTGCTATTATCCCCTTATTAATAGAAACCAAATCTACCTTTGCAGAGGCAGCACTGCGAGCCTGGAATTATGCGGTGTGGGGCTGCAGGGAGGCACCCGCGGCATCTCTGCAACAGCCTCAGCCCTTTGCCACCCAAGGGGTGGGTCCTGGCAGGATCCACAGGATGCTCCCGCCCAAGTCGTGGCAAAATCCCAGCCACAGAGACCCAAGGTCCCCTGTGGTCATTGGAAAGGTTAGACTCAGGCACATGACGGTTGCCCTCACAGAGGCAGGTGAGTGAGATTTGTTCTATTAACTAATTAATCCCAGCAGCATCCCTCCAAGGTATGGCAGGGAGTATTAATTTCATCGCCCATGGAGGAAAGCTGAAGGTCAAAAAGGCTTGAATTTCTCCTTGCCCACCTGGATGGGGTATGGTGGGGGCCACAGGCAGAACATTCATGGATTTAGGG
This sequence comes from Molothrus ater, assembly GCF_012460135.2. Classification (NCBI taxonomy): domain Eukaryota; kingdom Metazoa; phylum Chordata; class Aves; order Passeriformes; family Icteridae; genus Molothrus; species Molothrus ater. The sequence continues at coordinate 1,857,750 of NC_050511.2, read as the reverse complement.
CTGGAAAATAATGCCCAGCACCTCAGCTGGGATGGCCCTGCCAGGGTACCTCAGGATGTTAAATGTAAAAGAGGCAGAAGTGATAGCATCATTTAAAGGAGAATCAACCCACAGTGCCAGGACTCTCTTTGCTGGAATACCTGGAAGCAAAGTGCTGATTTCTGGGACACCCAAGGACAAGGTGGAAGTCTCTGCAGGGGGTTCCTGGACTTCCATGTCAATGTGATCACGTGGCTTTCCACGGCGAAAACTAACACAGGTATTTCTCCCTGTCTTATTACTCCAGGCTAACTTCCTCTATGAAGCTCAACTTGGAAACAGTCCTGAATCAAATGCGTGCCCAATCATGACATTTTCCCTGCCCAGAAAGCAGGAAGCAAGGTGTGAGTCAGGATGAAAGCTGGAAAGTAGATTAAGTGTGTCTATCCAAAATGCAATCAATAATGAATAGAGTAAGGTTTGGCACATTTATTTTTTTCATTGAAGTTTATTAAGGTCTTCAGAGCCACCTGAATCTTATCTCAAATTTGAGATTTACTTTAAAACTTATAGTGGAGGTCTGGAGCAAGTGATGAGGAGCAGCTGAGGGAGCTGGGAAGGGGCTGAGCCTGGAGCAAAGGAGGCTCAGGGGGGCCCTTGTGGCTCTGCACAGCTCCTGACAGGAGGGGACAGCCGGGGGGGTCGGGCTGTGCTCCAGGGAACAGGGACAGGAGGAGGGGAACGGCCTCAGGCTGGGCCAGGGGGTGGTTTAGGTTGGAAATTAGGGAGAATTTCTTCATGGAAAGTACTGTCCAGTCATTACATGGACTGCCCAGGGCAGTGATGGAGTCTCCATCCCTGCAGGGATTGAAAAGCCCTGTGGATGTGGCACTTGGGGACGTGGGTCAGTGGTGGCCTTGGCAGTGCTGGGGGAATGGTTGGACTTGATGGTCTTGGAGGGCTTTTCCAACTTGAACAACTCCATGTTTCTATGATTCCCCAGTGAGGCTCACTTCTGCCTCCCCCAGCTTCCACAGCAGGCAAAGCCCAGCAGATGATATCCTACAGAACTATCTTAACCATGAATGCCAATAAACTCAAGACTGACACAAGGAATTATCAACTCAGAGTATTTCCATGCTTCCCTTTCCCTCCACCTCGTCTTCACCCAGCTTTTTAGCATTTCTCATTTCAGCAATTAATCCCAGCCTTTCTGAAGAGGCTGAATCCTACAAGCTTGAAATCATGTCAACACAGAGCCAAATCAGCACAGATGTGCCAGAGAGCAATACAGTGGCTTTTTCCTTCCCCTGAAACTCAGGACTGCTTCTGCTCAGTGCTGTGGTGCTCTGCAGACTGGGGATGTCAGGAGCCTTCCCCATTTGGCAAGCTAGAAGTCACCCTGGGAAGATTAAAGCAGAGAGAGAAGACCTGGGTTGCCCTCTGCATTTTTCAGCCCTTCTCCATCCCTTTGTGAAAGGCTGGTGCTGTTAAGCAACTAAGTAAGAGAAGTGAAGAGTCAGGGGAAATAAATAATACATAGATGTTGAAGTGTGTTGCCAAGGCCACCTCCAGGATGGATCTGTACCCTCTGGACAGCTGCCTGCTCCTGCCCTGGAGAGATGTCACTGGGAGTGAAATGGAGCTCCTGGGCAAGACACTGTTCCAGAGTGATGCGTCAGAAAACCTTGCGGGTGACAGAAACAGTAATTGCTGTGCTTAAACTTCACTGGCCCGTTCCACCCCTGTGAAACCCAGCTTTGCTGCTGATTTCAGAGGAAGAGGGAAGGATGTGCCCCTACCAGGGGCAGCTGGTAGGGATCCCTCTCCCCAAAGCCTGAGCAGAGGGCTCCTTGTACCCCTGGGGCCTCGTGGATGTTCTGGTTTCCATGAGGACCCGAGCAGCATTCTCCATCCTCCCCAACAGCAGCCCAAACCAGGTGCAGAGAGCTAGCAGCCTGAAAAAAAAAGGGATCTTAGACCCAGTGTGTTCTTGGGGTTCAGGGCAGCAGTGTCTTGCATGCAGAGGCAGCAGAGACCCCAAGGGAGCTACGCTGCATCCCACCAGCCCCATCCCCAAGTCCTTACTTCAACAGCAGCTTGGCCACATCTGCTTCTATTTTTCACAGCAAGAGGTCTACGGCTCTGTAGGAGTAAGAGATAACATATTTGACACGCCATAACTGGAATGCAAAATAAAAGGTCCGTGGTGTGGCTGGATGCAGCCAAGACCATGATGTGAGGTGCCCTGGCTCATAACACGGAGAGCTGGCTGTCCCAATAGTGCCAGCAGCCCACTGAAAGGGGCCCTGTCCCCAGCCTGTCCTTTCCATGGGTTGGGAGGTGAGGCTCCACCCCTGGAGCAGGATGCCTGTCCCTCAGCAATGACACAGAAGCATCCAGCCCTGAGGCACAAGGACACCAGGAGGTGCTGGCAGGTGATGCTGAGGAGTGCAGTCATTGGGGTGGCAGCTGCCAACCTTGCTGTGATGGAGAAGCCCAGGCACACCCCTGCCTCACTGCTGCTGCCTGGAAGAAGCCACAATACCTCCAGCAAAGCACTCTGCCACCCACTAACTCCCCTCTCCTCTCCTGTGCCTGCTGCAGAGGGCAGCTGGAGGGGCTCAGGAGACACAGCACAGAGGGATGCTGCAGGCACTTCTAAAATAAGGTGCACACAGATAGTATAATGTCTCTGCAAACCCCCCCTGCCCTCAACACACGTCTGCCAAGACCAGAACAGGCTGAAAAGATTGAGGATGCTTTTTGAGAAATATTAGCTGTAGCTGTTTGCACGCATTGGCCTTACAAAGCGGCTGGGAGAAGAGGGGGGAAATATTCTTCCTGTTTAGCACAAAAATATAGGTAACAATTATGAGGCAATAATTGATTCATCCGATAGTTTATTAACTGAAGTTGGGGTGTGCAAGTGACAGGCTCTGCAGCCAGCCTTTCATGTGACACGTTATTAAAGGCTCTTTTTCTGGCTCCGAAAGGCAGTGGCTGGAAGATCAAAGGTCAGACATTTCAAGAAGTAAATTGGTTTAATGTGGCTGCAGATAGCCTCACAAAAACCTAATAAATATGCAGTGAAATGTAAGGAGAGAAAATTGTGGACAAGAGAGACAATTACTTTGAAACCGGGATAAGAGCAGCGCAGGCTCAAATTAATCAGTGTTCAGGCTTCTTCTCTCTGTCTCAGGATTTAGTATTCAGAGCAGGAGCCCAGCTGATGGTGGGATGTGAGCAGGGAGCATTGGTAGCCAACACCAGAGCCTGCTCGGGGAAGATGCTCAACTCCAGTCTGCAGCTGGGGTGGTGCTGAGAACCCACCTTGGTTTTCCAGGGACACCTGAGACCCACAGCAAAGGATGTTCGTGAGCACCACAGGACAGATTAGCAGTCCTGGCTGAAAATTCTTCTAAGAGGATAGGCTGGCAGAACTGGGAATGTTCAGCCTGGACAAGAGGAGGCTCCAGGGACACCTCAGAGCCCCTGCCAGGGCCTCCAGGGGCTCCAGCAGAGCTGCCCAGGGACTGGGGACAAGGCCTGCAGGGACAGCACCCAGGCAATGGCTCCCACTGCCAGAGGGCAGGCACAGATTTTGGGCTCTTGGCAATTAGGAATTGCTGGCTGGGAGGATGGGCAGGCCCTGGCCCAGGGTGCCCAGAGCAGCTGTGGCTGCCCCTGGATCCCTGGCAGTGTCCCAGGCCAGGCTGGATGGGGCTTGGAGCAGCCTGGGACAGTGGAAGGTGTCTGTGCCCCTGTCCTAGGGGAGGTTGGAACTAGGTAATTTTTAAAGTCCTTTCCAAACAACTCTTCTGTGTGTGTATGATTTCATTTTATGGCCCTGTGGGGAGCTCCTTAGTGTGTCCAAATAGGTTCATGGCAGCACTGGAACATCAACTCACAGCCCAAACCCTATTGTCCATGAGTAGAAAATGAACACAGAAGGGCTTAATTACAAGAAATTGCTTTAAGCTCATCTCATTTTTTGCTTGATCTCGTGATGTTTTCAGAAATTTGTATCACTTATTTTTAAATTCCAGATAGTGATATCTGAATTATCTGGGGGTTTTTGTTTGGATTTCTTGAAATTCTTTAATTCTAACAATCTCCAAACACTCACAACACAGGATTTCTTCGCTAAAAAGTCACAGGCTTGCTCCTTTTAACTGCAGGTGAGAAAACACCCACTCCAGCTCTTTAATCTGGAGAGGGACTTCCCACATGAAAACAAAGCATGATATTCCCAGCAGGGCTGGAAACAGGAGGAGAGGGAACCAACCCACGGAACAAAATGCCTGGTACCCCTTGGACAAGCAGATGAGGGAACAACCTCTTTGTATCCCTCTGCTGGTGACCTTCCCCAGCTGAGCCACTGTGACCCACCGGGGTTTACTACCGCCCCAGCAGACAGACGGACAGGGATTGAGCAGCAGGGCTGGTCTGTGATTCAGCAGTGCCAAGCCTCACCTGCTCACCCTCACAGGGGCCTTCTGCAAGCACCTAAAGGTAGGGACCCAAGGGCTAAACCACTCAGTAGAATCACAGAATCATTCAGGCTGGAAAACCCTGCTGAGTCCAACCATTCATTCCCCCAGCACTGCCCAGCCCAACACTGACCCATGTCCTCAGGTGCCACAGCCACACAGCTTTTCAATCCTCTCCAGGGACGGGGGTGCCACCACTGCCCTGGGCAGCTGTGCCAATCCCTGACCACCCATTCTGGGAAGAAAATTTCCCAATATCCAACCTGAGGCTGCCCTGGCCCAGCCTGAGGCCGTTCCCTCTGCTCCTGTCCCTGTTCCCTGGAGCACAGCCCGACCCCCCCGGCTGTCCCCTCCTGTCAGGAGCTGTGCAGAGCCACAAGGCCCCCCTGAGCCTCCTTTGCTCCAGGCTCAGCCCCTTCCCAGCTCCCTCAGCCTCTCCTGGGGCTCCAGCCCCTTCCCAGCTCCCTCAGCTGCTCCTCATCAGACTTGTGCTCCTGATCCCCACTGCCCTTCCTAGGACATGGTCCTGCATCATCAGCCATGTTCCCCATAGCTGGACCACGGATGAAGGGGATCCCTCTGCCCACCAGACCCCCATTCGTGGCTGTACCCCTCTGCCCAGAATGGAGCTGCACCCACACCTCGCGAGAGGCCCTGGGGATGAGGCAGAGAGGGACAGCTGGTGCCACCTGTGTCCTGCTGGCCAAGGGACAGTTCAAAGAGAACCCACCCTTCACGGGTCAGCAACAAGGACAACTGATGGGACGTGGACCTCTGCCTCTGCAGCCCACACAGGCAGCTCTTGCCCTGAGTTATCTGCGTGTGTACTGCTCTGCCATAAATCAGGAGCCCTGACACTGTAATTTGTATCTGGGGAACCTGGAGCAATTACAAAATCAGCCCAAACACCATTTGTTTCACAAGATTTTGCCCTTAGTTAGCACTGTCGTTCTGCTTTAATTGCACTGTAATTAATTGCAACAAAACTGTTTGGAAAGTGCATGTGCACAGTGGAAAGGCTGGAATATTGCAACCTGACTCCTCTGTTGCAGCCACAAGCATAAAATCTGTCATCCTCTTTCCACACAAAACTTCGAGAAAGTTCACTTTACCACCAGAGGATCTCCAAGACCTCTCAAAGCCAGACCAAGACTCATGGAATGCAACTACTGGCTCACTTTACATCCACGGAAATCAAGGCTCAGAGGAGTTAATCTCTTTAATTTCTCTTCAGACGTGACTAAGAGGGTATAAATTGCCCAAAGTAAACCAGGCCCTGTCCAGGAAGTAAATCACAGCCCTGCAACACTCAGAGGTTCTCATGTTCCCTTGCAGCTCCCAAAGCCACCCAGCACCTTGAAGAGGCTGGGATCTGCCTCCTGTCCCTGGAAGAGGTTGCCTCATCCATGAATTCAACATGAAGCAAAAGATCTCCCTAAAGACAGACAGCAGTGAGAGTTGGAAGTGATGATGTCCCATCCCTGGAAGTGTCCAAGGCCACACTGGACAGGGCTTGGAGCAACCTGGGGTAGTGGAAGGTGTCCCTGCCCACTTCAGGTGTGTGGAATAGATGATCTTTAAAGCCACTTCCCACCCAAATCATACTGCAACAAAGGAAAGCAATTCTGATCCATTTCTCTCACAGTCCATTCCTCTTCAGCATCCAGCTGTGCACAGAGGTACTAATCCCAGCTGAGGTGGGCATCCAGAGTCCCCTCCCAGCTGGCACTCTGTCCCTCAGCACAGACTGCAACAGCAGCCCATCATGTAATTGCTGGGCAGCCACTTGGAAATGAGAAGCCACCAAATCCACCCACAGCTGCCTTGAGTCTCATCCCCTGAATGATTATTTCTGTGGAGGAAAGCAGCTGCACCAGGAGTCTGCATCCCTGCAAGGCTGGGGGAAGATCTGGAGGGACACTGGAGCCTGGGATGAGCTGATGTGGCTCATCCCCTCTGACACCCCTCAGTGAGGGGCCAGGACAGTGACTTGCTGCTAAGGCAGGAGGGGACATCTCCCATTTTGAAATTGCCCAACATCCCTAACAAAAATCTCTTGGGTTTTTTAAAGCTAAACAGACTTGCAGAAAAACATTTGCTCTTGCTTTTCCTCCCTCTTTGCTGTTTCTTTTTCTCTCCTTTTCTCTTTTCTTTTCTTTTCTTTTCTTTTCTTTTCTTTTCTTTTCTTTTCTTTTCTTTTCTTTTCTTTTCTTTTCTTTTCTTTTCTTTTCTTTTCTTTTCTTTTCTTTTCTTTTCTTTTCTTTTCTTTTTTCTTTTCTTTTCTTTTTTCTTTCCTCTCCTCTCCTCTCCTCTCCTCTCCTCTCCTCTCCTCTCCTCTCCTCTCCTCTCCTCTCCTCTCCTCTCCTCTCCTCTCCTCTCCTCTCCTCTCCTCTCCTCTCCTCTCCTCTCCTCTCCTCTCCTCTCCTCTCCTCTCCTCTCCTCTCCTCTCCTCTCCTCTCCTCTCCTCTCCTCTCCTCTCCTCTCCTCTCCTCTCCTCTCCCTCTCCCTCTCCCTCTCCCTCTCCCTCTCCCTCTCCCTCTCCCTCTCCCTCTCCCTCTTCCCTCCCAGAGCCACATGGTGGAGAAAGGGCCCAAATTTTGCATGAAGCCAGCAGTGCCAGCACAGGGTCCTGTGGATCTACCTCTCCACACTCTGGTGTGACACATAAAGAAATTCCATGGCAGAGGTGAGGATGCACCTGCTTGGAGGAGCTCATGGCAACGGGAGTCAGCCAGGGCCTGGGCAGGCAGCAGCAGGGGGTCCAAAGGAACAGCAAAATGATTGGGGTTATCCCTGCAGCAGTAGCTGTGGAAGATCCAGCTGATCTAGGAGACCTCCCAGGCACATGCCTAGAGAGCCTGGGGTTTGGCTGAGGATCTGCTCCATCAGCTTCAACTCACCTTGGCAAAAGGTGCCCAGATACCATGGTGACGGGCTCGGCAGGGATAAACACTGAACATGGGTGTGGGTTGTTTGCATAGTTAGGAAGCTGGCTGGTCTCCATCCCTCCACCCTGCCTCCTCCCAGCAGTGCCAGGACCTCAATCCAAAGTGGTCTCCTTCCTCCTCCTGGGCTGGCTCATCCTCAGGCAACACAGAGGCACTTCCCAAACTGGTTTCCTGCTAGGCAGGGCAGGGTGGGGGACAGCAGTGCTGGGCTGCTGCCTCTGCCCGGGAGGTGGAAGTCATTTGATGGTCCCAACATCTGCCTGAACCCACATGGAGACAGCGCAGAGATTTCATGGTGTGGACATTCCCTCCTCCTCCTCTTCTGCAGCTGCCAAGAACATCAAGTCCCTTGCAAAAACCAACAGCTGGGATATGGTGGCCTTCACCCACCTCAAAAAAACCCACTCAGGACCACCACACACCCATTCCTCAGGTGCAAAGGCATCTTTTTGAGGAACAGGGAAGAAGGCAATCCAAGAGCAGCGAGAAATAAATCTATAATTAAGGCAAGCTGCTCACACGAGCAATACTTGAGACTTATGCAGACTTGTGAGCAAAGTTGCCATCAGGCACGCAGCTCCTCTCAGGCTTCCAGTAAGGAATAAAAAAGCTCTGACTAATAGAAAGAGGCCTCCAAATCATTCTTGGCAGAAGCATCCCAGCCTCAGATCCCCTCCCTCTATTCATCACTAAAGCTTTCTCAGGCAAAGGAAAATAAACCGTGCAGCTACCTCACTGACCTGACCTGCAGCAGGGTGCAGCTGGGTGCTGGCTGCCCCTTCTCCAACATTAAACGACAATGTAACACCATACATGCACGTTATGTTAATTTTTACATTGTGTGTAAATTCATAATAGGTATTATACACAAAAAGATACATTATACAGGTGTATATATTTATAAATATATTATATATTGTGTTTATAGAAAATATTTATATATATATATATAAAATAATTCAAATATTAAGGGTAATAATGACACGCAGATGAGACCCATCGGGATTCCGTATTCCCATCTCCATCCTGCCAGGAAGGCAGGGACAGTGGCAGGAGCAGGGATGAGTCTTCTCATCACTGCCTGCTTTTCCAAGATCATCCACACACTCAATTTATTGTCCACACACTAAATAATATCATATTTCTCTGCGGTCTGAGATCCTTCACCTTTTCTAATTTCTTCCAAGCGTACAAAAGCATTCCGCCAAGGACACTTAATGGGAAAAAGACCAGGACTATGAACTGGGCAGGGAAGACTGCAGTTTTGAAACTATTTTAATAACTTGTTATTTAATTAAGAGCAATAGCTCTGAAATTATGTCAGTGAAACTTGCTACTTATTTATTAATTAGAGGAGGAATTTCAAAGGAGGCTATGGGAGTTAGGTGCTGGACAGCCCCGGGCTTGCTGGAAAATCCCAGGTTTCTCCAGCTAATGCTTGCTCAGTGCTCAAACACGCTGGGTCTGACTCCTCACTGCCTGGCACCTGAAGTAAACAGTGTCAAGCACAGGCAAAAAGTGAGCGTTAAACGCTGCCTGTTCTGGATCAGGGGTTTGGAAAGTCCTTGCTGCAGTGGTGAGAGTGATGGAAAGAACTGAAGGACCAGGGAGAGAATACAGAGCATCTCCTTTACCTGCCCAGGAGTCTTGCTGGGCTGTCCAGGTGTGGATACATCAGGATATGTGCTGAGAAGCCTATGAAAGGTTGATGTGGGGTGCTAGACATGCTGAAGGCACAAAGGCTTGGCCATGCCCATGGTACCACTCCCTGCAAACAGCTCTTGGACAGACCCAGCAACGTCAAAATCCTTCCAGGAGGAGAAACCCCTCTCTGATTCCACTCCCACCAAGCAGAGGGAAGGAAAAAGTCCTGCCTAGCTTCATTCCCCCAAATATTGCACCTGAGTGAACTGGAGGGGGGTTCACATCACATCCCCTTTCTGGGGGCAGAAGAGGCTGCGGGTCCCGGCTCGGCCGCGCTGAGCGTTCCCGTCCACCCAGCAGCGCCGGGATGGCCGAGCGCCGGTTCCTCCTCTGCTGGGCACATTCCTCCCCTCCTGCTTTCATTCAGCCCAACCTTAAACAAAACCACCGCTGTTGTTTTTATCCGCGGTGCGGATCTGGGAATTGCCTGCATGGGGTCAGCGGAGCTGGAGAGGGGATTTGTGCTGCTGAAACTGAGTTTCATCTCCAGAAGGAGCTATTAAAAATGTAAGCGCTTAGCTAGGTGTATCAGGCTGCCCTACTGCATCCCGTTTGCCAGTGAAGAAGCAAAAAGCTGAGATTTACACCCAAGCTCCAGATATGGGGTCTCCAGATAAAGGAGCTGTGGCTTCCCCATGCCAGCCCCGCTTGCAGCATGGGCAGTGTGGAGCAGGTCAGCTTGAGCTGGGCTTAACCCTGCACCAAGCATCAGCCTCCTCCCGACCATGCTTCCCAGCATGTCTTTAATCACAATTTTTCTGCCAGCATTAAATCTTCCAAGACATTTTAACTATTCAAGACATGAATGGGATTTTTTTTTCTCGCAAGTTTTTCGCAAAGAACAACTGAAACAGAAACTCCTTCAACACAAATACTAACAAACAAGTATTAAAAATATATAGCGGAATATTATCTTGTATAATTATAGATGTATATTTCATCTGTTACATGTTTCCAAGTACTGAAACATTTATATTAATATATATTCCTGTTCTACTCTATTCTATTCTATTATTCTATTCTATTCTATTCTATTCTATTCTATTCTATTCTATTCTAATTTTAAATATTAATCCACTGCCTCCTGAGATCTCTTTTGCCTACACAGCTGGACATACTGGCAGATCTGTTTTTGCACTGGTATTTCCTATCTAAAGCAAATAAACATATAACTAAGCTAGACTTCAAAAAGAAAAAAAGAGCCCAAGCCCCGCGAATTGAGAGGTAGTATCATACAGGTGTTGATGTACAGCCAAAATCTCCAAGCTTGGTAAAAGATTCAAGATACAAGGAAGGAAATCAGACAGAGATTCACGGGTTTGAGTTCAAACAGCAATTAAGAACGCAAGTAAATGGAGATAGATTAGTACAGAGGATCGCTACGACGCGCCAAAGATTTCCAACACGAGCACGATTAGCCTCCAAGCAATAAATTCAAGTGCCTTTCCCTCCCGTCAATATCCTGAAAAACCTCTAAAAGCTTTGGGGGGAGAGGGAGGAGGATTTAAAAACAAAAAAAAATCACGTTTTTCAGAAGGCAAAAAGACAGCATCTGACCCACCTTCCCTCTCCAGGTGCCGACCCTCGGCTGCCGTGGCTGCGCGGGGAATCCGGCAGCGTCGCTCCCCGGGTGTCTGCAGCCAAG